>NC_142788.1:5574375-5885000 GCF_988280905.1 Pimephales promelas
TGAGAATGGACCAGTACGTCTCGGTATGGTTATTTGATACATTTACTGTATGTGCTTATAGCGTTGTAATCGCGTCCCCTTTGAAATGATAGGCATGGGCAACACACACACACACACAGACACACAAACACTAACGCTGGCGCAATTTTTTGAAACTACATACACATTCTGTGATAAAGTTTGCTACGTACAAGCGAAATTACATTTATGCGAGGGACCTGTGGCGTCATGTTTACTTGTCATACAGGTGCTTCTGTGGCAAATGTGAGAAGATGGCTAACTTACAGAACAAGAACATATATGCAGTTTTTAATACAATATCTTTAAAAATATATATATTTATAAACGTGTGGTTACACACTATACAAACAAGGTTTACTTTATATGCACAGACATCCTACGATGACGACGACAACAACTTTAGACGCATTTGTTTTTGAATTGTCTGACATCGACTGAAATTACTATTTGCTCAAAAATCATAAAAAAAACTGACTGAGGTGACTGTGGATCGCAAACAGTAGACGACGATCCACACTTTAGGATTAACTTTTAAGCCACAACAACAGGATTAACCCACGACAGAACATTTATGGTTCCAAAAGACATTACCGGCTGTCGTTGAAACAATGGAGGATGCTATGGGAGGATGCTGTGCAGATCACCGAGGGCGGGGTCTATACCACAACCACACTGTCAATCAAACCCCTAGCTCAATTCTATGTCACAAAGTGCTGTATCTTAGAACAACTCGTTCTGAGACATTACATATGATTTAATAAGATTGTAAAAAAAAACACTGGGTGGATTTTTATCATTCTAGGGTGGTTTTGATCACACACTGCCAACACACATTAATGTTCAAACACCTTGTATAAGTGAATTTTCCATAATAGGTGCCCTTTAAAGGGTTAGTTCACCCAAAAATGAAAATTCTGTCAGTATTTACTCACCCTCATGTTGTTCCAACCCCATAAGACCTTCGTTCATCTTCGGAACACAAATTAAGATATTTAAGATATTGAGATCGCTCCTGCATACAGTCCATAGGCTTCTTGAGGGACTGGCTCTTGCTGTCCTCGAAAAGTCATTAAAGACATCGTTAAAATAGTCCAAGTGACTACAGGGGCTCAATCTTAAGTTTATCAAACGACGAGAACACTTTTGTGCGCAAAAAACAACAAAAATAACGACTTTATTTCAACTATTCGTTTATTTCTCCCTCTGCGCGAGTCAGCTAACTAGTTTAATAGCGTAAGCTTCTGTTATTGTACGTCACACGCATCACACACACATGACCAGCGTCGGGCAATAGTGAGCCTACGTGTGACGTAGCTCTACGCAATCACACTACGTTAACTGACTTACAGGCTCATGGGGAAGGAAGTGAATAGTTGAAATAAAGTTGTTATTTTTGTTGTTTTTTTGCGCACAAAAGTATTCTCGTCGTTTGATAAACTTAAGATTGAGCCCCTGTAGTCACATGGACTATTTTAACGATGTCTTTAATGACTTTTCGGGGACAGCAAGAGCCAGTCCCTCAAGAAGCCTATGGACTGTATGCAGGAGCGATCTTGATATCTTAAATATCTTAATTTGTGTTCCGAAGATGAACGAAGGTCTTATGGGGTTGGAACAACATGAGGGTGAGTAAATACTGACAGAATTTTCATTTTTGGGTGAACTAACCCTTTAAGCAATGGGATATTTTAGAGATTTAGATTGAAGCAATATTGAGATATTCCTGGTAGTTGTGATAGAATTGTAGTAGAAGTAGAGGCAGTATTCGTATTAATAACAATAACTATAACATAGATAAGAATAGTAGCGATAGTAGTGGTAACAGTGGTAACCAACAGCATTCATGATAATAATAGGTGTAGTAAGAGTGGTAGTATAGCTGTGATAATGATAATAGTAATTATTGCAATTATTAATACATATAGATTATAAGTAATTATAATAATACATACACCCAACCCCAATAGTTACGACTCCTTGTTTCGCTAAGTCTTCCTCCGTAGAGTAAGATGGGGCACCATACCAGGCACCACCAGACCAAGCTCACCTAGTCTGGTCGCGACCTGACAGGACATAAGTCCAGTTCGGTTGTCTGTTTTCTTTTGTTCTTTTCTTCGGTAATCTGTGGCTTAGACCCTGGTGTGCACTGGCTAGCTCCCTAGCCACATCCAGCCCAGATATCTGTCCACCTTATTTATGTGCATGGCGGAAAGGGATTGGGGGTATGGGCATGCTACTACCGACCACGTCGACTGGATGTGCCAGTCGCACACACCAACAGCACCCAAAGCAGCTGCCTGACCCAGGTACTTAATATTTACAAGGAATATAAATGGTTTTATAACATCACCAATACCACCATGCCTACCACCATACTACTACATAATAATAAAATGCCTACTACATAATAATAATTAAAAAATAATAATAATAACAATAATAATACTTAAGCGAATCAATAATATCAAGCAAATCAATAATAATAAAGTTAATATGCGTTTTTAACATGAGATGAAGAGTATAACTTATCATACTATGACACTCTTATTTAGATTTATTACTTAACTTATTTATTATAGGGATAGTTTGTATAATTAATAAAGCAACCACTATGATACTACTCTAGTAGAAAGTATTGCTTCTAGGAATGCAACACTGAACACCACATGTGTAAAGTAAAGTTTGTTATGTAAATTACAGGAATAAACAAGAAGCATTAATTATAGAATTGTTAGAATAATTCATTTTAAATGAAAACCATTCATTGTTAAAGAACACTATTGATTCTAGCTGTGCATCGTTGATTTTATATGTATGTATTTTCTATTGTTAGTAAATGTTTTTTTGATTGCAGTCTTTTTCTGATGCCATTGTTTTCCTTGGATTTGCTTCTCAGTTCCATCCATTTTAAGCTTTTCCTGGTTCATTCCATGTTTTATAGGCAACTTCTTTCATGCTAATTCAGATTAGCCCAGTTGGTTTTAATTTAATCTGGTTTATTTTACTTCAGGACTCCATAGTCCAAGTGTAACTAATCTGTACTTAATCTGTGTTGCAAAAAGCCATTTTTTAAGACACGATTAACTATTCTCGATTAAGGCCTCCTCCAGGCTTAATTTAAACCCTGTCCAGGAAACCGATCCTCAGTCCTTGGTCGGACCCTGCTTTTCTTTGGGCCGGAGTGCCCTTAGTCCAGGTGTCCAGGCATGCGGTGGTTTTCACGAATGCCTCTGCCAGCAGATGGGTGGCTACATACAACGGGTCTGCAGTCTCAGTTCTGTGGACGGGGCCTCAACTGCATTGGCACATCAATTGCCTGGAGTTGCAAACAGTATGCTTACGCCTCAAGGGGCTGCTTCTGCACAGGCATGTACTGATCTGCACAGACAGCACTGCGACCTTGCCATACATCAACCATCAAGGTGGTCTACGCTTCCGTCGCATGTCACGACTCGCCCGCCATCTGCTCCTATGGAGTCAGAAGCATCTGAGGTCGCTTCGGGCCATTCACATCTCTGGTGTGCTCAACCGTGCAGCAGACGAGCTCTTACGGCAACCACCCTTTCCGGGAGAGTGGCGACTCCATCTACCTCAAGGACTCCCGTATGTTTTCACTACCCTACGGGCAAGTACATACATGTATTACAGTGCCTCCCTTCGGTCAGGCAGGGGCTCCACAGCGTTTTCTCCCACAGGTTGGACATGTTTCCCCAGTGTTATCCAAATCCACTGAGCGGGTCTTGCAGAACAGCAATGTGATTCTTCCTAGCTAGCTCCCGTGGTAAATAAAACTAAGAAACTGCTTTGGCAGGAAGCTAAGCTGGGCGCTGGAAGGGGCCAGCACCATGGCGTGTTATTAGGGATCCCAATTCCTTGGAAACTCCTCCAATGAGACGTAGGAGTTCCCAAACGAAAGGGAATGTCTCGGTTACGTATGGTAACCCTAATTCCCTGAGTAGGGAATTGAGACGTCTCGTCCTGTCGCCATACTTGTTGCATCTTCGTGGAGGTCTGGACACTGTCCGGCTCCTCAGCGTAAAGCAAATGTGTGTGAGCTCGCTTCCGCTTTATATCCGCACTGGCAGGCGGGGCAGGGAATACAAGTTCTGCATGCCAATATTCTTTGGCTTAATTCACTCAAAGGTTATTGGTCTCTCTAGCGCGATCCCAATTCGTTGGAAACTCCTCTGAGGAGACATCTCCGTTCCCTCCTTCACTATCATTTACAACAGGATATGCAATAGGTTAAAAAAGATATTTGTTTAAGAGACAATAAAAACAAGCTTGTGCAAGCTTTGATAGCCAAACATGTCAATCTCTAAATGACATGTAATTTATTTAAGCCAAGAAATATAATTAGCTAAAATAAGTCTATAATGAGCTATGCAAAAAGCAATTCTATTGTCTCCAGCACATTTTGTAATTACTCAAATCAAACATAGTTCACCCCTTACAAACGTTATCATATCAAGCACAGATTTACCCCAGGAATTTCACCGACCTTCGGCAGCAACAGATGACATCACAAAACGGCAATACCAAGACACATATCCAGTAGTCAAAGCCCACTTCTTTTATACTCATGCAAGGAAGTTAATTAGCTGAATGCATGCATACAATCTCCCAATGGTGGTGTAACTATTAGGCAGAAATGAAGTCTGAGAGAATCCAAATGCAAGTTGTAATTTAATAAACAAACAGGTAATCCAGGGGAAAACCAACAGAACATGAACTCGGGAGATGAAAACAGCTACAACCAACAACTGAAGCACAGAGGTTTAAATACACAGACAAACAAGATAACAAGGGGGCATGGAAAATCTAAGACACCTGGGGAGACTAATAACCAAGACAAGGAACATCTGTAGACACTGAGCTAAATAATGTTAAAATGACAAGACACATGGCAGGATCACTTGACAAACAGGGAGTCACATGACAGAAAAGAACAAGACACGAAACCCACACCGTGACAGGTGGAGTTAATCCAGGACTACATTCTGATTCTGACATTCCTGTAGTTGTCCAATTTGCCTCTCATATACTGATATAGGATTTTTGTCGTTTAATTTTCCGATTTTAATTAAAGATTACATTACTCTCCAGTTCAGAGGACCCTATACAAATACACAACCTCACATTCTTAAATGTGGTCTCTTCTGCCCATTCGCCAAAGGATTGTGATGGACCCTCATTAGCTGCATTAACTTCAGCTGTTGGTAAGCGTGCATGAGAATAAACTGTTATTTTAAGCTACGCTTTCAGCGATCAACCAAATCCCACTGGGTGTTTATCAGTGAGTGATGAACCAAATCCCATCAGTGCTCATTCTCAGCAAGCAGCGCTAGACAAAGCTTTCACACTCGATTGTGAAAGACACACACACACACATTGTTCTGTGTTCATTGTTCATTCTTTTTATGATTGACAAAATTATTATTATTGTTATTATTTTTCCAAAGAAATTACACTTTAAGCAACGTTCTTGCTCAACTGTAAAGATTATTTCTAATTCATTGTGTAAAACAAAAGAAACTTAGGACAAAGTGAAACAGAGGTGGATGATTCAGCTTCTTCTAAAACTGATAAATAGACAACAATGTGAAAAATACACTATACATCTAACATTAATTCAAAAAGCTGAGTGACAGATGCTCCATAGCCAATCTTTTTAAAAAGAAGAAGAAAAAAAAGGTTTTCTAGGGACTTAGCTATTAGTTTTGTCCTGTATTTGCTGGAAGGTAAGGGGGGGTTGGATAATTGGAAAAGAAGGTAACTGGAAGCACTAAAAGTGTGCAAAATCTATGATTTTCAGGATTACATATTGTAAATATCCTCGGTTTCACTTTATTTTGATGGTCCCTTTCACATATTCTGTTGCACCTACTCTCATTAGAGTGTTAGTAGAGTATTAATAGACTGGTAGGGTTAGAATACATTGACTGTAGTTGCACAGTTACTTATAGTAAGTAGACTGTCTGTTGGTGGAGCATCACAATAAAGAGTTAGCAGATATTAAGCAGACAGTCTACAAATACTCTAATGAGAGTTAGTTGGCATGTACTTGTAAAGATACTATAGTCAACACATCTACTCCTTTAACCCTTATGCTGCATTAGGGACATTTTTGGTCTTTTGCAGTTTAATTTCTTTGACCATTTTGGCTGTTTTAATGCAAATGGTATGAAATTTGGCAAAATTGTGACTTTTTGGATACATGTAAAAAATGTGATCCCATTTTGCAAAATATGTATAACACACACTGTGTAGATCAAATAGTAACACTCAGCACCATAAAGACCAAAAATGGCCCATTGAAACCCATTGAAACGTTGTTTAAATCTGAGGCTGTCAGTAATACATGAAACATGATTTTTCCACAAACATCCTTTCATTTTGAAGCAAAAGCATTATATTTGCATTATATAGTGTATTCCACCAGATGACGTCACTACATATTTATTCCCTATGGGTGGAAATGCACCTTATTTTAGGCAATAGGCAATGTTTAATAGGTGGCCATTTTTGGTCTCTAACGCGCTAAGTGGGATTTTTTGCAAAGTGGGACTGTGATAATCCAAATCTAAAGTTTTCTCTTTGCATTTAGTTTATTGAAAATAATTGAATTTTTGTGTTTTTTCCTCTTATACAAATCGATGGTTTCGCAAACAAAACTGGTAATTAAAGGGTTAAAATCCTGAAATTGAATACATTTTTGGTAGTTATGATGAGGACTGATGCTGGTTAAAAGATTTAACTTGGTAAAAGTGGAAAATAATAATAATATATAATATTTTAGGCAATGTTTAATATGTGGCCATTTTTGGTCCTTAATGCACTCAACGGTGTTAAAAATCTAATGCAGCACAAGGGTTAAACATTGTTGTCATGCTGTCTTGTAGGTCACATGGACTTTGTCATACACACCAGTCTTGTACTGACAAAATACCAAAGTGGCAAAGACATTAGCTGACAGCTGGGAGTGACATCACATGTGAGTTTGTGTGTCATCAGTTAACCACACACACACACACACAACTTGTGGATTACAGATAATCTAAGTAACATTTTTACATATGTATCCATGTAGTTATTCAAATTCCTGCTCACACAAATAGACCTACAAATCTGAGCTGTCTGGAATAAATCACTGTCTATATCCAAAGATATAAATACCTCAGAGCTCACATGTTTTTGTGTGGATGTGTGTGTGTGAGACTTGAACAACATGGTTCAGGGGCCACATTGTACAGGATAGTAGGCATTCTGTGCCACAGTTGATCCTTTCTCAGTATCTCAAACGTACTGTAGCATTAAATCCAGAAAGAAAAACAGAGGGAGAAGAGAAGCAGAGAAACGGATCTAGTTAGCATGAAAGAGAGAGTTTGGAAATGACTTGTTCTTTCTGTATCAAACTGACATCAAAGCAAAGTGACAGGTATGGTTGCGCAAAGAAGTGAACGCCCTGGGTAAAATCTGACACACAAATCTCATTTCGTGCCCTGCTCTGTCCATCTCTCTCAGATTCCTCCGTACGTCAGCAAGAGTCACAAATTCACACACCATGCTGAATATTACATTCCCTTTCCTTGTTAATGCTAACCCCAAACGATCAGCATCTTCAGAGGCTTACTCATGCAACTTTATCTTTGATTGATCAAGGCTCACATATGCATTCAGAATAGAATACTAGCTTACTACATTGTAGAAAAAAAAGCACTTCTTACCACAATCTACAATTGTTACCTCAAAGAGCTTTGTTGGGATAAGTTTTAGTAGTGTAGACATGTGAGTCATTTATGCAGCAATCAATGTCATTTTATGTTCTACATTTGTTGTGACACATGACCTCAATACATTTCATTAGCATTTGCGTCCATTGGTTATCTTGGAAATACAAAAGATTATGATCATTTTTTATCAGTGTTGTAGTACTCGAGACTCGGACTCGTCTCGGACTCGGTCTCGAGACCATATTTTAATGGTCTTGGTCTTGTCATGGACTCGTGTGCATTTGGACTCGGAATTGACTCGTACTCGAACTTTTTTTTTTTTAGGACTCTGACTTATTCCCGATTCCACTCGTGTTCAATTCAAAATATTTTTCATGATTATTAATGTATGTTAATAAAATATTTCTTTAAATTGATTGACACGCCCAGTGATTGGTGATTTTCTAGTGCGCAACTGCGCATGACAAATTGTAATAAAATTGCTTTTAACACCACCTACTATGTGGCCTTTTTACCCTAACTGATCATATTTTTTAAACTCTAAGTAAATTCAGTAAAAAAAAAAAAAAGAAGAATTTCTCTAAGTAAATAAAAGTAAATTAGGTAATCAACCCTCACTGGTCTTGGTCTCGACTCGGACTCGACCGTCTCTGGTCTCGGACTCGACTCTCTATGGACTCGGTCTTGACTCGGACTCGACTCTCTCTGGTCTCGGTCTAGACTCGGACTCGAGTGAGGTGGTCTCGACTACAACACTGTTTTTTATTGAAAATTTGACAGTTAAAAATAACAATAGATGATAAATAAACATTTCGTTTTTTTCACACAGAAAATGGGCAGATTTTTTTTTTTTTTTTTTTGCTATCATGCACCAAATGAAAATTGTAAATATGCTTGCTTAGAAAAATAAAGAACACCTCTCATAGACAAACCACATGATTTGAGCTATTATTCTCGCTTGTAACAAAAACAGTGTTGGTTATAGGATTGTACAAATTGCAATGCTGCAACACATTATTTTACAATGCCCTCGTTACACATTAAATGTACTTCCCACAGTAATACTTCTGCACAATTACAACTAACCTGAAACCAAAACCTAACCCTAGAGTCAGTACCTGTTAATTAATCTTAAAGCCCGTTCACACCAAGAACCATAACTATAAAGAGATCCATAATGATAACTATATTAGCATCCTCACCAGCAGACAAAATCGTTGCTGTCTGACACTTTCAATGCTGGAGCTCTTTAAAGCACAATTGATTCTCGTTGGCAGTCAATGTTTTTATAGTTCATCAAAAATGGTCAATTATATCATTTCTCTTTGCTGTTATCATTTTCGTTTGCTCAGTACTTATTTGTGTTATAATCACACAGTAACAAGACAAGCTAATGGTATAACCAACTCCACCAATGATTTGTCTAATCTAAAAGTAAATATAGATGCACAGGAAGTAAACAAAATAATGACAGTCTTTCTGTGGATAGCCACACTGCACAGTCAAAAGGGAATCAATAAGGTGAAGTTTGACACGATTCAAGGACTTTCTGTAATGGCTTGAAGAGAGCTCTGCATGGAGACAGAGAACTGGCTTTTGCACACTGCAATTTAACATAAATCAATCCTTTCTCCTCTGACTGGATAAACAACAACATTCAAAAAGTGAACATGCATGATACGGTTATCATGGTGCTCACGTGTTCTTCAGCTTTTGCAAGTTGTTCACTGTGCAGTTCCCCTCCAGTTCACATCAGTTTCTGCCCTTACTCAACTATAAATAAATGCCCAAACTGTTCCTACTGTTCTTTGGCGAGAGAGGGGAAGGTGATTTATCCTTTCAAGCGCTTCACTCTGAATAACAACAACAAATAGTGATAATAAATATACTATATTTACATTGTACAGCTTATGTACAAAAGCTCTGTACAAAAAACAAATTCATGATTGCATATATACTGTATAAAAATCTTGGGTTTCCTGTTTTCAAATATCTACAGTAGTTTTATGAAATTTGACATCAGTAATATTCTATGACGGAGGGACATCACTGATGTCAAAGCTCACAAAATTAGATATTTGTACACAGGAAAATCTGGATATTTAAATATATATGAATGAGATTTAAGAGCAATGGCAAAGTGCATGAATTGTGATTTGCGCCCGCCTTTTTATTTACTTTTATTTACTGTATGGATTGATTTATCCACTGTAAATGTGTTTACGGTTGTTATGTGTTGCATGAAGAAAGTCAACCAAGTTTGGAAAAACATTTTAGATGGTAAAGACCAAGATAATATTTTGCACTAAATGGCTAAACTAAGTCAATAGCAATTTAAATGTTATAAGCCATTTAAAACCAAGTTTCACGATGGTAACACATATTGAAGCCTTAGAAAGACCACGTATTGTAATGTAATGGTTTATGATGGTAAATCTGAGATCAATGTAATTCAGAGCAAAAGGGTTACTTCTGGTGTCTTTATGGAATGTGTGTCCCCTTTCAGCTTAGTATTTAATATTTTAATATTTTGTTGCAGTCCTTAACTTTTTATTTCACAAGTGTATCCAAGCCTCTTGTCTTAAAATGCACTATTTATCACTAGCAGGATATGTAAAGGCTCTGCATGTGCACACAGGACATGTAAAGGGGGCCGTTAGGGTATTTATAGCCAGACTTTACACACTCTCGTCACTAGAATAGTGTACTCTCGTCACTAGAATGGTGGACCATCAAAACATGTGACAGCACACAGGTTTCCCAGCCCTGTTTAAACCATTCCTAATAAAACACGCCTGATTCAACTCATCTGCTCATTAGTAGAGACTCCAAGACCTGAAATGGATGGGTCGGATAAGGAAGACATCCAACTGTTGATGTGCCTCCAGGAACAGGGTTGGGAAACACAGCCACATGTTTGTTACATAAATCAGCTGATCTGTTTCTTAACATATGAAATAAATTAAGTAACACATAACACATTGCACGATAATAGTGCTCTCCAAAATATCACACATAAACAAGTGCTGGTTTATGGGATCAGGAAAAAACAAACAACAAAAAAACATGCAAGTCTTTCATATTAATAAAAGCCTTAAAAAGGTTTTAAAGCCCCCCTTTTTACTCCTTTTTTTGGTAAAATAATAATTTAACCATTCTGTGAAAAAGAAACACACCTTAAATCAATTATATATCATTTAAAGCAAAAATAAAAATACACAAAAACCCACATTTAACAGAGCTGATACCTCAGCACGTGGAACAGTTATACCAATGTAATCTGCTATTCCTACCTTACAGAGAGACTTCAGAGGTGGTCCTTATGTCCAATGCAAGTTTATGGAAAAATCTGACGTCTGTGAGCCATCAGCCTTGAATGAACGATTTTGTTCTGAATGGAAGGAAAATAGGAGAGAATGTGGTGACAGAAGGAGGTTGAGAAGTCATTGTGCGCGAGCTAACACTTACACTGCAGCAGTGGTAAACATACTGAGAGACACAAATCACAGCGGTGGCGATCTACTATGAAAGATTCAGTCTCTCCCTTTTACTGTCTCCCGCACTCTCCTCAGCTCACCCCCTCCCTCTTTCTGTTTCTATCAATTCCTTTCTCCTCTCTTCTCCTCCTCCTCTTCTTGTAATTAATCCTTCTCTTTGTGTGTGACTGCCTGTGATTGTCACATGTGAACCCGTCTAAGGCCTCTCATTCGCATTCTCTCTATGTGTCAATAAGGCTTGCATGGCTAATCATGTTTAATACTTGACTAGTCACACAGAAAAGTACTTGACTTGTTGGTGGGTCAGAGTTTTCTCATTTCTAAATGAATCACCATATACCATGCAGCTTCAGTGGGCTTTGCCATTTCTCTCTGAGTGGAGAGAACATCCACACAGCTGAGATGATGTAGCTGAGAAAACGAAAGTGTGCATCTTTCCATCATCTAAGCCCTCACTTATTTTATATCAGCCTCTGGGCGGCACTTGATTAATTTCTGGCTGGTTTGTAATAATTGTGGCTCCAAACTCCAAATGACTCCATTTCTTTCTTAAGTCTTTACAGGGTTTTCTCTGTTTTCATACATTTCTGTTTATAAATTTGATGTAGAAAGAGTGAAATTTCTAGCAAATTTTACAATTAAGTATAAAGAAACCGCTAGTAATGCATTAAATGCAGTGTTGGGGGTAACGCGTTACAAGTAACGTGCGTTACGTAATAATATTCCCAGATAGCAAACTGACATTGAATCAACGTGGAAATATGACATCGAAACAACGTTGATCTGACATTGTTTTGCTCATCGAATTAACGTTGAACCAACGTCAGACGCGTCATTCTTTCAAAACTAACGGAAAATCAACTTGAAATCAACACGTTGTTTCAACGTTATGAAAGTAAACCAATTTCGATTTTCATTTAGCTTTGAAGAATGCCGCATCTGACGTTGGTTTAACGTTAATTCGATGAGCAAAATCAACGTTGTTTCAATGTCATGAGAGACGTCGTTTCCACGTTGATTCAATGTCAGTTTGCTATCTGGGATTACTTTTCTGAAGTAACGAGTAAAGTAATGCATTACTTTATAAATGTACACATTAATATTTGAGATACTTTTTAATAAAAGTAATGTGCGTTACTTTTCAGTTTAATTAATTTGCATTAAAAAAAAATTAAGTACTGAATTAAAATGAACGTAGTCACGTAGTAGAACACGTGTGCGCCCTGCTGCGTTGCTAGTCAGAAATGGAGATATGGCAGGCCAGATTACATTACTGCGATGGAAGTATGCTCATTATTTTGAAATCGTCGAAGAAAAGGAGAATAATCGTTAGGTGTAAACTATGTGTTGGTGAAAAGCTCTTGTCAACTGCAATTTAAAAAAACATCTGCACGCAAAGCACAGCACTGCCGAGTTGGAAGAGAGAGCGCCGGCGAATGATACCTGCATCCCGCCTCAAGCTAAACAACAAAAGCTTGATTTCAGTTCATCACCACCAGCTAAAACAATTAGTTCCACTGAACTCAACAAATTGGTTGCTGCTTTTATTGTTGAGGAGATGCAGTCCACTGTGGAAGCGCCCACTTTTAGAAATATCATCAGCAAAATCCCTGTGACAGGGAAAAGGCCGGGAGCCGTGCTGCCCGATCGTAAAACTTTTGCAAGTTTTTTGGACAATGCATATATGGAAATGGAGACCGAACTAAAGAAAACTTTTGCCGATTTGGAATATGTTTCAACCACTGCAGATCTATGGACTGCTCAGAATAAAAGTTTCCTTGGCATTACAGTACACTGGATCCTGCTACTCTGCATCGTAAAAAAGCAGACGATTTCGTGGGAGACACACGTACGATACCATCGCAGCAGAGTTAGAGCAAATTCACAGCTCATATGCTCTTTGTGGTAAGATAACTGCCACGGTCACTGACAATGGCTCGAACTTCGTTAAGGCATTTAGAATGTTTCAAGCTGAAGATAACGAAAAAGAGAATGATGAAGACGAGGTCAGTTTTACGGACTTGCACGCAGTTTTACGAGATGACATTGAGTCCAGCGAACGGTATGTTCTCCCTCCACATCACCGGTGTGCATCGCATACCCTTAAAGGAGTAGTTCACTTTAAAAAAAAACTTTTGCTGATAATTTACTTAACCCATGTCATCCAAGATATCCATGTCTTTCTTTCTTCAGTTGAAAAGAAATTAAGGTTTTTGATGAAAACATTCCAGGATTTTCTCCATATAATGGACTTCAATGGGAACTAAACGGTTCAAGGTCCAAATGAGAGTTTCAGTGCAGATTCAAAGGGCTTTAAGCGACTCCAGACGGTGAATAAGGGTCTTATCTAGTGAAACGATCGGTCATTTAAAAAATAAATAAAAAAGTTTACGTTTTATAAGCACTAATGCTCACCTTGCTCTGTTCTGTGATGAGCATCCTGTTCAAACTCGTTCATCAAAATTAACAAATCTTTTTTCGAGTCATGACTCGAAGGGTCCTAAATAAGACCCTTATTCATTGTCTGGTATCGTTTAAAGCCCTTTGAAGCTGCACTGAAACTCTCATTTGGACCTTGAAACGTTTGGTCCCCAATGAAGTCCATTAAATGGAGAAAATCCTGGAATGTTTTCATCAATTTCTTTTTGACTGAAGAAAGAAAGATGTGGACATCTTGGATGACATGGGGGTGAGTAAACCCCCCCTTTCCTCCACATTAAGGGCCTGGTTGTCACTTTCAGATATTTATATCATGGTTTATGGTGAGCATCGTCTTTGAATTGTGGCACTACTTTTGTGGAATTGGATGATGTCAGCTTATGTCTTTAAATACAAATGTACATCATAATGTACAACGGTACAGTGACTCTTTCACTTGCCACATGCACACACAACCAACACCACAATTTATGTAAAAAAGATTGGAGAGCATTATGTATTATCTATAACTTCAGTAAAGCAGATGAAAAACACTACAAGGGGAATCTGTTGCTCTCAGGAGGGGGCTGTATTTGCATAATGACATCCTGGCTCTGGCTACTGCAGAGTCTATAACCACAACCTGGAGGAGGAACTAGTATAAATGTATAAACGTATAATAACATTTACAGAAGGTTTTAGTCTTCACTCACCCACTATGCTTGTAAATAATTTAAGGGCATATATGCAAGTGAAGGAGTTGCAATGCAGAGCCCTGTTTCACTGTATGGTCTTACAAATTTTTAATTCTCCCTGAAAGACAGAGTTATTATTTTATTAGTTTTAATTTTTATTTCAGTTAACTAAAGTGTTTTTCACGCCCAGTGCTACTTTAGTTGTACTAAAAAACATTATATTAGTTCAGTTTTAGTCTACAATATCCTGACTAAATATAGTTACTTTTATTTTGAAAGTGTTACCGGTTACATTCGCTTCCAAAAAAGGAATAGACCACGTGACTTCCACGTGACACGTCTTCATTCTTTGTTCAAAAGGAATTGCGATATAATGATTGCCAAAAACGAAAAACAGACCGTTTTTAATTGTTTAAAAAAATGTAAAAAATTTGTTTGTTTTTTTATTCTGACACCAAAAAACAATTATTTGGCTTTTCGTTTCGAAACAGCAAAAAAAACACCCAAAAAAACAGAAAAGGGTTTTTTTTTTCCATTTTATAATTATAAACTAATTAGGGATTATCCAGAGATCCCCTAACCTGTTTGCATGCATGGCAATTCAATTTTAAATATATTGAGATTTTGCATTAGTGACCGACTTTTGATAGGTGGCAAGACAATCTTTTGAGACCTGTAGACCATCCTTTTTCCACCTGTGTTCAGCCATTCGGCATTCCCATCTGAGCACACGAGTAGAGGCATTTAACCAAGGTTGAGAATTTGATTAAGGTTGTTGCCTTCCAGGCTTCAGAAGGGCAACAGTATCCAATGCAGTAGAGCAGGCAGAGTTGAAGACGAGAACCAACTCATCAATTTTCTTATCAGATGACAAAGAGACCTCACGATTAGAAAAGATTGAATAAAGATTGAATTGTAGTGTAGTACTGGAAATAAAAACTCAAGAGCTGCACAGAGGCTGAGAGAGGAGGAGCTGTACATATAGAACTGCAGGTTTAAATAATACAGAATAGTGATCAGAAATACCAGCATCAATTACTTAATGTGAATGAATAGAGAGACCATGTGTCAAAATAAGATCTAATGTGTTGTGAGTGGGAGAAGACTGTGTAAAACTGAGTGAGTCAATGAGTTTCATACAATTTTTAACCATAGGTTTAGAGGGACAGCAAACATAAATATTGAAATCCCCCAGAACCAGCAGTCTATCACAGCATGACACTTGATTCGACAGGAAGTCTGAGAGCTCAAGGATAAATGTTGTGCTGACTTTGGGTAGCCTGTAGATCAGGATACAAATTAGAGGTCGACGTGAAGGAGTTGTGCCTGAAAACTGGAAAAAGTATCTATGGGGAGAGGTTGACATTTAAATGATTTGATTGTAGATTGTAGCTAGACCACCACCAGATCCATTTGGCCTGGGAGAGCTGTAGAAGGAACAATCAGGAGGAGATAGTTCACCTAGAGACAAAACATTGTCAGGTTTCAACCAGTTTTCAGTCACACAAAAAAAAAAATCCAAAGGCATAAATGAGAAAAAGTTGTTCACAATGAATGTTTCATAATGATTTAGCGTTTACTAGAGCCATTTTCACTGAAGGCTGAGCAAGTGCAAAGAAAGTTTTAGCTGGTGATTGGTGCCCCAGATGTGGCATTCCAGAGAACAGAGATTTGCAGAGTTAATATTTCCACCCTCTCTGCGAGATTTTATATACAGCTAACGAGAGGAAGACCAGACAACGGGGATAATACATCCGTCACCTGAGGGAACATCTCGGTTACGTATGGTAACCCTCGTTCCTTCGTCTCATCGGAGGAGTTTCCAACGAATTGGGATTAAGCTAGGGAGACCAACTGCCTTCGAGTGAATTAAAACGAGCCAATAAATATTGGCATGCGGGCTTTGCACTCCGCATCCCGCCTACCAATGTGGGTATAAAAGCGGAAGCGAACGCTCAAACATTTTGCTTTATGTTGAGGAGCCGAACGATGTCCAGTCCTCCGCGATGGTACAGCAAACATGGCGACGGGACGAGACATCTCCGTTTCCTAATCAGGGAACAAGGGTTACCATACGTAACCGAGACTTTCCCTTTCGTATGGGATCTCCTACGTCTCGTGAGAGGAGTTTCCAATGAATTGGGATCCCAAATAAAACGCCATGGGGCTGGCCCCTTCCAGCGCCCAGCTCAGCTACTTGCCAAGCAGTTTCTTAGTTTTTTTAGGGCGGGAGCTAGCTAGGAAGAAATCACACTGCTGTTCCGCAAGACCTACTCAGTAGATTTGGATAACACTGGAAACAAGCCCAACCTGAAGGAAGAAACATTGCAGAGCCCCTGGCCCATACGAATACACGTATGTACTAGACCGTAGGGTGAAACATACCGGAGTCCTTGAGGTAGTCGACAGAAAGGACAGAATGAATCTGTCGGGTGGAAGACACGGAGCTAGCCCATAGGGTAGCTGGAACGTGGAGAGTGGTCATGTGGAAACCACCGTGAAGGTCACCCAGTATATTAACAACTTCTTATAAGAGGTAATAAACCTGGCGCCGGGCGATCTGCCTCGCTTGGTGCCGGAGGGTGATGGAAGAATGCACAAGGTTAGCCGTTTGTTGGGAAATCAATGGTGCAAAAAAGCGCAGGGATCATAGCATAGAGTGGCATAGCAAGCCGACATAACTCAACTCAACTCAGCTTTATTCATATAGCACCAGTAAAAACAAGAATTGTTGACCAAAGTGCTGTACATTGGACGTCATCAGCATTCTGCACCAAGTACAACATAGATTACAAACAAAACACAGAACAGATCAAATACAGCATACATCAACTACAGTTATAAGCCAAGGAAAAAAAATACGTTTTAAGTTTTGTTTTAAATTCATGCAGTGAAGAGGCAGTTCTAATAGGGACAGGGAGGCTGTTCCAAAGTTTTGGTCCAGCCACAGCAAAAGCTCGATCTCCTCTAGTTTTTAGTTTGGTCCGCGGAACAGTTAACAGTCTCTGGTTGGATGACCTAAGAGAACTTCCAGAGTTGTGACTGGATAGAAGATCAGACATATATACAGGAGCCAATCCATTCAAGGATTTAAAAACCAACATCAGCACTTTAAAGTCAATTCTGTAACAGATTGGGAGCCAGTGCAAAGATTTCAGAACCGGAGTAATATGATTCCGTTTGCGCACACCAGTAAGGAGCCTAGCAGCTGCATTCTGTACCATTTACAAGCGGTTGAGTGGTGCACGGTTAATGCCCAGATACAGGGAATTGCAGTAATCAAGCCTCGTTGAGATAAAGGCATGTATCACCTTTTCAAAATCTTTGAAAGAGAGAAATGGTTTAGCTTTAGCTAGGAGTCTAAGATGAAAAAAAATGGTCTTGACAACCATATTAATCTGTTTATCAAATTTAAGGGCTTCATCAAATGTCACGCCCAAGTTCTTCACAAATGGTTTAACACATGGAGATAGAGATCCAAGATTTAAGCAGTGAGAACTTGCGGCTTCTGATGGGTCAAAAATTATAAGCTCAGTTTTGTCTTCATTAAGGTGAAGAAAATGTAGGGACATCCATACCTTTACCTCTGCCAGACAAGCAAGCAGAGTATCCAACCCCACGTTGTTAGCTCCCAGGGGCAAATCAATTTGGGTATCGTCAACATAGCTGCGAAAGGTGACGCCATGTTTTCTAAATATTGACCCAAGGGGAAGCATAAACAACGAGAATAAACTCGGAGCAAGAGTAGACCCTTGAGGGACCCCGCAAGTAAGAAACACTGCATCAGAGGAAAACTTGCCAATGCTAACCGAGAACCTTCTATTGCTCAAATAAGATTGAAACCATTTAAGGGAATGAAACCATTTCCCTGAATGCCCACCCAGTGCTCCAGACGAGAGATGAGGATAGAGTGGTCAATTGTGTCAAAAGCTGCGCTCAAATCCAACAGCACTTGCACAGCAGATTTGCCAGAGTCAAGAGTCAGTAAAATATCATTTAGAACTTTAACCAATGCTGTTTCTGTAGAGTGGTTTTTCTTAAACCCTGCTTGGAATACCACAAAGATCTTATTTTTATCTAAGAAGCTCTGTAGTTAGGTAGATACTATTTTCTCTAAAATTTTCGACATAAAAGACAGATTTGAGACTGGCTTAAAATTTGTCAACACTGACGGATCTAAATTAGTTTTTTTGAGAAGTGGGTGGACAATACCATGCTTCATTTCATCTGGCACAGTTGCATCTACAAGACAGCTATTCATGATCTTTAGAACGGTAGGCCCAATCACCTCAAACACTAGTTTAAAAAAGCGTGGGGGAAGAGCGTCATGGGGGGATACTGAGGGATTGAGCTCATCTAGAATAACTTGTAAAGCAGGCAAAGTAACTGGCTCAAAGTGACTTAGGATACTAGTGCAGAGTGGCGGGAGAAAAGATTAATAAAATGCTGTGTAGATATTCAGCCTATCTTTTCTATGAAATGTTTTTGAAATGTGTCACACATAGCTCGAGATTCTGTAGGGTAAAAACCGACGGAAGGGTTAACAGCAGCGTTTATGGTGGAAAAAAGCACTCTTGGATTATGATGATGTTTTCCAATCAGATCTGAGAAATACTTAGACTTTTCCATTCTCACCCCATTTTGATATTGTTTCAGATTGTCCCTTTGTATTTCATAAGAAATTTGGAGCTTATCTTTTTTCCATCTTCTTTCAGCCCTTCTGCAAGCCTGGCGGAGAGCACGAGTATTGTCATTAAGCCAGGGCTCACGTTTTAATTTGAGTTGTTTTTAAGGTTTTTAAGGCTTTTAAGGTTGCCAAAGAGTTTAAAATATTAACTGAAATGATATTAAAATGATTAAGAGAATCTGCACCACTCCAATTATCACAAAATAAGTCAGATGATTGGGACACATCATTAAAAACAGCTGAAAACTCAGAACAGGTAGTCGATGTGATTTTACGAGACCATCGAACAGCCTTAGTGGGTCTTGTAATTTTAAAAGAAATGGGGACTCTAAAAACAAAGATAACATGGTCCTCTATTACAAGGTCGCTGACTGTCAAACCATGTGAAAGCACCAAGTCAAGAGTATGGCCCTGAATATGAGTGGGAGCATTTACAAATTGTACCAGATCAAAAGAGTCAATAAGGCTCAAAAATTCTTTGGCTAATGGATTTTCTAAACAACACACATGAATATTAAAATCCCCCATAATTAACATTCTATCAAAATTGGGAGTAATCCCCCCTAAAAAGTCTGAAAACTCATTAATAAAGTCTTTATGAGGTTTAGGTGGGCAATAAATGACTGCAATTGTCACTGGATTATCCAATTCCAGGACAAATGGGGAGGAAACCTATTCCTTCGGCCAACTGACCGTAGCAAGTAAACGGGAAGAAACTGGTTCAACACGTAAGCTATAAAACCTGGCAAATGTGTTAGGTGTCGCCCAGCCTGCAGCTCTGCAGATATCTGCCAGCAAGGCGCCTTGTGCCAGCGCCCAGGAAGAAGCAACACTCCTAGTGGAGTGAGCCGTCAACCTGGGTGGGCAAGGCACATCCAGGTATTCATAAGCCCGGACGATAGCATCCACTAGCCAGTGGGCTAACCTCTGCTTAGAGACAGCCTTCCCCTTTTCCCCTTTTGCTGGCCTCCATAACAGACGAAGAGCCGCCCTGAGGTCTGCTTTGCGTTCTGTCCACATAACAACATAGGGTATGTACGGGACAGAGCAAAGCTAGGGCTGGGTCTGCCTTCTCCAAGGGCAGTGCTTGCAGGTTCACTACCTGATCTACAAACGGAGTGGTAGGATTCTTGGGCACATATCCGAACCGGGATGTCAGAACAACGTGAGAAAGGCCCGGGCCGAACTCCAAGGGACAATTCGTTGACCGAAAATGCCCGCAGATCCCCGACCCTCTTGAAAGAGGCCAGAGCCAATAGAAAAACTGTCTTTTCAGACGAAATTTTTAGCTCTATATCATTTAAGGACCCAAAGGGGGGCCTCTGAAGTACTCTCAGTACTCGGGGCCAGCTGTGTGCCAGTGCCGAGAGTACGGATGCACATCCGGTCAGGGAGTAGAACAAATGGCAATGGGTCGTGTCTGGAGAGGCAAACAGATCTATCTGAGTGGCTCCGAAGACTCGCCATATCAGCTGGACCGCCTGGGGATGGAGTCACCATTCTCCTGGAAGGGGCGGCTGACACGGTTAAGCGTACCCGGGATGTGAACGGCACAAAGCGATCTCAGAAACTTCTGAGTCCATAGGAGGAGATGGCGGGCAAGTCACGACATACAATGGACTTGTGACGGACATATGACCTGAAGCCCCAAACAGCTGAGGTGCTGGAGCACCAGGTCCCTGTGATCGCACAACAGATCTCGTGAGTGAGCTACTATCAGCCAGTTGTCGAGATAGTTGAGAATGCGAATGCCATGGCGGCAGCAGGAGGGCGCCCTCTGTGATGAGCAGCCAGAGGCGCGACTGTAGGCAGGGCAACCATAGCTCGCTTCCGAGGCATGATGTGTTTCATCACCTCCGACTCCTTCTGAGCGGTGGAGAACTGTTGGGGAAAGTTCTCGTGACTTTGTATCCCAAAGCTGCCCCGCCATCGAGGGTGGTGAGGGAGGAGGAGAGAGTCAATCTCAATCTAGCCGCCAGGGGGTTCGACCAAGTCTCTGTCTCCTCCCCATGCACTTCCGGGAAGAAAGGCACAGGAGCGGGGCGCTGAGGACCAGCACGGACCTCTCCAAGAAACCAATCATTGAGCCGGGAAGGTTCGGGACGCGGTGAAGGTTTCCACACGAGCCCGGCCTTAAACGCTACCACACCCGAAGGGATCAACACAGCCGAGTCGTCATTCCCAGAGTCCGACTCATCCGAAGACCCCAGTGGCACGCTCCTCCGAAGACCCCAGTGGCACGGCTGAAGAGGAGTGGGATGTCCGAGGCAGTCTTTCACCCGGCAGATCATTTCGCACTGTAACCCTCAGACTGCCAATGAGATTATCCGAAGTAGTCTTCTTCTGGAGTGAACCAGAAGAAGAACTAGATTGGGGAATCTCCAAAGGGACTCCCCTTTTGATGAAGGATCCCAGTCTTAAGCCTCGTTCACACCGCCAGCAACTTTGTCTCGGTGTGTCGCTAGGCTCTATACTGTGATGTCGCTTGTGGGCGTTCATAGTGCTGTCGCTCTGATGTGATTGGTAGACTGCAAGTCTGGCCATATCTATACAAAATACCATCACAAGTGATAGATAAAACTATAAATATATATATATTTTATATTTTATATATATATTTTAATTTGACTGGGAATAAATTACTTTTAAGACTAAAAAGAAACCGTATGCTGTTGGGAGAGTGTTTTTTATATTCCCACAGCAGTGTTCAGTGGATTAAATCATTTACTAGATCAACGATCGATCAATGAACAAATTACACTCTCTCATACTGTCACAAATTATAAAACGTCATTCGAATTTGACAAATAATCAATTTTCTTGTGCCTAATAGTCAACTTAATGCAGGGGAAATTGTAAAATAAACTACAGCAGTGCTAACTTGCATAATAAAATTAAAACACTTGAACTATAGCGTTAAATGTATGAATTAAACTCACAGAGACTGTCGACAGTTTCTTTTCCATGCACAATTTTATTATCCATGTATGTGGTTACAGTCAAATCATTTAAAACAATGAAATTGTCCTCGAACTCTTTCTGTCTTGCCTGCACTCGAGATGGTGACGTGAGCTCCACTGAAAGTCTTCTTTCCTATTGGTTGTCGCTCGCGAAAATTGCTTCTCAACTTTTGTCACTTGTCTCTTGTCGCTTGACACACCCACATTCTGTTGCCAGCGGTCACTGTCGCTCGTGTCGCCGGATGTCGCCAGCGCTCCATTGAAATGAATGGGATCTTGTCGCTTTGTTGCTGCGTGTCGCTGGCGGTGTGAACGGGGCTTTAGTCTCAACACCGTGATGGTCATGTTCCTGCAGGGAGAACATGACTCATCCACGAGCGCTGCCTCATTACGCGAGACAGCGATCGTGACCATCAGCTGGAGGCAGAAGTTGACCACATCCAGAAACACACAGGTGAAACGTCAACCTGAAAAGGACGCAAACTTCACTCATGTTGCTCTTTTAGAGGAAAACACTCTCTTTATTGTGTCGAAGCACACATGGACCAAACGCGGCAACACAGTGGGGAAACTGCAAGCCTGCTCCGTGCATTTAACCGATTACCAGCTGTGACAGAAGCTCTTTAAAAAAAGGCAGATCGTGCACAGCTGGCAACCGGGAGATCGCAAAGATTGCTGAAGCGCCGTCACACCAACACAGGGAGGTCTTCAGAGACACAGCAAACTCGTTGAGCGTGAATATAAATGTAATCTTGAAGCTCATCACTCAGAGGACACTTAGTTTAGGTCCAAAGCTAAAAGCAAAATGTGTGTGCATTCGCTTCCGCTTTTATACCCGCATTGGTAGGTGGGACGTGGAATGCAAATCCCGCATGCCAATATTTATTGGATCATTTTAATTCACTTGAAGGCAGTTGGTCTCCCTAGCGTGATCCCAATTCGTTGGAAACTCCTCCGACAAGACGTAGTAGTTCCCATACGAAAGATAACTGAGGTAGTGAGCCCAGTACAATGTTTGTGGGAACCCCGATGTAAGTAACAAGGTCAGCGGGCGATACTTAGAGCAGCACAGTGATTGTAAAGATTAGTGGGCAGCGATGGTCGGACTTTAGGGTTCAGATGATGCAGATTCAACGACGAATAAAAATTCATATCAAAAATGTATTGAGAATTAAAAAAGAAGCAGATAAAAAATTACAGGCAATAAAAAGAGGAGGATCATACTGTGACGATCACCAGTTGGAGTGCCCCAGAGAATCACCAGAGGGCACTCCACATCAGAACTGATCACTCCCACCAGAACTCCATTTCCCATAATGCCTCATCCCTGTGACTGATTACACACACACCTGCACCTCATCAGACTCTCCATATAAGCCACACTCTAACATGAACTCAGTGCGAAGTATTACATTGCCACTGCCTGTAATTCTGAGCGTGTTATCCTGTTTCTTGTTTCTCTGGTTTTGATCTTGGACTGTTTTCTCATCTGTACGATTGTTATCTGCCTGGTCTGACTTGGATTGCCTTGGATTATTGTTTCTTGCTGCCTGCCCTGATCTTCTGCCTGTTGACTGACGACTACCTGACGACTCTCTGCGCTCACTCTCTGATATCCCTGTTTTGCTGTTTCCTGACCCCTGCCTGTTTGATGATTCTAAATAAAGCTGCACATGGATCCCCTTGAGTCTTCCAATTCGTAACAGAATACTTCGCCACACAAGGATCCAGCGGCTCTCCCTGTGGATACCAGCTATGGACACAGCTGCCCAAATTCTGTGTCTCCGTCAGGGGAATCGTTTGATTGAGGAGTACGTAGAAGATTTTATCAAGCTAGCACCTTTCACCTCTATGAGCCAGGACTGCCTGATGATCTTCTTCCGAGGAGGGCTATCAGAACCGCTCAGTTCCTTCATGCCCTTGCATGAGCCTAACGGGACATTAGAGAGCTATATTGAACTATATATGAACTCACTTCCGCCACGTCTCAGCAGAGCTTCCAGAGCCTCGCCACGTCTCAGCAGAGCTTCCAGAGCCTCGCCACGTCTCAGCAGAGCTTCCAGAGCCTCGCCACATCTCAGCAGAGCTTCCAGAGCCTCGCCACGTCTCCGCAGAGCTTCCAGAGCCTCGCCACGTCTCAGCAGAGCTTCCAGAGCCTCGCCACGTCTCTGCAGAGCTTCCAGAGCCTCGCCACGTCTCAGCAGAGCTTCCAGAGCCAGAGACGCCTCACGTCACTTCTGCCGAGCCAGAGAGACGCTTCACGTCACTTCTGCCGAGCCTGCGCTCACCGTCAGCCCTAACGAGCCTGCGCTCACCGTCAGCCCTGACGAGCATGCACTTCACTCAAGCCTCGCGAGTGATGAATCTCCAGTTCAAGTGAGTGATTATGAGTATCCAGTTCAAGTAAATCATGATGAGTCTTCAGTTCATGTGATTGAGTCTTCAGTTCAAGTGAAACGCCGCCGCAGGAGGAGAAGGAGGGCTCGTTCGGTTCGCCAGGCTTCGGTGAGCATACCAGGACTCCTCGCCCTGTCTGTCCCGCCTCTGCGCCTCGCCCTGCCGGCCCCCGCCTCTGTGCCTCGCCCTGCCGGCCCCGCCTCTGCGCCTCGCCTTGCCGGCCCCGCCTCTGCGCCTCGCCCTGCCGGCCCCGCCTCTGCGCCTCGCCCTGCTTGTGCCCTTCAAGCTCTTTTCAAGCTGTGCCCTTCAACTCCCTGTGGATTTCTCCAAGTATTGTTTGGGGGGGGCAGTAGGTCCCTTGTGAGGGCCATGGAGGCGATGCAGACATGGCCTTCGTCTCGTCCTGCTTCGCCGTGGCCGCCCGAGCGGTCCTCACCGCCGTGGCCGCCTGAGGGGTCTTCACTGCCGTGGCCGCTTGAAAGGTCTTCACCGCCGTGGCCGCCTGAGGGTCCCACAGTTCCGCCCTGGCCACGTCCACAGCCTGCTCTGCCCTGGCCATGCCCACAGTTTGCTTCGCCTTGGACGCCCGAGGGTCCGACAGCTCCGCCCTGGCCCAGGTCGACTGCACAGCCTGCTCCGCTCTGGTCGCCTGCACAGCCTGCTCCGCTCTGGTCGCCTGCTCAGCCTGATACGCTCTGGTCACCTGCTCCTCTTCTGCTCCACGGACCTGGCCCTCCATCCCACCCCCAGATCCGCCTTCGCTCCACCGCCCACCTGGACAGTTTTGTTTGTTTTGAGCGTCTGGAAGCCGCTCTTTGGGGTGGGGCTATGTGACGATCACCAGTTGGAGTGCCCCAGAGAATCACCAGAGGGCACTCCACATCAGAACTGATCACTCCCACCAGAACTCCGTTTCCCATAATGCCTCATCCCTGTGACTGATTACACACACACCTGCACCTCATCAGACTCTCCATATAAGCCACACTCTAACATGAACTCAGTGCGAAGTATTACATTGCCACTGCCTGTAATTCTGAGCGTGTTATCCTGTTTCTTGTTTCTCTGGTTTTGATCTTGGACTGTTTTCTCATCTGTACGATTGTTATCTGCCTGGCCTGACTTGGATTGCCTTGGATTATTGTTTCTTGCTGCCTGCCCTGATCTTCTGCCTGTTACCTGACGACTCTCTGCGCTCACTCTCTGATATCCCTGTTTTGCTGTTTCCTGACCCCTGCCTGTTTGATGATTCTAAATAAAGCTGCACATGGATCCCCTTGAGTCTTCCAATTCGTAACACATACCAAGCAGTCGCGCATACCCTGTGAGATTTAAAACTACGTTAGCCAGCACACAAAGTGATGCCCAAATAAATGAGTCAATGGAATGCTAACAGCAGGTGATGGTCTACTACAATGGGGGCCCCAAAGGGAAGCTTCAGTTTCCGGATGGATTCTTGATGGATTACCCCCTTGGACGAGACACTGGGTGGGTGGCAATGATGGAAAGGACGGCGGCCATCTTGGCCAAGGATTCAGGGGCTGGAGCCGATGTGGGTACTGCCCATAAAATTAAAATCGCTGTGGTGACTATGATGAGTGCTGTCTTTTCCAGAACTGACTCAGAAGCAGAAGGCATGAAGAAGCTCAGGCTCAGCAGGCATGACGTGAAGAAGCTCAGATTTGGCAGACATGACGTGAAGAAGCTCAGGTTCGGCAAGTATGACATGAAGAATCTCAGGCTCATCAGGCATGACGTGAAGAAACTCAGGCTAGGCAGGCATGACGTGAAGAAGCTCAGGCTCAGCATACATGACGGGAAGAAGCTCAGGCTCAGCATGACGTGAAGAAGCTCAGGTTCGGCAGGCATGACTTGAATAATCTCAGGCTCAACAGGCATGACGTGAATAAGCTCAGGCTCAGCAGGCATGACGTGAAGAAGCTCAGGCTCTCAGGTCGACAGGCATGACGTGAAGAAGCTCAGGCTCTCAGGTCGACAGGCATGACTTGAAGAATCTCAGGCTCAGCAGGCATGAGGTGAAGAAGCTCAGGCTCAGCAGGCATAACGTGAAGAAGCTCAAGCTCAGCAGGCATGACATGAAAAAGAATAAAGAATAAAGTGAAGGGTAAGAATGGTGTGAAAGGTGTGAAGGGTATGAAAGGGTATGAATGAACCAGTACCAGTCAAATGAAGGGTATATTCTAGAAACTGAACTCTCGAAGTGACTCTCGAGGACCATCACGGATTAATGGTTCGGCAGGCATGATGTGATGAAGCTCAGGCTTGGCAGGTATGACGTGAAGAAGCTCAGGTTCGCCTGGCATGACA
This sequence comes from Pimephales promelas, assembly GCF_988280905.1. NCBI lineage: Eukaryota > Metazoa > Chordata > Actinopteri > Cypriniformes > Leuciscidae > Pimephales > Pimephales promelas. The sequence goes on from NC_142788.1 coordinate 5,601,112, forward strand.
TGAAGAAGCTCAGGCTCGGCAGGCATGACGTGAAGAAGCCCAGGCTCTCAGGTCGGCAGCCATGATGTGAAGAAGCTCAGGCTTGGCAGGCATGACGCGAAGAAGCTGAGGTTCAACAGACCTTGGCATGCTGTTGACTGTGGTGGGCCAAGCTTAGTGGCCATCAGAGCTTGATGCATGGTGCCCACCTCAAAATAAAGTTTAGAGGAAGAGTCCTCCTCAACCTCCCCAACAGTCAAGGAGAAACCAGTCAAATGAAGGGTAAAATCTAGAAACTGAACGAGTGACTCTCAAGGACCATCATGGATTAGTGTGGATTGTAAAGTGTTGTTGAGGGAATGACAATAGTCTGATGTGGAGTGGATCTCAAGGGGACTCCAGCTGGTGACCATTACAATAATAAAGACAGACAGTTTTATTCATTGAGAGATTTATTTGTAAGGGAATCATTATCTTATGATTGGAGGTTAGTGGAGTCTTATAAACATGATGCAATTGCCGTAATTATGCGACTGGCTTGATACAGTGAAGGAGAAGCAGATAACTCGGAAAAAAATTCCTGTCGGCTTTGCCATTAGAACGGAGCCATTTGCCATTTTTATACAGAGCGGCTATATATATATATATATAGATATATATATATATACTGTATATATATTAACTAAATTACTTGTTTACAACAAAAAATAACCACACTGTTAGACCTTACCAGTTTTTTTTACAGTAAAATACTGGCAACACTGTTACAAGTTACTGTTAATTGTACAGCTCTTTACTGTAATCTAAAAATGCACTAAATTAAAACTCAAGTTAAGGGAGACATATCATGCAAAATCCCCTTTTTTAGCCCTTAAATGCATTTTGATGTATATTTGGAGTGTTTATAAATACAGAAAAGATTAAATGATTCTCTTCAGGTGCTTCGGTTACATCTTTATATTCTGTTTTGGTCATATTTTTCAACCTGTTCAGATTTTTCTGTTCTCTATGACGTTTTTTGAACATGTACGTCACAGTATTTGCAGCGGAACTGCCAAATAAGGACATTGACTACCGGCCCAACACTTCGAGCAATCGCCATTTCTCGCTCCGATTTTGTAGTCCAAGCTCAATGATGCAGAAGTTACAAGAGGGCAAGTCAAAATGTTCGGTTGTTGGATGTAGTGACCCGAAGCACTTCAAGGATTCCAACTTCAGCAACATCCTCCAGTATAAAGAAGGGTTTGCCAATCGACTTTGTCTGAATGAGGGGTAACGTTTAATTGCTTCTATCTTTGGAGATGACGAACAGGGCATTTCGATAAGCTGTAAGTATCATTAATAAAAATAAACTACTTTACTTTCTTAAAACACATGGTGGTCATGGTTTAGCAGTACCTTTGTCTTTCTTTGTTTTGAAGTAACGTTACATGTCTGCAGTATAATTTGTTCCTAAGTTTCACCAATGGTCATTTAGCTGCTGTGTTTTCTGATGCTTTTCTAAATGTATCATATTATCAATACAAATTTTTAGTGGTTAGATTAGACCGTAGTCATTTTCTTGTCAGTGTGCTTGTTTTAAACGAAGAAATAATCGACTTTCATTTATAACACAAAACAGTTACATACCACTGCATCCATATGAAGACGTTGTTCTGCAGGTTCGTCGTCGTCTTTTTCAAATCGCTCGCTCTGGCTTGAACATGTAAGACTTGATGGACAAATCTTCCGTTGTTGATATTTTGTTAACGTGTGAATAAAAATGTTCTTTGAAGCTATAGTATATAATCGTATATCTCTAATCAAACTACAAAAATGGCCAAACGTGGGGGATTTGAAACGAGTGTGAACTCAGCGACCTGTAGAGCGGGCGGGGTCTGACACATCTCCTTGTGTGGTGTTCATATTTTTGTTATTCAGCCAGTGTTTGTGGGTCTGGTGGACCCGCTGCATTTTGGGGTTTTTAATTCAACACAATCAAACAATTTTATGTCAAAGTACTCAACCGATTTCCTTCATCCCAAATACAAGCAATATAAACAGCATATATGGTTAATATTTCTCTTTACCTTTGTTAGATCACATTTAAGAATTAATGGCAGAGGGTAAAATGTGCGCGAATGTGAGAGCAGCCGGTGGCCATGCTTGAATTTTGCAGCAATGTTGTGACCTTTTGTGGGAACGGCAGGTGCAGAAACACAAAATTCACACTCACACATACACACTGACAGGAGGAGGACAGAGTAAAGACATCCTGTGTGTAATGTAAATGTAAATGTGTGTGTGTGTGTGGGGGGGGGGGGGGTGTACAGTGTGTTTTAATTGAAAATGTGTTCTGAAATTCTTCACTTAAAATGAGCCAAGGCCAATGAGTCTGAGTTTGAAAAAATAATTAAACGTATAATTTCTCTTTTGATAAAAAATGAAAACGGGTCCAACAAACCATACAAGGGTTAAAGGGGCCGCTTCAAAACGAGTTGCTCACAGACGCACATCAGAAAAGGAATAGAAAAGGGGCCTGTGGAGCTATAATAATGAGGAATTCAGACCCAAGCATTGCAGTTATGCTTTACACATACAACAAATGTATGATTTATATGTATAAATGAATGATTTAAAAGCATGACATGTACCCTTAAAGCTACAATATGTAGCTTTTTTGGCCACAAGAGGGTGCAGTTTCCAAAAATAACAAAGGTGTAGCCTATGTTTATGACACAGTGACGAGCTGAATGATGGGACTTGCTGTCAAGTGGATGGATCTAATAATTCAATTCAAGTTTATTTGTATAGCGCTTTTCACAATACATATTGTTTCAAAGCAGCTTTACAGAAAGTGCATTACAGAAAAGCACATGGAAAAATACATTTAGTTAATCATGTAATATTAAGGGCACAACAAATCACCAGCGTTGAGTCGTCTCTTCACAGGTGTTGAGTCGTCTCTTCACAGGCGTCTAGTCTTCTCATCGCAGGTGTTGGGGCATCTGAAGTCTCTGTGAGAGGCTGGATACAAACTGGAGCTGTCGAACGCCAAAGCATGCCGAGATAACAGCAGAAATGCAGATGGGAAATGATTAGCATAGCTGATGTTCATAATGATTTCCATTACACAGGAGTAGATGTTAAAAACGACGATCTCACAAACTCTCCGCAACCCAACCATACGCGCCAACCTGTTTGACTAAGGCTGTCGAGCCTTAGAGCGAGTCAGAGCCTTAGAGAGTCAGAGACTTAGATTTCCTAGGAATGACCAGAAGCCTCGAATTTAATGATCTTAAACAACACGGTTGTCACGCTGTGGTGCAAGCAGAAGAACAGGAGGAGTCCAGGTTCAAAACGAATATAGCTTTTACTCATATAATAAGGGGCACAGATACAAACAGACGGGAGCAAACACAGGTAGCATAAACATTGACAGACAAAGACTGACTGAATGAGGGAGAACTAAATACAAGCAGGAATCAAACATAATGAGGTGAGAACAGGTGACACAGATGATCAAGATGAGGAACAGGTGGCTGATGAGGGAGTGAGTTCAGGAGTGGAGACAAGAGGATCCTGGGAAGTGTAGTGCTGATGAAAAGACAGACTGGTGCAGACGAGGACTGTGACAGAACTCCCCCCTCCCGGAAGGCGTGGCCTCACACCGCAGAACAGAGGAAGGAGGGGGGACGATCTGAGGGCTGAGCAGGGCGTGGCCAGGGCGGAGCAGGCTGAGGGCGTGGTGGAGCAGGCTGAAGGCATGGCCAGGGCGGAGCTGACTGAGGGCGTGGTGGAGCAGGCTGAAGGCGTGGCCAGGGCGGAGCAGGCTGAGGTCGTGACCACGGCGGTAAAGACCCTTCGGGCGGCAATTACTAATGTTAGAAAAGCATAGTTTTTCATGGGAGTTTGCTTTATTGTATGAGCTGCGACAATAAACAGGGGAGACCAGCTAATACAGTACCATGTTTCATTGAATTCCAACCAAAAACGCATCCAGATTTATAAATATCACAGAACATGAATAAACAATTATTATTACAGGAATCAATATATTTTAAATGTAATTATTAGCTGAACCAAATGTATTCAACAGCATATAATATACAGTATAATTGTATTACTATAGGATAGAATAAGGGGAAAGTAATAGAACAAATTGTTTTTTGCACAATGAACTCAGCCTGAACAGCCTATCGTACCCTTTTGCACGCTCAAGTTCGTTATTTCCATGGTTATTTCAAATTTAGGCTTGGCGCGCCGCGCGCAGGGTGCAAAGTTCAACGTGCTCATTTTTTTCCAAGCGCGTCCATGTTTATATTATAATCAATTATATATTATAATCATATAATAGTGTCACTAACGTTACATTAGATCTGGCTAATGGCACTGTTACAGTAGGTCATCTAAAAACATAACTTACCTCAGCCGCAGGTGATCCACTTGTCCTGTCTGTGCTATAGATGGGATGACCGTATCCTTAAGCACATTATGGTCCGTGTGGCAAATTCCATTTTTTTTCAAAATAATCGTCCTCATTGAAATGTACCGAGCAAACATAATGTCCCTTCATAATCTATTTAGGTGTGTTTGGATCAATATCCAGAGTAAGTAAGTTAGCCATTTCTTCATCCAGTCAGCGTTTTTAGTTGGAATTCTGTGAAACATGGTATTACCTCCCCTGTTTACTGTCGCAGCTATTTACAATAGAGCGAAAACCCATGACTAAACTACGCTTTTACTATTTATAAATTGCTGACTCTGTTACCCAAACACTGAGCGAACTCTCCTCACCACGGCGTGTCTCCGGTGATGCGGTTATCACTCCGTCAAAGTAGCAGTGCTTCGCCTTTAGAGAATAGTTCCCAGGTTTTATACGGTTAAAAGATGTCTGTGTCTCATTTGACTTTGTTATTTGTACATTCTGTGACTACCCAGATAGCAAACTGACATTGAATCAACGTGGAAATATGACATCGAAACAACGTTGATCTGACATAGTTTTGCTCATCGAATTAACGTTAAACCAACGTCAGACGCGTCATTCTTTCAAAACTAACGGAAAATCAACTTGAAATCAACGTGTTGTTTCAACGTTATGAAAGCAAACCAATTTTCGATTTTCATTTAGCTTTGAAGAATGCCGCGTCTGACGTTGGTTCAACGTTAATTCGATAAACAAAATCAACGTTGTTTCAATGTCATGAGAGACGTCGTTTCCACGTTGATTCAATGTCAGTTTGCTGTCTGGGTATACAAACCACAACATGTAAATAGGAAAACGTTTGCCTTATTTTGCCACTCATTTGGATTAGTACGAAAGCTGCAACAATTCACATCCAGTCTTTGTGCTAAGCTAGGCTAACGGTGGGTGCATCAAACAGACTTATAGCACGCACGGAGATGAAAAAGGTATGTATGGACTTATCTAACTCTGCACTGTTAGACCTTACCAGGTTTTTTACAGTAAAATACTGGCAACACTGTTGCCAGTAATTTACTGTAAAAATACACTAAAACTAATAAGTTGTATTTTTAGTTAACTTGAGTTTTAGTGCATTTTTACAATAAATTACTGGTAACAGTGTTGTAAAATTGCACTAAAACTAATAAGTTGTATTTTTTAGTAAACTTGAGTTTTAGTGCATTTTTACAGTAAATTACTGGCAACAGTGTTGCCAGTATTTTACTGTAAAAAACCTGGTAAGGTTTAACAGTGTGGGGGATAAGGTGAATAGGCTAAAGTCCCAAAAAGTCGGAGTGTTCCTTTAAGTATAGCTGCATGGTAATGTTACTGTTTTTAATTTATGTATTTTTTCTCATGTTTTTGTGTTGGTGTCCTTGAGTGTGATGTATAGTGAAGCCAAAGACAAATTTCAACCTGTGAACAATAAAGGAACTAAACTAAACTTCTTTTGCTGCTTGAATTGTGTTTCTTCAGGTCACACTTGTGCAAAAGCACGGTTAGTGAGTTATTGCGGTTATATTGATTATGATGACAAGCTTGTTCATTCACAAATCTTATTCAGTGTTTAATTCTCTGTCAGCAAACAATAAATTTCATTTAACAAATATAATGAAATATACTGTATACGTTTTTGTCAGGTGTGTGATGTTCTTTTTTTAATATGATGTCAGTACTTAAGCATTGCTGAACATGTTTTTGAGTATCAATATACAGTATCTGCCCTTTCCAATGAACAAATGAAAGTGCAATAATCTCAGACAATGTAATACAGATATTTTAATCAAATCCACAAATTCGTTTGAAGAACCAAATTAGCCAGAGATAAGTTATCAGTTATCAATTATTAGAAGAGCTGGCATCTGTCAAATCATCTCAGATGTATTAACCCCTTAACTGTCACCGTCCCGGTACCAGGACGCCTAACTTTACTTCACTATATTTCTATTAAATCCTAATCTAATTATGACAAATTATATATTGTTGGAAAGGTCTAAGACTTCTAAATAGATATTCTACCCCTGTTTTGTGTTAAAAATTATGTAGGAAGAGTAACTGATGAATTTATGACAAGAGTGCACCTCAAAAAATCTGCTTCATAACAGGAGTTTTGACCTTTGTCACAAAAAGTTGGTGAACCCACTTTTAATCATTGAAACTTCTGTTTTTATGCTAAAAGTTCATAATAAACATATAATCTAGTATTTTTCAATTAAAAATATAAAATTATAGTACAATATTATCCTCTAAAAATGATAATATTTATATTTATTATCCTCTAAAATATATTATTTTTTATCGCCTTTTTTATTATATCACATATTTTAGTAGTTATCATAAATTAGGTATCATTTGAAAGCTTATAAACTCAGAATTCATCGTGTGAAAACTGTTTTATAATTGAAAGTTGCGTTACCATAGAAACGGTACTTATTTTATCAGGCTCCTCCCCTTTTGGGAATCATTATATTTCATAATTTATGATCAAAACCTTTTCTAATCTTGACAAAACTGATATTGTCAGAAAGGTCAGAGTCTCAAGGTTCCAAAGTTTGTGACAGAATTGATATTTGGACATAAATGTATTAATTTGTTAAGGCAGAATGTATACAACTAAATTCAATGGAATTCAATGGCACCCGGTGGCTATTTTTGGTACTACGCCTAAACAAAATCTCATGGGAACTTCAATTTTTGTGATATCAACTTCAAATTTGGAACATAACTTGATAAGATGTATGCCTTTGATTTTATAGAAATTTTAGAGTAAAAATATTTTATAAAATATATATTTTATATAAAAGAAAAAATATATAGTACAGTATATTTAATTTACCGTAAATTTAAACTTCCATAACTTTTTCATACTTTCATTTTTTGAAGTGTTTTCACTTCAGCAATATTCTGCTGAGTGTTTTCTTTAAAACAAGACCAAACTTGGGTATATATTCCAAAGCATTCTTAAATTACAACCATTTAAGTTTGAATAGTGCATTTTTACCCCCATTGTCAAAAAGGGGGGTGACAGCTAAAGGGTTAAGCGAGGTACAATGAACGAACCCTGAGGATGAGGCAAGATATGTTTTTGTTTACACTGTTGAAACAAACTAGTCAAGACCCTGGCCAACACTCTTAACTGATCACACAGTAATCTGTTGTCACATGTCACACAAAAGCTGGCACCCAGCATCATAAGATGATTTTCACTGTAATAAGAGGTTAGAATAAAAGCTAGAGTGTTGAAGTGAGACAAACTGGAAGGCAGGACTCAAGAAAAAAACAACACTGATTACATAAATGTTGCCTTTCTTAGCTGATAAGAGAACTGTGTATGTCCCAATTCCCCACAACAATTAATGGTTACATCAAGCAGAGCTGATCTACAGAGACCATGAATGGAGAGAAACAGAGAGTGACAGAGTCCAATTACTGAAAAAGATAAAAGTATGCCACTCCATGCATACAGTAACTGCTGATATCTGCCTCCCCCATTCACATCTACAGCACACATTCACATTTTACACAGAGCACATGATGATTAATGAATGTGAAATGTTCAAAAAGACACCAGCAACAACAGAATCAAAGTATTGCCAGTAGACTTTCCACGAGGAAGTATGCAGTTGATGTCTTATGAGCTCTAGGCTCCCTGGCCCTGCTGAAGTTCGCCCCAATAAGTTGAATTTGAAGACAATATTTTATCATAAAACTATAGAACATTTCACAAGATGTAAACAACACTGGTCCAGAAGCACTTCCTGTTTCAGTTTGTAACTGTTTTCTTTATTTCACATGTAAAGAAAACATCTTAAAGATGTTTGTTTAACTTTTTGATTCAGTTTTAAATGTTCTGTTGGTTGTATTTTATCCCAGCTTTTATGTAGTGTTAAAAAACTGAAACAGGAAGTGCTTCTGGACCAGTGTTGTTTACATCTTGTGAAATGGTCTATACTTGGGAGACATTTTAGAATGATATTTTATCAATAACTAATATCTAAACATGAGCTTGAGTAATGTAATATTAACATTATTATTAATAATGTTAAAGTACCCAGGTGGAAAAAAGGTAAATTTTATTGTATTTAAAAATATTTTTCAATAGTACATTGCAAATATACTAATACAAAAATTAAAAAATTAAAGGTTCTCTAAGCGATGTGGGGCCAAAACATTTTTTGTCACATACATCAAACGTCTCACTATCGGCTAGCTGCCTGTCCCCTAAACACACTGTAAAAAAACGCGGTCTCTGTAGACACCACAGGCTCCACAAACAGCGACAAAAACAATCATGTCTCACCCGGACCAAGAAACCTAACAAACAGTGTTCCAGCCAATCACTGGCAAGAAATATTTGAGGGTGGGTCTTGGGGGTTAGTGCGCGTGCACATGAAGGGTGTGTGTGAAGGAGAGCGAAGCATCAGAGGGAAGTTTGAAAAATGGCCGACACACGACCAAAGAGACGTCGTTCTGAAGAACAAATTAAAAAGAAGAAGGAGTCGGATAAAGAACGTGCGAAGTTCCGAATTTATATCGGTAGCAAAGCTTTTGAACGATGGCGAGAACTCCCGCGGCAGAAGGGCTTCCAGTCCGACATTCAGGTTGCTCTGTTTTTGCTAGACAGGTGGGTAACGTTAAATTGTTTTTTTTTTCTTCTAAATTGACGCTTATGTTCGCCAAACCCACAAAAGGATATAATTAGCTAGAACTATGCATGTTCACAATTATTTCAGGAAGCACGGAAGGGAGGGGGAGGAGATGAGATGCGGAGGAGGGAGGGTCTAGCTAGCCTCCAATTTGTTTGAAAATATTCCGAACGTCAACACCCAGGATCGCTTAGAGAACCTTTAATCTTTAAATATATTAAAAGTATATTAGCATCAAAAGTATATGGGGGGTTGGGATAAATAAATTTACAATGTACCAATTTGGTCCTAGTCCTGATTGGTTCCAGAGCCGTTAAATGGTTGTGATTGGTTCTTGAGCCGTTAAATGGTTGTGATTGGTTCTTATGATACCGAGCTCGCACCTCACTCAGAGTTTATCAGATATGCTGTGCGTGCGTGTGTATTGAGAGTGAGGAGTCGCGTGCCGATTTGGCTGGGGTCTGAGCCGTTTGGCCATGAGATGCTATTTGTTGCCAGGGGCAACACCTTCAGAACTTCACAGAGGAGCGACTAAACATTCCAGAAATAGCAACAGAGAAACAGCGCAGCGCAGTATTTGTTTACATTTTATCGATACGCTGTAGTTTCTTTGGAAGATATGGAGAAGAAAGACAAATTAAAGGGGTTCTATCGGGAGAGACTAAATAACAAAAAACGAAATATTTTAAAAATACACTTTTTAACGACGTACAACTGGCATTGACAGAGGAATGTCCGATCTGTCCACTTAATGTTGCATGGCTGATGCAAATACACATATCAGATATATTTCCACAAATGAATGAGGCCTGAAACATCAAGACACTCCTCTGGCACAAACAATTGATTCGTTGTGCAATCGGGCGGAGGCGTTACCCCTTCTAAGGCCTTCATGACCTTCGACTCGACCTCCCATCTAAGAGTGGAGACCACTAATGTCTCAGGTAAAATACACTCGGGAGTAGACGGGCGTTCGGATTGGTCAAAAATACGAGATAAAGAATCGGGTTTGATGTTCTTGGAACCCGGGCGGTACGAGAGAGAAAATTCAAAACGTCTGAAAAAAAGTGCCCACCGAGCCTGCCTAGAGTTGAGTCTTTTGGCGGTTCTGATATATTCTAGATTCTTGTGGTCAGTCCATACGATAAAAGGTACCCCAGAACCTTCCAACCAGTGACACCATTCTTCCAGCGCTAACTTGACTGCCAACAACTCTCTGTTACCAATGTCATAATTATGCTCGGCAGGTGATAAACGATGGGACAAAAACGCGCAAGGGTGCATCCTGTCGTCCGTGGCAGGGCGTTGGGATAGAACTGCTCCTACCCCCACCTCTGACGCGTCGACCTCCACCACGAACTGACGTGATGGATCAGGGGTAACGCGGATGGGAGCCGAAACAAAGCGGCTCTTAAGTTTGGCAAACGCAGCCTCGGCTGTTTCGGACCACCTGAACGTCGTTCTGGGGGAGGTCAAGGCAGTCAGAGGCGCGGCTAGTTGGCTGAAGTTGCGAATAAAACACCGATAGAAATTGGCAAATCCCAGAAACCTCTGTAGGGCCTTACGGGAATCTGGAATAGGCCAATCAATCACAGCCTTAACCTTGTCAGGATCCATACGCATTCCCTCAGACGAGACGATGTACCCTAGGAAAGGAACAGACTGTGCATGAAAAACGCATTTCTCCACCTTGACAAAAAGCCCATTCTCTAGTAACCTCTGAAGCACTCGCCTGACGTGCTGAACGTGCTCCTGGAGAGAAGATGAAAAAATCAATGTCATCCAGGTAAACATACAGTATATGAATTGGTCAACCATATCTCTCAGCACGTCATTGACGAGTGCTTGGAAGACCGCTGGGGAGTTGGACAGACCGAAAGGCCAAATACCAAATATCCAAAGTGCCCCTTAGAGGTATTAAACGCGGTCTTCCATTCATCACCCTTCCTCATGCGGACCAAATGATAAGCGTTACGTAAATCCAATTTTGTGAAGATGGATGCTCCCTGCAATCGCTCGAAGGCTGAAGACATCAACGGCAAAGGATAAGTATTCTTTACCGTGATGTTGTTCAACCCTCGGTAATCAATACACGGTCGCAGAGATCCATCCTTCTTCCCCACAAAAAAGGAGATGAAGAAGGGCGAATGAATCTGGAAGCTAGAGAATCAGAAATATATTTCTCCATAGCCTCCCTCTCTGGAACAGAAAGTGAATATAATTTGCCCTTAGGCGGAGACTTACTTGGCTCTAAGTCTATTGCACAGTCATAGGGACGGTGAGGAGGAAGAGAAGCAGCTCGAGACTTACTGAACACTTCTCTCGGGTCCTGGTACTCCTCGGGCACTTAGATTAGATAAATTCAGATTAGATGAATCGTTCTTCAAAATATCTTTCTCTGTGCTCAGCAGAAGAAAGAAACACATACAGGTTTGCAACAACTTTGTTTGTGAGTAAATCATAACATAATTTTCATTTTTGGGTGGAGTATCCCTTTAATATGATGAGATCTCGTCACACCCCTAATATTTATTATTACTACATTTATGGGATCTCCTTAATCAAAGCTTTCATATTCATGAATTAAAATTCCTGTGTTATGTTTCCTGTAATCCCTCCTCTGTCATGATCCTGGCTCTTTCTTTCTTTCCCTGTTCCTTTTCTGCCCCCTTCTGGTCACTATCTTACATTACATTACTTGCATCACTCATTCATTATCCCGGTCACCTCCAGCTGTGGCTCATCTTCTCATTACCTCCTCGTTACCTTCCCAACTGTTTCTCACTATCTCTGATTAGACTCTCTATTTCATGGCTTCTCTCTCACTGTTCTTTGTCAGATTATTGCTCTGTCACGTACCTGTGCATATCACTCCTGACCCTGTCGTGTCGTGTCGTGTCCTGTCTGGTAGTAACTGTTCTGTACTCTGTATTACCTCGACTCTACTCTGCTACACTTCCAGCATCGTGAGTGGTTCAGGATTGCCATTCCCGTGCCCTCTAAGGACTCAGCCTGTCTCTTCCTCTGAGTGACCGTCCGTGCTGATCCAGACGGCAGCTTTCTGTTCTGTTATTAAGAGACTTTCTGTTCCTATACCATTGAGATTCCTTTGTTGGATTTACTCGCCTGACGGCTCCTGTGTTAATTCTTCTGAAACATTAAATCACTCTTTGACTGCCCTTTGCTTGTGGGTCCTCTTTCTCATACGTGACAGAATAATCTGACCAGCTATGGACCCAGCAAGGGAGAATTCACTTCAGTCCGCACTCGAGCTCCAGGGAGCCATGCTGGGCCGTCATGAGGATGAGCTGGCTGCAACGCACCATGCCGTGGATTCTCTGGCGACTCGTGTTACCGACATTGTCCAGCATCTCCGCACTGATCTTTCCTCTTCTCGAGGGCGGGATACGCCTGAGCCGAGAGTGAACATCCCGCCGTGTTATTCCGGTGAGCCCAAGGAATACAGGTCCTTTTTGACTCCGTGTGAGGTTGTTTTTTCACTGCAGACCTCCACTTACGCTACTGATCGTTCCCGCATTGCCTTTGTCGTCTCCTTACTGACTGGCTGAGCGCGGGAGTGGGGAACCTTCGCCGCTATTCCGCTTTCAAGGAGGAGATGTTGCGGGTGTTTGACCGCTCAGCATATGGGGCGGAGGCTTCTCGTCTCATGTCTACGCTGCGCCAAGGAAGAAGGTCAGCAGCAGATTTCTCGATTGAATTCCGCACCTTATCTGCTTCTTGCGACTGGAACGAGCCTGCCCTAGTTGCCCGCTTTCTCGAGGGGCTCAATGCGGACATTAAGGACGAGATACTAGCCCGGGAGACACCTACTCGACTGGACCCTCTTATCGACTTGGCCATCCGGGTGGAGAAGCGTTTTGAGATGCGCCGTCGCAGCCGGGGTCTGGAGAGAGTCCCACTCACAACTCCGGTTCCCTCTTCTGCTCCACCTTCCGCCTCTGACTCTGAGCCCATGCAGCTGGGAGGCTTACGGATCTCCGCAGCCAAACGTCAACGCCGTATCATGGCTCGCCTCTGCATGTACTGTGCTTCTGCTTCTCACCGTGTCACGTCGTGTCCAGTAAAAGCCAACGCTCACCAGTAGAGAGAGGGTTACTGGTGAGCGCGTCAGTCCGCACTACTCTTTTCCCGCACTACTCCGCTGGCCTGGGTATTCCACCTCTTGTCAGGTTTTGATCGATTCTGGAGCCGAGGGAAATTTCGTGGATGAAGGTTGGGCTAGAAGACAGGGGATTACCCTCCTAGAACGTGATGACTCCACTTCCATCCACGCACTTGATGGTAGTATCCTCACTAGAGCCCGCTTTGCCACCACCCCGGTGAGTCTCACCATCTCAGGCAATCATCGAGAGACAATTTCCTTTTTAGTTTTGCAGTCTCCTTCTAGTCCAGTAATTTTAGGACACCCCTGGTTAGTCGAACATAATCCCCAGATTAACTGGGCCAGAGGTTCAATTTTGTCTTGGAATTTGTCGTGTCATGTTAAGTGTTTGGTGTCTGCTGTTCCTCCTGTCTCTTCTGTCTCTGTTTTTCAGGAGGAGCCGGGAGATTTGGCTGGAGTTCCCCGGGAGTACCATGATCTTCGAGCGGTCTTTAGTCGTTCCAGGGCCACCTCTCTTCCTCCTCACCGGCCGTATGATTGTGCCATCGATCTCCTGCCGGGCACCACCCCTCCCCGTGGGAGGCTCTATTTGCTCTCTGCGCCCGAACGCGAAGCCCTAGAGAAGTATTTGTCTGACTCGCTCGAAGCGGGTACTATTGTTCCCTCCTCCTCCCCTGCTGGTGCGGGTTTTTTCTTCGTTAAGAAGAAGGATGGATCGTTGCGACCCTGCATAGATTATCGAGGTTTGAATGACATAACGGTCAAGAATTGTTACCCCTTTCCACTTATGTCTTCAGCTTTCGAGGTCTTGCAGGGAGCTAAGATCTTTTCAAAGCTAGATCTTCGTAACGCTTACCACCTTGTCCGCATTAGGAGGGGAGACGAATGGAAGACTGCGTTTAATACGCCTCTTGGGCACTTCGAATATCGCGTTCTTCCTTTCGGATTGGTCAACGCTCCAGCCGTGTTCCAGGCGCTAATAAATGACGTGCTCAGAGACATGTTGAATATTTTCGTTTTCGTCTATCTTGACGATATTTTGATTTTCTCCCCCTCTCTCCAAGTCCACACTCAGCACGTGAGACAGGTCCTCCAGCGTCTTCTCGAGAACCGATTGTTTGTTAAGGCCGAGAAATGTACTTTCCACGCTCAGTCCATCTCTTTTCTGGGGTCGATTATTTCCGCGGAGGGAGTTAGCATGGATTCCTCGAAGGTCCGTGCGGTCACGGAGTGGCCCGTGCCGGAGTCGCGTGTTGCGCTGCAACGGTTCTTAGGTTTTGCAAATTTTTATCGTCGCTTTATCCGCAACTTTAGCCAGATTGCCGCCCCGCTCTCAGCCCTCACGTCCGCCAGGGTCCAATTTTCCTGGACGCAGGAGGCTCAGACCGCTTTTGATCGTCTCAAGTCTCTTTTTTCCTCTGCTCCTATTTTGCGTACTCCTGATGTCTCTAGACAGTTCATTGTTGAGGTTGATGCATCAGAGGTGGGCGTTGGGGCTATTCTCTCCCAGCGCTCATCTTCTGACGAGAAGGTTCACCCCTGCGCTTACTTTTTTACATCGCCTTTCGCCCGCCGAACGAAATTATGATGTTGGTAACCGCGAATTATTAGCCATTCGTCTAGCTCTCGGAGAGTGTCGCCACTGGCTAGAGGGTTCAGTGGTCCCGTTCGTGGTCTGGACCGATCACAGGAATCTTGAGTATATCCGCTCCGCTAAGAGACTCGTTGGGCGCTATTCTTTACGCGTTTCAATTTCTCCATCTCCTATCGCCCCGGGTCCAAGAACCTCAAGCCAGACGCTCTTTCGCGACAGTTTACTTCCCCAGAGGTTGTTCCCAATAAGGAGGAGATCCTTCCTAGGGGCGTGGTGGTGGGGGCAGCTGTCTGGGGAATAGAACGTTTGGTCAAGCGCTCTTTAGCCCATGCTATTACCCCTCGTCTTTGTCCCAGGGGTCTTCTGTTCGTTCCTCCATCCGCTCGCCTCGCGGTTCTTCAATGGGGTCACTCATCCAAACTATTTGCCCATCCCGGCGTTAGGGGCACCATAGCCGCCATCCGCCAAAGATTCTGGTGGCCCTCTCGTGAGCGCGACGTCCGTCGTTTTATCGCTTCGTGTACGGTATGCGCCCAGACTAAGTCGGGTAATTCGCCTCCGGCCGGGCTACTACGTCCCCTCCCGTTACCGTCCCGTCCTTGGTCACACATTGCCTTGGATTTTATCACGGGTCTTCCCTCCTCCCAGGGGAACACCGTGATACTGACCGTCATTGATCGCTTTTCTAAGACCGCTCGCTTTATTCCGTTACCCAAGCTCCCATCTGCTAGGGAGACGGCCCAGATTATCGTCGACCAGGTTTTTAAGATCCACGGTCTTCCCTCTGACGTCGTGTCTGATAGGGGTCCCCAATTCTCTTCCTTGTTTTGGAAGGAGTTTTGCCGTCTTATTGGTGCATCGGCCAGTCTCTCCTCCGGGTTTCACCCACAAACCAACGGTCAAGCGGAACGTGCCAACCAGACCATCGGTCGCATCCTTCGTAGTCTCGCCTTTCGCAATCCGGTTTCGTGGTCAGAACAGCTTCCCTGGGCAGAATACGCTCTCAATTCCGCTCCATCCTCTGCCACGGGTTTTTCTCCTTTTCAATGCTGTCTCGGATACCAGCCTCCACTCTTTTCGTCTCAGGAGACTGAATCTAAGGTGCCGTCCGTTCAAGCCTTCATTCAACGTGCGAAGCGTACTTGGAGAGAGGTTAGGTCCGCCTTAGTTAAATCTCGTTCTCGTACCCGGCGGGCCGCTAATAGACGTCGGGTCAAGAGTCCCCTTTATTCTGTGGGTCAGAGAGTTTGGTTATCTACCCTTAATCTTCCTCTCCAGTCCACTTCTCGCAAGCTGGCCCCCAAATTCATCGGGCCTTTCCGTATTCTTAAGATACTCAGTCCTGTCTCTGTTCGTCTCAAGTTGTCTGCCAATCTTCGGCGCGTCCACCCGGTCTTTCACGTGTCATGTATTAAACCCGTCATTCGTGCCCCCCCTCGGCCTGTCACCCCTCCTGTCCGCGTCGAGGGCGCTCCTGTCTATAGGGTTCGCAGACTTCTCAATATTCGCCCCCGGGGTCGTGGTCATCAATTTCTGGTCGATTGGGAGGGATACGGTCCGGAGGAGAGATGTTGGATTCCATCCCGGGACGTCCTGGACCGCTCGCTGATTGATGACTTCTACCGCTCACGCCAGTCCTCCTCTGTTGCGCCAGGAGGCACTCCTTGAGGGGAGGGTACTGTCATGATCCTGGCTCTTTCTTTCTTTCCCTGTTCCTTTTCTGCCCCCTTCTGGTCACTATCTTACATTACATTACTTGCATCACTCATTCATTATCCCGGTCACCTCCAGCTGTGGCTCATCTTCTCATTACCTCCTCGTTACCTTCCCAACTGTTTCTCACTATCTCTGATTAGACTCTCTATTTCATGGCTTCTCTCTTACTGTTCTTTGTCAGATTATTGCTCTATGTCACGTACCTGTGCATATCACTCCTGACCCTGTCGTGTCGTGTCCTGTCTGGTAGTAACTGTTCTGTACTCTGTATTACCTCGACTCTACTTTTGCTACACTTCCAGCATCGTGAGTGGTTCAGGATTGGCGTTCCCGTGCCCTCTACGGACTCAGCCTGTCTCTTCCTCTGAGTGACCGTCCGTGCTGATCCAGACGGCAGCTTTCTGTTCTGTTATTATGAGACTTTCTGTTCCTTTACCATTGAGATTCCTTTGTTGGATTTACTTGCCTGACGGCTCCTGTGTTAATTCTTCTGAAACATTAAATCACTCATTGACTGCCCTTTGCTTGTGGGTCCTCTTTCTCATACGTGACATCCTCTAAAAGAGTCATTACTGTATAACCATATTTTTGACTTAATTAATTAATTATACCTCATGCATTGTCTCACATAGGGCTGAAACGATTCCTCGAGTTATTCGAGTTACTCGATTACAAAAATTCCTCGAGGCAAAAAATCTGCCTCGAAGCCTCGTTAAATTCCTATGACGCGCACGCAGGGATCTGATTGTTTCACACGGACCGTTATTCAGGAAGCACACCATAGCGCATGATACATTTGACTTCATAAATGGCAGAGAATGTCTAAAGTTTGGGATCATTATATGTTTATAAAGGGAGACAACAAGATGCAATGTGTCTGCAAAGTATACCTGGCAGGGCTGCCAACTCTCACGCATTCAGCGTGAGACTTGCGCAATTCGATTTCTCACGCTGAAGTGTCAATCCCTTCGGTCAAATGCCTGAAAGATGAGTTCGTCTATCTAACTGTTGAGCCATCGTGATCGACTAGTTTACCGCCGCGTATTAATTCGCAAGTTAAAATATGCTGTAATCTAGTGCGAGTGCCTGTCTTTAGAGCAAAACGACACCTGTCTTGAAACAGCTTCAGTGGCGTAGGTCGTAGGGTGTGAAGTACTTGAAAGCAGCTTTTTGATGCGCTGAACGCGAGTTCGAATCCGCCTTGCCGAACTCTCTCTTCTCCCTTTTCCCAACAAGGGAGTATTTTAATTTTCCTATATTATAGTGTAATGTAGGTTAAAATATACTTTTGAAATACTCATTTTCATTTACAGAGTACATTTATAGGCTATAAATGGATTTTACAGTACGTCATAGGAATAATTATACATCATTATTACATTATTATAATAATTGTTTGGCATCCTAAAACACCATTGATAATATAATGCAGACTGAGACTCTCATAACTAAAAAGATGTTTGAGCCCTCTTTATTGTCCTGGTACAAATTAACGTTTTTTCTTTGTTCAACGAGCAGTTCATGGGTTGAAGCTCTTAATTTCGATCTTTCAGAGAGCACAAGATTGATGCATTATAACAGTGGCGGTTCTACTTTGAATTACACCCAGGGCGAGACCCCCTTCGAGCGCCCCCTGAAAAAAAATACTTTTATTATTATAGGCTACTGTAAAAACTCATAATTAAAGTTGATTTTAGTTGATCATTATGAAAGTATTAAATAATATAGAATATAGTGACCAAAATGATCACAGAATCTTGTTCAAAAAGCCTAATACACAGTGTCAATTCACCAAGTTAATAACATTAAAGATTTGTTTTAAAGGAGTGTCTTTCATCTTACCTACTAAACTTTAAAAAAGGTTAACACAAAAAAGGTTTTATATAAAGATAAACCTCATATTTCAGCATTTAAATCATCTCTATAAAAAGAATTGAGTCAATAAAGATACATTCCTGACATTTATAATGCACAGTAGCTTATCTTTTATTATTAATAGTAAAATTCGTAACAATTTTCCCATGGCTGTCGTTGCTATAGAACCATGCACTCATTACACTGCGCTCTCCAACGACCAAGAAGTTTTAGTAGCTAATGTATTTCCACCACAGAAAAACGCTGTAGCTCTGCTAAAAGATTTATTTACGGAGAAGAGAAAAAACGCCCGTGCCTAGAACCGCTACTGCATTATAACCTTAAAATGTCCAAAATTTTCTTGCGGGGGAGCATGCCCCCGAACCCCCCTAGAGTCCTCCCAGCACAGTTTTAGAAATTACTATGGGAAAGAACGACCATTTATGAACTTTACTCCAGCATAGTACAACAAAGTTCCTTTTAAATCAATAAAACTGTAAATACTATCGGCTATTAAAATCGTGCTGGCGATGAGGGCCGGTGGTCTACGAAATTTCCCGGTAGATTTTTTGGTCCCACTCCGCCCCTGACAACAGCACCACCTCAGCAGGTGTCCCTACAAAAAATGAAGGAAGAAAATGCTATTTTAAAAGCTAAAATCAAGTTCCTTGAAGAGAAATGCAAGGACAACAAAAGTGAGAGTGATTTCCTACGTTCCTACGTAGTCTGACCAACGGTAAATTGCTGAATCTCTAAAAGTAACTTTACCTTACAACCTGTTATAAGTTATATTTAGTAATGTGTACTACAAACACTGTTGGCTCTTATCAGAAATTGTTTGATGTTCCAAATTTTTTATTTTCTTTGAATAAATGTGTCTGCTAATAATTGCTAATGGACAGCATTATATTTTCAAAACACTTTCGCCTCTTGCGCATTAAGAATAGCTTTTCACATGTCAAGCCATGGCATGAAGAATCTTCATCTCATACAAGTGTTTAAAAAGTGATATTAATTATAACTGTAGAGAGTCTACATTATAACATATCCTGGCATAAAAGGGGTACAGTGTACTGTAGTCTGAGGCCTATCTGTTCTTAAAGTTAGATCTTGTGGTTTTTCGTTAACAAAGGTATCAGAATATTTACAATGCCATTAAAGCTGGTAAAGGTGGAAGAAATTAAATGTAATCTTAATATGATGCATTCCTCATCAGCCTTGTCAGCAAAGGAAGACATGATGGGAGCTACCTTCAAATGCAAATTGGATGATGCTTTATCACAGTCTTCCAGTACGGAAGATGACCCTCATAAAGAAAGGGGGGAAAAGTCAAAAAGAAAAGGAAAAGCCCTGAGGAAAAAAAAAACATTGCAAAGTTGACTCATCGTCCTCCTGTGTATCATCAACCTCCTCTTCGTCTGAAGCCTCATCCACTGCACCCTGTAAATCCAGCAAAAACAAGGATAAAACCAAGAAAAGGAATGCAAACAAAAAGCAGAAATTCACAAGAGGTGTGTATTTTAAATGTCCTTACAGTAATCGTTGTGTAAAGAGGGGTGTAATGGTTCAGATTATTCACGGTTCTGATTTTTTATTACGGTTTTAGGGTCTCAGTTTCGGTACAGTTCGGTATGTGCTATGTTCAGTAAAACATATGAGAATTTAGGCTTTTTATTCATTCCAATATCTAAATTAAATTAGTTATTAAAACTAAATTAATGGTCTGACTATTGAAGTGACTATAGTCTGCTTAGAAACACTATTGTGTTGACTTGACTTGACTATTGTATTACACAATTGATGCTTTTAATGCTACCTCAGAACATTGAAGATACCAACACACCAACAAGTGACACTTCACCGGAAGTTTTCCGGCTGGCTTTTATTAGTATTCCGGCTGGCTTACTTATGAACTTTACGTGCATATGGTCAGCTGTCAAATAAAAACAAGGAATATAAAAACAAATAATCAAAGCAAGAGCACAAATGAATACAATAGGACAAAGATACAAATAAAATGAGCAATGCTTTTCAGGTTGATCAGGTATCTAACTGTAGTTTTGAGGTACAGAAATATCAAAAAGTAATAAAATATGAAAAACAACAC
The DNA here is from genome assembly GCF_988280905.1 of Pimephales promelas. NCBI lineage: Eukaryota > Metazoa > Chordata > Actinopteri > Cypriniformes > Leuciscidae > Pimephales > Pimephales promelas. Next base: position 5,621,578 of record NC_142788.1, read on the forward strand.
TGCATATGAACTTCATTGTATAAAGTAAATAAAGATTAAACATTATTGAAGTTACAAAAGCTCAGTCAAGGGCAATGTCACAGATAGCCTGTGACCTATGACTTTTATTTTGAAAGGAATGCTGAAGTACATGTACACCAATTAACAGTTTACATCATTATACAACCACACACAATCCAGATGCCGGCAAAATAACATCATATATATATTTATTGATGTGTGGTTATTTTTTCTGTTTAGTTGGTGTAATAACCTCTGCTTTGTCCTACAGTTTTGTTTAAATAATTTTCTTTCTTTTTTGGGTTGTTGTGTTACAATGCTTAATGTTTTCTCTTGTTTTGTTGTATGATTTAACATTCAAAGAAACCACACCAAATTCTTACAAATGTTAACAGTTTATTATAACAAACTAACATATACACATAAAATACCGTAGTACTCACATGGTGGGTCAATTCTCAACTGGCAAACCCATGTGCAGCGATGGCTGCCATTTTAAAGTCTTCATCTGCCCAGTAGGAAGGGAAATTCCATTGTCAGTGACATCACAGGGGGAAATCTGGGAAACTATCATGTCTCTGGCATTTTTCTTCTCAATGTGTAAGCAACACTTTGTAATTACTAATGTGATGCTTAGATTGTGTATTAATATCATTTGTTTGAAGTATTTGTATAGTTTTATCTTACTTTGAAATTGTCATTTACTTCTACATGGGATGTTCCAGAAGTGGGAGGAGCCTAACTATATAAAAGGGCTTCTGGTAGCCATTTTGTGGAGTGGTTTTTGGAGTGTGGCATTACTCCTTGTATTTTGGGCCTTGATATTGGCATAGCTGGAATACAGACTGTTAGATTTGTATATTTATTTTTGCCTTAGTTTGTTTTGTTTTGTTTTTCATTGTATATATTTTTGCTGGGAATCACGATTTTTGCACCAAAATAAACACCCTGGACTGAATTATTCTACATCGTCATTGATTATACACCTTCACCGCCGGTACACCCTAACAAGTGGTGTCAGAAGTGGGATAAGTACCGGTCAAGTGACGTATGGGAAGATTGCCTTGGCTGTCATGCCTCCCAAACTAAGGAGTCAGCCTGGGGAAGGCACAGTTCAGGATGTGGACCAGGGTGCCATAGGAGGTGACCCAGAGGCAAGTGAGCAACCTGCTGAGGTTCCGTCTGCTGGAGGGGATGCTGCAGTTATGGCTCTTTCACGGATGTTTGAGTCCTTCATGCGGTATCAGCGAGAGCGGGATGAACGGCAGGAACGAGAAACAGTTAGACGAGAGCAAAACTACAAAGTTCTCGGTCATCAAGTCACCCAAATGCAGCTGGATATGGAGCGTTCCCGACTTTCAGGTACAGATCGTGAGGGGGCAGCTGCCAGGGTTAAAAGCCAGGAGCCAAGATTGGCCAGGCTTGAGGACAATGATGACATAGAACACTTTTTGACCACTTTTGAGAGACTGGCGGAAGTTTACCAGTGGCCGAGAGAAGAATGGGCCATACGCCTAATACCCCTGCTTACAGGCAAGGCCAGGAGTGCTTTTGTGGCCATGAATCCATCCCTGACACAGGATTATGACCAGCTGAAGGAAGCCATACTGAAAAAGTATGAGATCAGCACTGAGACCTATCGGTTAAGATTCCGTTCATTAACTACCCCTGTGAATGAGTCACCCCAAGAACTCTACACTCGTCTTAAAGATCTGTTTTCCAAGTGGGTCCAGTTCAACCAGAGCAGCAAAGACAACATTATGGAGGCTATGGTGCTTGAACAATTTCTGCGGGTGTTATATCCAGAGGTGAGGACCTGGGTCAAGGAACATAATCCAATCACTGCTGGGCAGGCTGCTAACCTGGTGGAGGCCTATATTTCTGCAAGGAAGGGTTCAGGACATTTCCAATATGCTGGCATCCTGCAGGCCACCAAGGGTAAGTCTGAGGGTATGGGGGCGTGGTCAAGCTCTAAAAGCCAAGTGTAGCAAATGCAACATATAATAATATACATAAAATGTATTAAGGGGGCCGAAGGCCAATTTAGCTCAAAGGGAAATGATTCATTGATTTGCAATGAATCTATGGAACCGAATCACTGAACCGAGCAAATGACTCACTTAGAATTCATTTGAACGGGCCGTAATTATAACCAAATCTATAGTGAAACACTATGTCTTAGCAAGGTAACTTTAAATCGAACAGTACAAGACATTAAATGTGCAAACACGACACAAGAAGATTTATCTTTTCAAATATATGGACAAGACTTTATTAGCTATTCTAAGCACAAAACTAAGGTCTAAACATAATCACGCACACGCACACACACATTCATACAGTCGCGAAAGGGAAAGAGGTGAGTTGGAAAGAGTGAGAGAGAAAGTTTCAACTTTCTATATGCACGTAAGACATAACCTGAAAGGACCACCAAGCATTAATTTGAACCTTCATTTCTTAGAGAGGTTATTCAATTAACATCAAAGCACCAGTTCAGTTAGAGCCTGGAGTACTTGCGCTTGTAGTGGCTGAGGGAATTTCCTTTGTCTGCGTCGCGTCGAAGGGGGGTTCCCCGGGTCCTCGTGGCGGGTTGTCTTTGAAGTGCAGGGATGGAAGTTCCGCCGCTGGTCACGTGTGATTAGCAAACGAATGAGAGTCTTTTCCAATATATTTGAAGCGCGTTGCAAACTTAACTTTGAAACGAGACTTTTACGAAAAAGGAAATAAAGGAAAGAAATGAAAGCAAGGCGAGTCGGATGGCTTGACTGAGCTGAATTGTAACCCTGATCTTGATGGGTTATTCGTCTGCTGGTCGAATTTGGTCTAGTCGATGTAGAAGCATGTGGACATGTTCTTTGTTTCAGAGATAAGCACGAACAGAACACTCTCTTGCTGGTTTTAGAGAGAGGCACGGACTTAACAGTTACAGAACAGAACAAAAATCTAAAATCATCTAGCAAAATCTTCTCCTTCTTCTGCAATCTGAACATGAGGTCCTTTGTTCGGGTCTTTAACTTAAACTCTAGTCCAACCTCCAAGAAACTTTAGGCCAATGGGTAATGGCATGATCTCAGGAGGTGGACTTACTTCTTTACTTATCATAATTTATGCATGGTCTGTGAGCTGGTCTCCAGCACTTAGCAGAGACAAAAGACCATCGTTTTAACCTTATGATAATTATAGTCACAAAACAAAACCTTTTACGCAGATTTCAATCAAGCCATCTTTTGAATTACGAGAATACGGTTCGTTTAAGAGCAAACGAGGCATTCACACTTCTAATGGTTGTATAACAATTACAAGAGTTAATAGTTAACAACAATTACATGATTATTATGTGATCTAAGCATAATAACACATGAAGTGTAGGAACAACAAGAATTATGATTGGTTATAGGTCCAAGAATTGTTCTGTGGTGAGTTCATATTATTTTATGTGTGAGATCTTCGATCTCAACCGTAAGGTTACTGAGAGTTCAACTCGTAAGGGGGACGAGGAGATGTGTTCTGTGGAACATCTCTGTCAGGAGATCAAAGGGGCTTGGTTGTGATGCCTCTCGTTCCACCATTTTGGAGCTGACCTGTCTCAGTAAAAACATTAACATATTGACACGTTTCTTCCTGTGGCATTCTGTTGCTATCTGCAGGACCATAAAAGTCTTCGGAGGGGGGTTTATTGTCCCCCAAAGCAAACTCTTGGCGCCGTTCTGTGACTCTGGAATGTGGGCTCCAGAACTTGGAGTGTTGAAGCCATGTGAATTAATCCCATGAGAGATTAGTTTGATTAAGTTGTGTTTGATTCGCCTTGATTCTCTACACAAGCTAAGATTCTGAAAGCAACATACAGTGAACCCACAACATCTGTTTCCCTACCTCAACCCCTAGTCAAAAGTGAAGTTGTGTGTTTTAATTGTGGTGAGCCAGGGCATACTAGACCACATTGTCCCTTGAAAAAGCCTAAGACAGCAAGTCTTTGTTACGTTCCACGGCTAGTACAGTATGCAACTCCTAAACGTGATTTAGAGCCAGTTGTCACTGTTTTGTTGAATGGGAAACCACTCCCAGCTTTGGTAGACACAGGTTGTGCCCACACATTGGTAGAGGCCAAATATGTACCCCGAGATAGCTGGAGTGAGGAGGAAACTGTGACTGTTTGCTGTGTCCATGGGGACAGTACTAAGTTGCCAAAAGCTGAAGTCTACATTGAAGTGCATAGTCAGCCATATCTTATGAAGGTTGGAGTAGCTCAGAGACTGCCATACCCCATTTTGCTAGGCACAGATTTGCCAGTGTTGGTTGATTTGTTACAGGAGACTGCATGGTGTGGAATAGTAACAAGGGCTCAGGCTAAGAAACAAGAACAGAACACACCATTCCAAGAAGCTGAGGAGGCTCTGCAATCCATGCCTTTTTTTTCTGAGGATATTGTCCCAGGGCCAAAACCTACAGCAGAGGATAGGCTGCAGCTACGTAGAGAGTGTGTGGAAAGTTTGATGGGGACCACAGAACAAGCTGAGGTAGAGGCCGAGGAACCTGACTTGAGTGATATAGACCTTGTCATTCCAAATAATCTAGCTAAGCTCCAGAATGATGATTCCACCTTAGCTGACTGTTTAAAGCAGGCACAGAATAAAGTAGATGTTTCTTTGGACGAGAGGTTTATACTGGATAATGGACTCTTGTACAGAGAAAGTAAAGAAGACGGGATGCAGTTGGTTGTACCCCAGACACAGAGAAGGGAGGTATTAGAGCTAGGACACTCAATTCCCTGGGCAGGTCACTTGGGATTTATGAAAACCTTAATGCGGATTGCAAAGAGGTTTTATTGGCCCAGAATGTACAGTGATGTGAAGGAGTTCTGTAAGACATGCCCTGAGTGTCAGCTTGCTGTTGGTCACACCCCTGCTCATGCCCCACTTATTCCATTACCTGTTGTGGACGTTCCCTTTGAAAGAATAGGGGTGGATATAGTTGGCCCACTGGAAAGAAGTCAGGCAGGGAACAGATTCATTTTAGTAATTTGTGACTATGCTACAAGGTACCCTGAGGCTTATCCCCTTAGAGAGGTCACTGCCAAACAGATATCCACAGCCCTGTTGAGATTCTTTTCACAAGTGGGCATACCCCGAGAGGTTCTCACAGACCAAGGACCCAACTTCATGAGTCATACCCTACACCAGGTATATCAATTGCTAGGGATTAAGAGAGTCCGAACCACCCCGTATCACCCTCAGACTGATGGGCTGGTCGAGCGTTTTAACCAAACCCTAAAAGCCATGCTCAAAAAGTTTGTCTCTGAAACGGGCAGAGACTGGGACAAGTGGCTGCCGTTCCTTCTTTTTGCCTATCGGGAGGTACCCCAGGCCTCCACAGGATTCTCACCTTTTGAGCTCCTTTATGCCCATCCGGTGAGAGGTCCCTTGGATGTGCTGAAAGAGAGCTGGGAAGACACACACAAGTCCAGTAAGCAAAACATTCTGACTTATGTCCTCAAGATGAGAGAACAACTCCAAAAGACCACAGCTCAAGCCCGAAAGAACTTGCTCCATTCCCAAGCCCAGCAGAAAGAATGGTATGACAAAGCAGCCCGAACACGCAGTTTCAATCCTGGTGATAAGGTCCTCTTGTTGTTGCCAACTTTGGAAAACAAGTTGTTGGCGAAGTGGCAAGGTCCCTATAAAGTAAAGCGAAAAGTTGGTCCAGTGACTTACGAAATCGAGATTCCTTCCAGACGCCAGCCTTTGCAGGTATTCCACATCAACATGCTAAAGAAATGGCATTCCCGTATACCACCATCAGATATGGCTGAAAGCACAACAGCCCCAGTGATGGACAACGCTATGTTTGTGAGAGCAGTATCAGAGGAGGAGGAGATTGAAGAGCAATACATCCCTGGACATCCAGAGAAGAGCGAGCTAAATCTCACTCACTTGACGGAGAAACAGAAACAGCAGTTGTTGGGATGCTTACCTGACCGTCTTTTCATGGATTCCCCTGGTAGGACAGACCTGATTAGTCACTCCATCTTCCTGAATGACCCCAAACCCATCCGACAGCCTGTCTATCGTGTACCTGAAAGACTGCTGCCAAGGATGAAAGAGGAGCTAAAGACCATGCAGAGTCTTGGAGTAATAGAACCATCCACCAGTGAGTGGAGCAGCCCTATTGTGCTGGTACCAAAGAAGGATGGCACTATCCGGTTCTGCCTGGACTTTCGTAAACTGAACAGTGTCAGTAAGTTTGACCCTTACCCCATGCCGAGAGTGGATGAACTTGTTGAAAGACTTGGAAGAGCGAAATACCTCAGTACGCTAGATCTCTGCAAGGGGTACTGGCAAGTTCCATTGAAGCCAGAATGCAAGGAGCTGACAGCATTTAAGACCCCATTTGGACACTTCCAGTTCCAGGTTCTCCCATTTGGACTTCATGGAGCTCCAGCAACATTTCAGAGAATGATGGACCAGATTCTCCAAGGGACGGAAATGTTTGCTGCAGCCTACTTGGACGATATTATAATCTTTAGCCAAAGCTGGGATGAACATCTTGGGCATCTCCAAGAGGTGCTAAAGAGGATAAAGACTGCTGGATTGACCATCCGCCCAGACAAGTGTAGCCTGGCCAAGGCTGAGACCCAATACCTGGGGTATGTGTTGGGACATGGGGTGGTCCGACCCCAAGTTGGTAAAATTGAAGCCATTAAGAATGCTGAGAAGCCTATGACCAAAAAGAAGGTACGGTCCTTTTTGGGACTGGTTGGCTGGTACCGGAAGTTTGTACCTAACTTCTCAGCCCGGGCAGTTGCCCTGACTAATCTCACCAAAAAGTGTCACCCAAACAGGGTGAATTGGACTATGGACTGTGAAAAGGCTTTCCAGGATTTGAAGGACTCGTTGTGTAAAGAACCACTGCTGCAGAGTCCTGACTTTGAGCAGCTGTTTACTGTGCAGACTGATGCTTCAGAACATGGCCTTGGAGCTGTGCTGTTACAGGGTGAACAAGGACATCTTAAACCCATTGCTTATATTAGCAGGAAGCTCCTTCCCAGGGAGACAAGATACTCAACGGTGGAAAAGGAATGCCTTGCAATTAAGTGGGCATTAGACTCTCTGCGATATTATTTGCTGGGACGCAAGTTTCGGCTAGAGACTGACCATCGGGCCTTAGCCTGGCTGGGCAAAATGAGGGACACAAATGCCCGAATAACTAGGTGGTTTCTAGCCATTCAGCCCTTTGATTTTGAAGTGCTGTACAGGAAAGGAGCACAGAACTGTACTGCTGATTTTCTCTCCAGGACACCTCAAGAGGTGTCAGGAGAGGGAGGGAGGAATGTCACAGATAGCCTGTGACCTATGACTTTTATTTTGAAAGGACTGCTGAAGTACATGTACACCAATTAACAGTTTACATCATTATACAACCACACACAATCCAGATGCCGGCAAAATAACATCATATATATATTTATTGATGTGTGGTTATTTTTTCTGTTTAGTTGGTGTAATAACCTCTGCTTTGTCCTACAGTTTTGTTTAAATAATTTTCTTTCTTTTTTGGGTTGTTGTGTTACAATTAGTGATGTGACATTTGAAGCGAGGCGTCGGAGCTTGTGTCGAGCAAAAGGGGGCGTGCCAGATGAAGCCGCGATTCGAGGCTTGTGTTGTTAACGTGAAAATCACGTGACTGATGACAAACGAGGCCTCGGTTTGTGTGAAAACGTCATCGGTTCGGTCTGAGTGTCGTTTGTTCGAATCTCGCGCCACCTTGTGGGTGTTGTCAGGAGTAATTGAATCAGTTGAAGTAGCGTCAGGGAGTCAGAGTGAGAGATGTTTCATCGTCGTTATTGTGCAATATATGTGTTAGGGCTGTATATTATTACATTATTAGGTTAGATTAGTTATAGTTTATTGTTATTATTAATTATAGCTATGTTATAGTATTGTTATATTAATTAGATAAGATTATTTTGATTGTTTTGGATTTGGACTGGACTGGTTTTTGATTTGGATTGCCCTTTTGGAATTGTTTGCTTTTTGTGACCTAATCCTTTTTTTTCTCATAACGGAGCCAGCAAGAAAGAGCTTATTATTATTTTACTGTCTTGATATAGCTAATAATCCTCACTATAATGGCTGTATAATATTTAATGTCTAAGCCTGAACACACTTGAAAAAATTCTGTTCCTCAATAAAAATAATTTCTAATCCTTCCTTCGGTCCTCTACGTCCCCAGTCTCATAAGCACAACACAGCACAAAAATAGTAACAGTTCAATACACAAAATCACCAGAAACAATTCTTAACCTTTACCACACCACACTTTTCTGTTGCACTTTACTTTATTACACTCCCTCCACCATAAGCACTGCACTCAACAGTGTAACTTTTATTGTTCATACTGTCACTATCCAAATCATTTATGAATAATTAATTAACTCTGTGTGTGTGTGTGTGTGTGTGTGTGTGTGTGTGTGTGTGTGTGTGAGAGAGAGAGAGAGAGAGAGAGAGAGAGAGAGAGTTGTCTCTGTAGAAGTAAGTTCAGACAGAATATACATATTTTATTTTATTCCCAGGCAATGGACAAATGTCTGCTCAGGTATTTGTATTATTGCAAATGAAAGGTTACAGACATTAACAGTTAGAAGAAAAAAATAAAATAAACAGGACAGGGGACATCATAAGTCTGCTCAGGTCATCGCTTCAGAATTAAATAATTTGTTTGCTATTTCTTTGCACAGTAGCTAGGTGTCACTAGTGAGCAATACTGAATGAAGCTTCGAGTAATGAACCTTTGAGTGAAGCAATGGGCTGCGAGGTCTCAGTGGTTCAGGAAGCCTCATTTTGCCATCACTAGTTACAATGCTTAATGTTTTCTCTTGTTTTGTTGTATGATTTAACATTCAAAGAAACCACACCAAATTCTTACAAATGTTAACAGTTTATTATAACAAACTAACATATACACATAAAATACCGTAGTACTCACATGGTGGGTCAATTCTCAACTGGCAAACCCATGTGCAGCGATGGCTGCCATTTTAAAGTCTTCATCTGCCCAGTAGGAAGGGAAATTCCATTGTCAGTGACATCACAGGGGGAAATCTGGGAAACTATCATGTCTCTGGCATTTTTCTTCTCAATGTGTAAGCAACACTTTGTAATTACTAATGTGATGCTTAGATTGTGTATTAATATCATTTGTTTGAAGTATTTGTATAGTTTTATCTTACTTTGAAATTGTCATTTACTTCTACATGGGATGTTCCAGAAGTGGGAGGAGCCTAACTATATAAAAGGGCTTCTGGTAGCCATTTTGTGGAGTGGTTTTTGGAGTGTGGCATTACTCCTTGTATTTTGGGCCTTGATATTGGCATAGCTGGAATACAGACTGCTAGATTTGTATATTTATTTTTGCCTTAGTTTGTTTTGTTTTGTTTTTCATTGTATATATTTTTGCTGGGAATCACGATTTTTGCACCAAAATAAACACCCTGGACTGAATTATTCTACATCGTCATTGATTATACACCTTCACCGCCGGTACACCCTAACAGGCAATGAATGAGTAATTTCTTTCTCTTTTTGTTGTTAGATTAACATTAAAAACACATAGAAAGCGGGAATTAGGCTGTTGTCATTTTAAAACTTATTTCACAGAACCAGTACACGTTACTGTACACTAATTGTCTTTCTTACTTAAGAAATAACCTTCTATGTTTGCTAAGATACTCGCTAAGACGTGCAAGTTGAATTTTTGTGTGAATTTGTCCATTCAGGTGCAAGACTTGAAAGAGAATTTGCGCGCTGTAACGCGGCTCTCCATGTGTGTGCTTCAGATGAGTACACGCACACAAATCTCCTCACAGCGCATGCGAGTTCTCTTTCTCGTCTTACGGTTGAATGTTTAAATTGGCAAGGTTAAAAGTTAAAATTATTTTAAACACAGATAGCAATGTGTGCTGACCATACACATAACAACAATATAGTTTAATTTAAACTTAACTTAAACAAGCAGGACAAGGCCAAAGGAGGTGAGAGAATGGTGCAAGTCTGGTGGATTGAGTGTTAATGAACGTCACCTGTGATACGCACCGCTCTTGCATCATCCCTCGGCCTCGTCCTGCTCGCCACAGATGTATAAACCTAACCTCCAAAACCAATTTAGGAATCTTTAAACTAGCATAATAGGGGCACTTTAAAATTGTTATTACTATTATTATTTTGGTTCTTCTTCTGCTGAGACTAATTTTCCAAGAGAAACTTCTATACAGCCTTCAACCTACAACCACCAAACACAGCAACAACCTTTATGCTGTAATTCCTGCAGACTTCCGACTTCCATTCATTTATAAAATATACATAACATTTGCATAACTAATGGTTTATTCACTGTTTTTTGTCAGTCTTTCTTCCAGAGCAAGCCATCAAGAGGTACAACAAGGTCTTGGACTATTTGAAAGGTGGGACAACAAAAACCCAAGCTTTTTTCAAATGTGGCGTGGATCGCAAGACCATTTCTGATACTGCAGCAATTGCAGAGCTTGAAGCTTGTGACATAGAGGCCTACAAAAATTTGCGTGGCACCTTTCAAAGAGGACAGAAACTGTCTAATTTTGCAGAGCGGTGCAGAGTATTATGCAGGCAGGACTGGAGCCACTGCAAAGCACCATTGAAGAAAAAAAGAAACTTGGCTTGCTTATAGACTTTTGTGAGAGACAAAAATAAACTGTTAATGCATGTGTATGTGTTCATTCTTTGTATGACAAATACCATGCAATGCATGTTGTAGCTCAGTGGATATACACGCAGTCACTTTAACCGTTTCTTGTTTTGTGTTCTATGACTTCTGTTTAAAGTCAGCCATCATAAATATGGCCAAGTGGCTATGCACAGATCACATGGTTTTATGTTTATGTGAAGGTATTACATTAAATGGAAATAGTACCAGATGCTTAATAAATAATTATAGAGTATAAATGTTAATAAAAGTTACTTGTTTCATACCTCATTTTTAAAGCAATTTTTCAGGATTTGTCCAACCAAACACAAAAGTCATTTCAAGCGTTTGAAATTTTTGGTGAACTTTTAAATAGTATTCTTTTAGAAAATTTCTTTAGAAGTATTTAGAAAAACTTGAGTCATTACTAGTTAGTTCCCATGATCTTCACTTTAGAATACGGATCCAAATAATTAGTAATTCCCATAGAAGTAACACTTGAGTCATTACTAGTTAGTTCCCACTATTCTTACAGTAGTTACTAACGAAAAGTCAATAAAGTGTAGAATCCTCTAATCACTCACATGATATGCACACACAAACACACATATATATGAGCTAAGAGACATACATAAAATGTATTTTTTTGAGTGGAATGTTAAATAAAATAACTGTATCTGGTAATTGGGTGGCTGAAGACTCAATATGTTCCAGTACTCACCATGACTCGAGTGATTCAATGCCAGTCCAGAGGAATGCCGGAAAATTGGTTGCGACAACTCCACTTATAAATTAATTTCTTTAAAATTATTCAGGTGATATCTAGACAGCATAGGCCAATTGTTAACAGCTTTCCTAAATCATAAGTCTGCTATGCTATTACATATTGATAATGTAAACAACCTTGTGTATTCGTTTATAGTAGCAGTTAAAATGTTAATGTAGTGCTAGTCACTTGTCATGCATTGGTTATTGATTAGTTTTGCATGAATTAAACTTTCAGTATTTCTCAGGGATGCATTAAAATTATAGTTGTTATTGATTAGTTAATAGTGAAGTACCACTTTCATCTTTGCACTATTACTTACTAATTCGTTAATCAGATTTTATTTTTAGTTAATAGTAGTTCCTAGATTGTTAATAAAAAAATTCAGTAGTTCTCTAGGAATTATTATAAAAATACAGCCCATTCTCACCCCCAAGGCGTCATGCTTCAATATCTGACACTTTAGGCGCTCTTTAGCGTCAGTTAGATGACGCCCTAGGATCGCGTGTAACCCTACCCCAGACCTAAACCTACACGCGTCATCTAACTGACGCTTTCCTTTAGTATCAGTTATATGATGCCGTAGGGCGCCTAAAGCATCAAATATTGAAGCATGGTCAAAGGTGACGCCTTGGGGTGAGAATGTGTTGAAAAATAGTAGTTATTGATTAGTTAATAGTGAACAACCACATTCATCTGTGCGCTATTACTTACTAATTCGTTAATCAGATTTTATTTTTAGTTAATAGTTACTAGATTGTTAATAAAAAATTTCAGTAGTTCTCAGGAAGTAGTAGTTATTAGTAGTAGTTTTAGTAGTAGCTAAAAATAGTAGTTATTTATTTGTTAAATGTGAACTACAACTTCTGTGCGCTATTACTTACTAGTTCGTTAATCAGAGTTTCTTGTTAGTTAATAATAGTTACTAGATTGCTAATATGGTGTTACTCATTGGTTCTTGTGTAGTTATTCATTAACGAAGGAACCGTATTCTAAAGTGTTACCGAGAAATGTTTCAAGGATTGGCGCTTTTCTGCACACAAATAAAGCCTATATAGCCTATATTTATACAATAATAATGGTAATATGTGAAATAGATGCATGTGTTGTTAATTTGAGCTTATATCTGCTGTAATTAGATGAAAATATACAGTAGTATATGTTAAATAGGAATCCATAATGTTAATCTCATGGGCACAGTATACTGTAAGCATACTGTGCTTATGAGATTAACATTATTGTAACATTATTGATCTCATGAATGTGTGTGAAAACTGATATACAGTAGATATAACATATTAATTAGATATAACATATTAAGTCTTGACCTGTAGCCATTTCCTTTCCCAAAGCTGAGCTTGATTAATACTTTACAAACTGATTGTTTCAGTTTTTCGTTTAGAACTTCTATCTAAAACAGCTGTTTAGATTAGCTATTTAGGCCTACATCTTATGTCACACTTTATGACCGTTAACTGAAGTGTCGTGCAGGAATTCACACTCGGCTTGCAGCTTCTAAACATAAGCCCGCCTACTTTGAATTAATCTCCGACTCAAACATTTTGACACTGACAAGCTGTTGTTAGCTGTTGATAAGGTCAGTTATCATTGCAATGTACATGCAACCTCAATTGTGGGTACAGCCCTGTCCCTACATGCACTTTTATTTTGATAATGATCAGACTTCTAATGTTAAATCTAGCAGTGCTAGAACTGACATATTGTGCGCGCACGCAAGACACCGGTTTTCGCTGGAAGTCCACTTAACAGCAGTCGACCAGGCCCAAAATGGATCTGAGGACCGTTATTGTGTCTAGGAATGCTGCAAAGAAAAGGTCCTGATGTCTGAGGGCTCAGGCCATCGAGGACAGAGAGAGTGGTTAACACCTCATTTTATGGTGCTAAGCCTGCCACCTTGTGTGTTACAGAGTGCAGCGGTCTCCAGCGAGCACATATTTCAGGGTCCACCCGAAAACATAGTGGCCCTGGGATGCCTACCACCTCCAAGGAGGGTCTCAGAGCAGTCCGTTCAGTCTTTCCCTGCCGGCGAGCAGTCACAGGGCGACGAGCTGATTGCTCAACAACAACTAAATCCAGAAGCCAGTTTCGAGAGGCTGGTACCCCTAGTAGAGTTTTTGACAGCATGGAAGCTTCTGCCAAATATTTCTCATTGGGTCCTGCAGACCATAGAAAAGCATTACCAGATTCAGTTTGGGTCTCGTCCGCCCAGGTTTATGGGCATTCTACCCACCGTGGTGGACCCCGAACAGGTTATGGTGATGGAACAGGAAATGAGGAACCTGCTGGACAAGGGGGCCATATAACATGTACCTCCCTCCAGCAGGGACACAGGGTTTTACAACCGTTATTTCATTGTTCCAAAGAAGGATGGGGGGTTGCGTCCCATTTTGGATCTGAGAGTTCTGAACGAAACGGTCATGCAACTGAAATTCAAAATGTTAACTTTGAGACAAATTGTTCCGCAGATCAGATCTGAGGACAGGTTTGTCACAATAGATCTCAAGGACGCATATTTCCATATTTCCATCCACCCACATCATAGAGACTATTCTGTCAGCCGTGAAAAGGATAAAGCTAGGCCAGTCGCATCATGTAAAACAGTTTCAGAGACTTTTGGTTTTGATGGCAGCAGCGTCCAAGGTGATACCTTTTGGCCTGCTGCACATGAGGCCCTTACAATGGTGGCTCAGGGTTTTCCCCATACTTACATGTCCTGGTTATGTGGAAGAAACCTTGGTTCCTGTCCTAGGGTTCCATGCTGGGTGCTTCTTGTCGTCGCAGGATGCTAACGACAGATGCCTTCCTCACGGGCTGGGGAGTGATCCTAGAGGGACGCTTGGCTCGGGGTCTGTGGGGGGACCATCACCTTTCCCGGCATATCAATCGCCTGGAGATGATGGCTGTCTTTCTTGCTCTGAAGTATTTTCTTCCTAGACCTCAGGGGCCACCATTTGATGGTCCACTCAGACAACACATCGGTGGTCGCCTATATCAATCATCAAGGAGGTTTGCGGTTGCGTGCACTGTGCAAACTGGCGCACCAAATCCTCTTGTGGTCCAAGGGCAAGCTGCTTTCACTCAGGGCAGCTTATATCCTGGGGGCCCAGAACATGGAAGCAGACATCCTGTAGAGACAGGGGCCAAGGCCCAGGGAATGGAGGCTTCACCCCGAGGTGATGGAGTTGATATGGAGGGAGTTTGGCCAGGCTCAAGTTGACCTGTTTGCGTCTCGGGAGATGTCGTATTGCCCACTCTGGTTCTCCCTCACGCATCTAGCTCCTCTCGGACGCTACGCCAAGGCTACTTTTGTATGCATTTCCCCCGATTGCTCTGCTCCCGGTAGTTTAGGAAAGAGTTAGCAAGGATTATCTACGCCTACTTCTTATAGCCAGGCAGAGTTTGATTCGCAGATCTAGTGTCTCTCCTCAATGGGCCCCCTATGGAGCTTCCCGTCAGGAGGGATCTGATGTCCCCGGCAGGAAGCTTGATATTTCATCCTCGTCCCGAACTGTGGAACCTGTGGGCTTGGCCTCTGAGGGGGGCCAGCTCATAGGGTCAGGTCTCTCAACCGAGGTTGTGGTATCTCATCTCTGTGGTTGGTATCTCAGTTTTTTCATGGTACTTTGAGGCTGAGGCATGCTGAGCGCACTAGGGTTCCGACTTGGGACCTGGCGATTGTCCTCCAAGGCCTTTTCCAGGCTCCCTTTGAGCACCTGGAGGAGGTTCCAGCTAGTTTTCTCACTCTGTCCCTCCTCGCTATTTCGTCTCTTAAAGGGCACGTATTATGGAAAATTCACTTTTACATGGTTTTTTTTTACAAAATTTTACATTTGCCACAGAAGCACCTGTATGACAAGTAAACATGGCGCAACATGTCCCTCGCATTAATGTAATTTCGCTTGTACGTAGCAAACTTTATCACAGTATGTGTATGTAGTTTCAAAAAATTGCGCCAACGTTAGTGTTTGTGTGTGTGTGTATAAGTATAAGTAGTACATAAATGTATCTATAAGTCTATAAGTAGTACATAAATGTATCAAATAATCATATCGAGACGTCCTGGTCCATTCTCATTTGTGTTTTTTTCTGCCAGAGTCTCTTCGTCATCTGGGTCTGATCAGAGACCATTATATATTCCGATTCAAACATGTACGACTGAATGACACACAAAACAACGGGTTTCTCACTCTCTCAGCTATAAGTATGCAAGTGACGTCCTCATCCAAAGGCAGGGCGAGGATATTCAGCTCATTTGCATTTTAGATCGTATAGACCAAAACAGCTCATTTTTAAACAGGCCCCAAAAATGACAGTTTCAAATGGTTATAATAAATTAACTGTGGGGTATTTTGACCTGGTATTTTGGTGTTTTGAGATCGTCAGGCTCTGTCGGTTGCACCGTCGTGCTTAGAATTTGCACCTGGCATGGTAAAAGCATTAATTTATCCTAGACCAGGTTATGTTCCGAAGGTCCCCACTTAAGTGGCCCAATCTATAGTTCTGCAGGCCTTCTGTCCTCCTCCATTCCAGGATGCGGACCAGGAAAGGCACAATTTGTTTTGCCCAGTTAGGGCATTGAATGCTTACGTCCACAGAGCTGCCCTGTAGCGTAAGTCCGAACAGTTATTTGCATGTTTTGGACCCCCTAACAAAGGGTCTCCAGCATCCAAGCAAAGAATGAGCAAGCGGGTGGTCGAGGCTATCTCACTTACTTATGAGTCGACCAGGCAGCCTTCTCCTTTGGCTGTCCGGTCTCATTCTACTAGGAGTATGGCGGCCTCTAAGGCCTTATTGTCAGAAGTTCTGCTACAAGACGTTTGTGATGCGGCAGGATGGTCCTCACCTGACACATACCGGCTTATATAGTTTCCTAGTTCACGACGTCACCCGCTCTGACATCCCGTCACGCCATTGGACTGATTTTACATGTGCTTCAAGCAGGCATGTGATTGGCTAAGGACAAAAAAGCAGGAAAATATACGGAGCCCGACGACCCCCCCCCCCCCACCCCACCGATATATATCCCAATATCTTTTCCGCAAAGCGAGAGTACATGTTCAATCAAAGTCAAATATAGTCTTCACTATATAAATTATACATTGATTATTATTAAAGCTACTATTAAAGTTCTCAGTCAAGAGCAGTGAGTGATTTCCTCTGTGTTTTGTTGTTTAATTAACATTAAATAGATAGTTCTCCCAAAAATTGTAATTGTCATAATTTACTCTCTCAAGTTGTTTTAAACCTGAATAAGTTTCTTTCTTCTGTTTAAATTATTTGGAAGAATGTGGGTAACCAAACAGTTGATGTACCCCAGTGATTTCCATAGTAATTTTTTCCCTATGGAAGTCAATGGGGACCAGCAACTGTCTGGTCACCTTCAAAATATCTTCTTTTTTGTTCAGCACAAGAAATAAATGAATACAGGTTTGGAACAACATTTACAGTGAATAAATAATGACAGCATTTTTATTTTGGGGTCAACTATCCATTTAAGAACAAGCAGCTGCATTTTTATTATTAGGGCTACTGTCACTTTAAGACCTGTACGCGACACGTCTAATATACATGGAGCATTTGACAAGCAGATTTCTCTCAATTTTCTCGGTTTGCTTTGAGTTTAGACATAACCAAATGTTCTTATGTAAACCTTGTGTGTATTTGAGAGTATTAGCGAAATAATGCTCGAAAGATAACTTAGTCCAGCAACCAGGCGCTGTTAGTCCCGCTTTTAGTGCATGTGCACGTCGGGTGTTCGCGCTCAGAACAGCTCATCAGCAGTGAATTACATATATAACCGGCAAGGCTTTAAAGCACATGCAAATTAACTTTTGTGAACTCGCTGAACTGATGTAGCCGTTCCTCTGCGTTAATATGGCGAGTATTTGTTGCGTTGTACACTAATATGCTGTTGAGACGGAGGTGTCAGGACTGCAACTGACAGAATGCACGATATAGCTGCTACATATTTCTACAAAAGCAGTCAGCAGCTTGCTTGTAGCAAGGATCATAGCGCAAATTTGAAATATATCGATATATCGCCCAGCCCTGGTGATCTAACTGTGATGTTGTCAACTGACAACGATACCAGCGCGAGAGCGACTGAGATACGAAATTGAGCAGGTGAACAAGCTGAACCAATTAGACATTCTCTGGCTGAACGCAAATACGTCCTTGTTGATACTTTGAAAGGAACTTTCTGTACGCACGTCAGCCAGTTATGGGTTATGATGTCCTCATATTCTCTCCTCTTCACTCCGGCTGCCGACACCCGTCCCCCTCTTTTTTTTTCTTTTTTTTTTACAGATCTGCATGATTCACGTAGGTCACATTTTCAGGTCGGAAAATCCGGAATTCCTAAACTAGCTCTGGAAAGTAGCTCGAAAAAAATCACATCCCTGTTCAAGACATTATCACGCAAAGCGCTACCTTAGCGTCAATTGACGCCACGTCTTGGGGTTACAGTCGTAACCGAGGAGTTTTTTTGCATGTTTATGACACTGTCATTAAAGGGTTAGTTCACCCAAAAATGAAATTAAGTCATTAATTACTCACCCCCATGCTGTACCAACCCCGTAAGACCTTCGTTCATCTTCGCAACACAAATGAAGATATTTTTGATTAAATTTGA
The DNA here is from genome assembly GCF_988280905.1 of Pimephales promelas. NCBI lineage: Eukaryota > Metazoa > Chordata > Actinopteri > Cypriniformes > Leuciscidae > Pimephales > Pimephales promelas. Next base: position 5,639,709 of record NC_142788.1, read on the forward strand.
GAGCTGTCTCACTACCACATTGGCTGCCTAAGGGACTGGCTCTTGACGGCCCAGAAAGTCAATGAAGAAAATGTTTAAATATCCCATGTGACTACAGAGGCTCAACTATAAGTTTATCGAGCGACGAGAATACTTTTTGTGCGAAATAACAAACAAAAATAACGACTTTATTCGACTATTCCTTTTCTTCCTTGTTGGCCTGAAACGAGACTTCCTTAGATTTCCACGACGCATGTGCGAGAACTGCGCATGCGCGAGAACTGAACTGAAGTAGTTGAAGGAGATCGCAATTCTTCACACTACATGACTTGCTCTCTGTTAAATCAGGAGTGTTCAAGTTGTTGAGCTGTTCACACCACACGACACAATGTGATTGATCCGTAACAGGAGGAGTTGCTACACACACGATCCGCACTACAAGAGTTGACAACAACTCTGTCACCCAACGATTCTATCTTCTCTGCAAACCACGGTTTGTCACGAAAAAATGACGTGATAAAACGAACCGGAAATGACACGAAACAGCACACGCGACAATACCCAGCGAAGAAGATGAAGAAAACACATGCAAATATGGACGTCAGACAGGAACTAGTGCTGCAAACTGTTTGAGCGATGATTTGCTCTGAGAAAAATACAAAAAAGAAAAAATAAGATTTACCCAGTGACCTTGTTGTGGAAAATTTTAATATTGACTGATATGAATAATATCATATGCCATCATATGCTTTTCTCTCCCACACACACAGAGAGAGTAGTAGAACAAATGGCCCTGTTTCTTATGTTAATTATACAGCCCTGGGGGGGGGAGACTTATCATGCTGTTTGACTGAAGCTATTTCCCTGTATAGATGCACAACGACTTCTTTCTTCATAAAATTCTTTCAAATCAATTTGAACTCTTTATGTATTTTTGCAGTTTCTGTCTCTTCACCATCACTGATGGAGCAGCTTAGCTTGATAATTTTCTCTTCCAAGAACAGGACCTTTTCTTTCAGTTCCATCATGTTTAGTTTAGTTCCTTTATTGTCCACAAGTTGAAATTTGTCTTTGGCTTCACTATACACCACACACAAGGACACCAACACAAACATAAAAATATACATAAAATAAAACGGTAACATTCCCATGCATATAGCATCGCCTACGTAGCCACCCCTACTCATATTCATTTCTTCTCAACATTGAAAATTCGAATAGCATGACATCAAATGACATCCGGTGCACATTTTTCCTGGCCCTAGGTTGTCTAAACCGTCTCCTTAATTGTCTTTTTGTCTTACCCACAATTGTGCTAGCTACGTTAACCACCCTAGACAATTTCTGCTTTGATTTAGCAGTCAGAACACCATACCACATAGTCATAAAAATACGTAATTCTCACTACAAGATTCTTATAAACCATCTCTAAAAATGTTTTGTGTTTTAGCCTCTGATCGCAATCTCTGCATTGCCTTTTTAAAAACATAATCCACATTTCCAGCAAAACTGCAGTTAATATATATGAATGTTCCCAAGCAGAGGTGTAGTGGTAAAAAAGAGGTGGGTAAACTATAAATTCTGGTGGACCACGACGTGGTCACCAGGTGACCTTTCCTGTCCTTGTCGGTACGTGGGAAGCGGTCCAGACACGATGATTGTTGCTTTAGGCGCTGTGATGCGTACCGTCTTGAACAGGCTCCTGTAGTCCTTCTTCAGAACCTCCGTCTGCCGCAGCCTAATGTCGTTCGCTCCCGCGTGCAGCACAACAGCTCCGACGCGCTCGTCCCCGTTCAGGATCTCGGGAACCTGTGCAGTGACATCAAGAACACAAGCACCAGGAAAGCAGTGAGTGCGCACCTTACCTTTACCCGAGGTAACGCGGACATGACGGACTATGGATGTGCCGATGATCACGGCGTCGTCGCGTTCCGGCTCGGGAAGAGGGAAGAAGTGGTTCCGAGTGGAGATCTCAAAGACCGGGAGGGGCGGAGAGGTAGCTCTGGTCCTGTCTCGTGTCTTCCGCTGTGTGATCCATGGTCCATGGTGTTGTGTCAGTGCCGGAGTGAATGAAGCCCGAGATGATTGCGTCCTCCTGGCAGAGGAACACATGGAGTAGACGAAGTCGGAGTCAAAGAGTTAACGTTACTAACCACTAATTTGTGAGCGTCGGCGCGTGATGCTTCAAGCGTTGAGCGCCGATCCAGCAGCTCGGCTTGCTTCACCAGCAGACCACGGGTCTGTTTCTCGACGTATTCCAGCTCCTGCTTCACCGAGAAGAGCTCAAATGTGTCCTCACCTGCACTCAGAGGTAACGTTAGACACGCATCTGATATGTTCGCCATTATAACAGATGAACAGTAAATTAGTAGTGATACTACAAACATCACTGAAATGCCGGATATAACTCGTATCCTTTCAGTGAAACGGGTGTAAAATGAGACGGCCAATAGGCGAGAGGCCACGCGTGAAATGCTAGTGGGCTAAAGGCTAGTAGCTGAGATTCGGAAGGTTGGATATAAGTAGTGATATCAAAGCAATCCAATTGTTTTTTATAAGGAATAGTATCAAGGATAAGTTCACATGATATATAAATAGAAAGAGCTTGTTTATAAATGAGTGGTAAAGAAGTAAATCAAGGATTAATAAAGAAATTCTCCGGAGCTACAAACACAAATACCGATCGCACGCCAAATACCGATCGCACGGCGAGTTATTGATTAATTCATTCAAAAACGATTCGTTCAAACGGCTGATTCATTCAAGAATGAGACCGATGTGTATGAATGGGTCATTGAATTTTGTCTCAATCGATTCGTTCAAGGTGCTGAATAATTCAGTAATGAAAACAGTTGTTCCTGTGACATGCGCCGTGGTTCTGCTGTGATTTTTGTTTGGAACTATTTTCACTGCTGAAACAGAACAAAAACAGCCAATATTGTATCTAAAATGTAAGTGATTTAATTTTAACTGTTTAAACTGTGCTAGGAAATCAATGTCACATTTTCAGTCATGATGGTGTTCAGGAAAAAAAATGAGGTTGCTTAACATATGTTAAAAATATTAAAACTCAATGTAGCACCCGTACAACCACTCTGTGAATTACTTAAGAATGGAGGGTGCTTGGGTTCGACGTAGTCAGGTGGATACCACGAAGGTGCACCTAATAAGTGTATTTGAGCTACACAACTGTTAATAATAAAATATTTTAGAACTAAGGAGACCCAAAGATGGTTTATATTTTAACAAAAAGAATAGGGTAACACCCCCGTTTAATTAGATCACAGAAATCGACAAAAGAAATATAAAAGCTTTTCCCTTATCTCACTATTAACCAATAAACAAAATAAATGACCAACATATTCTCTGAACACTTGAACAATAGCCCCTTTAAGCTATTTAGCTAGCTACGATAGTTTCACTCACATGCTTGAGACAATATAAGTGGTATAAAAGTTTGGACTAAATCTCTTTCTACACGGAAAAATACACAGAAAGCTTTAAAATAAACAAAACAATCCCGTCAAGTGTCCTAAAACAGAAAGCAAATGTAGTGGTGGGCCCACTCACACACATTCACACGCGTTTCAGTTTACTCACTGTCCCGTTTTACTGAACAGGGAAAAAAACATGTTGCAGGCCTGTTTGGGTCTCGCAAAACATTGAGTGCGGTGAACAAACACTTGAAAAAACATTTATGAGCGTCGAAAACTTCGGTCCAGCTGTTCATGTATGGTGCGATTAACTGTCAGTTCCACCCAGCAAAACACCACGGTGGCTAGCGATCTCGACTAAACAGTTACCTCAGATTACAGCTCGTGCTCTGTCTCTCGCGCTCCGTCTCTCGCGCTCCGTCAAACGGGTCTTCAGCGTCGTTTCTCACTCTGTCTCTCGGTTCACAAACATCTCGAGTCCGCGGTCCACTTCTCTGATTCGCGGTCCTCCCGATTCATGAGTTACCCGCACTTCTTTGCATCTTATTTTTTCTTCTCCCTTCTCCCGTGCCTGCGTCTCGTGCTCCACACGGGTACAGCGGGAAGCGTGGAAAAAAACTAAACTTCCAGCACTTTCTCTCACCAGGTCACGTGCATCTCTTCCGCCAAACACTATTGGCTATACAGCGTGAATACTCAAATTACACTCAAATTACCAATACAATTAGTAACATAAAAACAGTAAAAAATAAAGTAATAAAAAGTTAAACGGCCTAAAACATCTGCCAAATATTATTTAACTAAATAATATAAACTTTTGTTTTAATTACTGTCACAAAATAAAATTACCAAAAAATTACCAAATATCACTCTCCTTTTAATTACGTAAAATTAACTGATATTTGCTTATTTAGAAGTCAGGTGTCTCATTATTATTTTCCAAGTAAATAATAGTTTACTTTTTTTTAATTCACTTTTGAGAGTAAGAGAGATTCATAATAACCCACCGACTCCCAGTGCACTATAGCCTAATACCCAAGTTTACCACTGGGCTACATCAACATTTAGATTTTTATAGGCAGTATGTTGTTAACTGAGTGTGTGTGTGTGTGCTGTGCTGCGCTCATTATGTAGATTTCTGCTCGAGAGGCTGTGTGAGAGTCAACAGTGCAACCATCAACAACACTGACAGTGATGCAGCGCAATATGAAAGAGTTCGTCTTAGGTTCAACAACCTATGAAACTAATAATGAAAAATATGAAAACGACATAATCTTAATTTAAAATGTCTTAGGAACTATATGATATTTAGAGGTGGATAAACGCAATTAAGAGGTGGATAAACGCGCTTTGGAGGTGGGTAAATGCTATTTCCGAATATGTGCGTAAACGTAGTTTAAGTGCGTTTAGCCTCCACTACATCCCTGTTTCCCAGTATTTAAAACTATTGACTATTTCTACCTGGTATCCATTGAGTGTCAAGATTAATTGTTCAGAGATTTCATATTTGTTCCTACTAATCACTAATTCCTTAGTTTTATGCAAATTTATCTCAAGTACACTCAATTTGCACTATTTTTGAATGGAATTTATATAATTATGATAGAATTTATTTATTTCAGTTCCACCTTTGTACAAAAGGCCGATAAGTGCCAAATCGTCAGCGTATTTAAGTAGACTAAAATATGAATATAAAAAATATAGAGTTGTGAATTTTAAATTCATTTATGTACAATGAGAATAATAGAGGAGATAATATAGTTCCTGGTGGTAGGCTACTCCTGTATTTAAAACAATTGTTTTTGAAACTATATCATTGAGGAGAACTCTACAGTATGTGGACGATTTAAAAGTCCCTAATCCACAAGATAAAGCCACCTCTAAATCAAGTAATCTCTGTAAAAGAACATCTTAATTGAAATAAATGCTGAACTAAAAACTATAAATTATAGCATAATTTGTGGTCTGTTGAATATGTTTGGACACTAAATTGCAAAAGGTTAAAGTGGCATCATCTGTGCCCCTAGCTCTCTTATAAGCAAACTGCAAGGGGTCTGAAAATGTATTAACATCCGTCTTAATAATAATCAACGCATTCTCACCCCAAGGCGTCACCTTTGACCATGCTTCAATATTTGACGTTTTAGGCGCCCTTTAGCGTCACTTACATGACGCGATCCTACGGCGTCATCTAACTGACGCTAAAGGAAAGCGTCTGCTAAAGGACGCGGTTAGGTTTAGGTGTGGGGTGGGGGTAGGGTACACGCGATCCTAGGGCGTCATCTTACTGACGCTAAAGGGCGCCTAAAGCGTCAGATATTGAAGCATGTCCAAATGCTTCCCAAGGCGTCAGTTAAGTGACGCCTTGGGGGTGAGAATGGGCTGTAATAATATATGTAGTTAATACACTTTTCATACATTTACCAAAAATTGTTGGAAGAGCTATTGGCCTAAAATCCTTTAACTGATTAGCATTAGATATTTTTGTTACTGGAACAATATGTGATCATTTCTATGAACAAAGAACCACCTTATTATTTCACAAGAGCTGAAACAGTTGTGTAAAAACACCAGTCAATTAAAAAGCTTTATCACTCTAACCTTCTGGACCAGTTCCTTTATCGCTAGTTGTGATTTAAGTATAATAGCTTATGTATATATTAAGGCATATTCTATCACACTCAATATTACACGTTCCACCATCAAACCTACTAAAAAACATTCAGATTTTCTGCAAAAGGTACACCTTGTGAATAATCCATTGGTTTCCTTGTTTATCTCCCCATCAGGGTATTTAGACCCTCCCATGCCTGTTTTGCACTACCCATATATAACCTAATTTCATTTTCAACCTTATTCTTAAAATCAAATTTGGCTTTCTTAATTTGACTTCTAAATTCCTTTCTTTTTTCTCTAAACAGTTAATTATCAACTTTTAAAAAGCAGCTTTTTTCTCAAGTTTTAAGATGTTTAGTGAGCCACAACCTATTATTTGTATATATATATATATGAATTGAAAACACTTATTTTCACAAAAACTTATAAAAGATGTGATAGTGTCAGTGATTTCATTATCACATTCATCAAAGAACAATTGCCACTCTGTTTCATCAAAACTCCTAAGCTCCTCTTTACTCAGATCCATCCAGTTTTATCTCTTTGGTCACCGGTTTCTCTTGATTAAGCTTGGCTCAACATTTGGGTAGCAAATGTATGTAATATTATAATCGGACTTCCCCAATGGGGAACGGGCCATAGCCTTACTGTGTATTCCAAATTGCCAAAGTTACCAAATTCCCGGGGTAAATAAAATGCTCTAAATGACACTGATAATAGCTTATAATCTATAGTACACACTTTTTCATGGATCCTAAAATGTGTTGCCCATCTATTGTCCACAAAAATACAAAGTCCCCCTCCCACAGACTTGCGAGACTTAATTTCATCTCTGTCGGCTCGAATCATTGTAATAGCCATTTAATCAGATATCCTGAAATTCTTCCTTCAACCAAGTCTCTGTGAAAAACAAGTGTCTTTCACTGCCAATTCATCCATTTTATTCTTTAGGGAACGGATATTAGACAAGGTGATTACCGGTAAGGGAGGTTAAACGCCTCTTTGTTTGAGCCTTTGACGTATCCCTCTTGATCCTTGATTCTTCTTAGATGTATGTGTGCATTCTTTTACCCTGGGATTCCTATACAATTCTTTACAATTCTCTGGTAAATTCACCGGTAGCCAGAAGGGACGATGCCGGGATAGAAGTAGTAAGAGTTCCTCCCTGGTGTAAACGAGTACACCATTTATTTTGACTCCTGAGCCGGCCGTGATCAAACATGTAGCCAGACATGCCACTATCCAAACCATAAAACAGCGAGGCTTCATGTTGAGTTAATACAAATAACTATATATAAAAACTGCATATAAAAACATAAAACAAACAACAAGCAACTAACATGTAAAGCACTGGGCTAGTAGCATAGCTGTGCCCCAGAAGTATCATACGACAAAAGAGATGGATCTGTACCTTTCCAATATCCCACCACTGGCCTAAATTTTTATACTGTAACTTTCTCTCTCTCTACTCTCGCCAAAACAGAGTAAAAAATTGTACAAAATACAATTGTGCATTAAACTATTGTTAAAATGGCAAATATTATGGTGTGTGGGACTGTGTGGCTGGGGAGTACTTTAGACATGTCAAACAAATATTTGTCAATGTGAGGCCGTAATTAGCACGCCATAAGTCCACTGGGCGGTGTGCGAGTTACCATACGCAGTGAAACAGGGTCCCGGAGGTGTTGCAACAGACTTTGTGGGAGCTGTTAGGCTTTATGCAACCCATTGCTGGTCCTGTGAACTAGGATTGCCTTCATCCGGTAGTCATTATTCGGACTGGAGCGCTTCGGAATGGAGTTGTATTCTTCTCTTCAAGTTTGACTATTCCTTTCCCTTGTATTTGAACAATGCATCTGTTGTCAATCTACCTTTACTCTAATTGCTTGACGATCTCAGTTCAGCGAATGACGGCCTCCTTGACGACCGGAATGGGGCATTTGTTGCAGATCTGTACATTTATTCTAATTGTTTGACGATTTCATTTTAGTTAACGTGGGTCTTCTTGACGACTGGAACGATTTCACAGTTCACAGCCAGTGATGCATCGAAATTGAGTCTTTCCCAGAATTGACATTAACCCTCCGGGGACTAATGTGTTTTTGGGGTCCTTGAGATGTTTTGAGATGCCCTGACATTTGTGCTTTTTTCAGTTACATATAAACATATTAGTGGCGAATGTTCAATTACACTCTATTTAGCACAAACAAGGCTACGATAATATGTGAGCAACATGTATGTACATGTTTGTATTTTTGAGAGAATATTGTTTATGCGTGGTTATTGAAAAAACTAAAAATGAAGGTTTCTGAAATAATGCCTCAAAACATATATGAAATATGCGTCCACAAGACTTTGGACCAATGGAAGTTGTCGCCTAGAGTTTTTATTCTTAAAAATGATCTGAAAATCATCCTGCCTAATAATTCACATAACACAATAGACTCTTTTAAATTGTGAAAAACATTTTTGTTTGCCAAGGTAATATGTGAATGGGCATGAACGGCCCATCCCCATCATGAAAAATTAGGCTGTTCTCAGACACAGACCCGCATAAATATGAGCCTTTCATTCAGGTGCCACACAAGAAAGAATGCAAGGACAATATACACACACACACACATTATTTATATATATATATATATATAATTGTCTTTTTCCATAAATGTCATAGTGGGCCAATACATTTTATCATACATTAGTGTGACTAACAGTCCTGTTTTCCCAGGACTCTTTTCCCATCCTGGCTGTTTTTTTTTTTATAAAATTATGAAAATTTCCTGGTTTTCAAAAAACTGCTGGGAAAGATCAGCTCAACAGCAAAACATAGGCTAGATGGGCAAACAAGGAGGATGAGGAAGAAAAACAGGATAAAGGCACTATTCTTTCACTGTTACTGACTAAATGAGGAAATGGATTTGTATCAGAGCTTTGGAGAATACGTATGGAATGAGGAGAATTCTGTTTGATCCTGTGAGGTGAGGAAGTGTGAACAGAGAGGAATCTGTTGAATTTGTTTATATTTATTTAATATGATGAAGTATTTATTCTTAAGTATTATGAGGACATTGCTTTTCTCTCAATCTTAAAAGTCAAAGCAGCTGTTATAGTCAAAGGCAAATACACATGACAGCCATGAGAGGGAATTATGAGAGCCTGAATAACCCTTGAAAAATTTAAGGAAATGAAAGCAAAGGACCCTCTCCTGTATTGAGACTGAGCTGATTGAAAGATGCCAGCTTTGAGAGGCTCCAGAGATACATGCGGACGCACCAGTGAATGGCACAAAAGCTCTTGTTAAAATAAGCTTCCTGACAGGAAAATAAAAACAAGTCCACCTAAGCCGGATGTGCATTTATATAAGGATATGAGATTTAAAGGGCTGTATGGGCTGTATGCACGGCGGTATCTCCGGTGAAGGTTTAAGGATGCTCGATAACTTCCGCCAATCGTAGAGTCCAATGCAAAACCGAGAATTTATATAGAATTTTATACTCCATGGTTATACTAAAGAAACGTTAGTCACAAAAACAGACACCCCTTGTTGTGTTTATGCTTCTTTTTAAAATGATATTAAATAAACATAACTATATATAAAATTACATCTAAACGTATGTACGTTTCGTTTCAAAGACGGGAGGACAGTAAATTTTGAAGACTCTGCCTTAATCCTGTTTTCCTCTAGCCTGGATGCCAGCCCGAACTCCGCCCATAACATTTTTTGGTCGGGAAGTTCGGTCTGGACTCGATCCATTGAGGAGTAATTATGATCAGGCAAAAAATGAACGGGCCAATCAAATTGCCAGGACGGGCTTTATACGATGATGGACAGATGATCTGCAGGGACGTAATCATCACGTTATCAAAGAGCGCTTGTCAAAGATGACTGCAGCTGGAGAATTGAGATGTATAGATTCCGCTGTCGCGTCTTTTGTAAAATAAATCGACAGCGCATTCATTTTAATAGACAAACAGAGAACTGCAATCAAGGCATTTGTTGATTGGAAAGATATTTTTGGCGTCCTTCCTACATGATTCGGGAAAAGTGTAACTTATCAGACGTTCGCTAAGAAGATGGGACGTAATGAAAAGCCTGTGGTCGTTGTGGTTTCTCCTTTTGGTGGCATTCATGGAGAAGTAAGTAAAAGAAGCAACACTCGTTATTTAACTTCTGAAATAAATAAAGTTAGGCTACGTTCTGTATTTGAAAACTGCGCTATGCAAAGGAGTTGACTTACTGCGTTGCTCTGATTGGTTGTAGGTCTACCGACTATCCAATTGAGTGCAGAGGTTTTTTTTTGTTTTTTTTCCTGGTTCGGTTACGACACGCCTCATAATCAAAGCCCAACGGAGGAGTTTCAGACTCATATTCTCTCTTGAATATGAGTATGATGAAGTTAGGCTAGTTTTCCTCGGTTTTCCTCCGCTTTAATCTCCACAACCGGAAATGGACTAGCATCCTTGCGTCAAATGCGGAACTTATGCGTGCATATAGCCCACTGCATCACAAAAATGCCTCCATCTTCTATCCATCACTGGCTTGTTGGATGGAGCGTCATCAAGAATATTGAAATTGACATTAAATCCCTTCAGATGATGTAGCATAAACTAAAGAGAGCTGCAAGATCACTTGAATTATTGATAGACTGAAAGAAATTTAAGGGAAGCAATGGTCTAAAATTGGTCAAAAGTCTTATAAGCAGAAGATGTGTGGTAGAGGTTTTGCTAAAGGAGGATACAGGTTCAAGATTTCACTTACTTTCTCCACCCAGCACTGTGAATCATTACTCTGTGTATTCAATAAAATGTGGGGGTCGGTTTATTTTATTTTACGAGAAAGACGTTAAAGGTGGAACGGGAAATTACTTGGAAAAGAGGGATTGTAACTCAACACAACCATAATTCCAGCTTGTGTTTCTCTCATGATCGCCATGACTTCAAACATCTGGAGCTTTTCCACTAACAAACTCCTAAACCAAAGTATTAAAATTTCGGCATGTAACTCTAGTCGCACCTTTTAAGTAGCAGATGGTATTAATCTGGACTTGTGAACATGTGATAAATCCCATTATTACATTCATAGACTTACATTCACTGCATTTAAGTCTTATGGATTGATCCTTAAATCGGAGGTCTTAAATTTAATATTGCTCATTCCATCCACACTCCCAGCCCCAAGAACAGCCTTAGTTACTTTGAAGCCAATGAAGCTTGTCATAAAGCTACCCAGGATAATAAATACAGCTGCTATGTGTAATTTATGCACTATTAGTAACACCAAAATTGCAGAATATAACATCAGTAGTTTATTTCAACAGTTAAGAAGATAGAAGACACATTGTGGAGATGAAACGTGACAGTTTACACTGTAAAAAGAAAAGGTGCTTACACTGTGTGGAACCGTTTTGGGTGCCTCCAGGAACCAATTTTTATTTATTTATTATTATTTCATGTTGTTACTATGGTTCCCATTAACTTCTATTATAATAAACAAACTGAAACAAATACAAAATATGAATTGTTTAAAACATATTTTAGATCCACTTTAATACACCTGGGAAAAGAAGCTAGTAATAGATTAATATCTGAATAGAATAACAAGTAGTATAATACATAAGCAACATGAATAATCAACAATGTACAGTATATACAATAGGGTACACAAGAAAAGACATCTGAACAAAATGCATGGAAACACATTATGTTCCATTTAATAAATCAATATTTTTTTAAAAAGTGCATCTTCACTTAAGTTAAGTTGTGTAAAGCTGGTTAAGGCCTCATCCACACAAAGTCAGAGCTTTCCCTATCCAATATTTTTTTTTCCTTAGTTGTAAAAAAAAAGAGTCCGTAAACACGGAGGCGTCCCGAAAAATATCTGCGTCCACACGAAACCACTGAAACCGACTGAAAACGATGTAGCAGACATCCCAGACCAGTGTGTGGTGCTGTTATTCTGCCATAGATATGCGAGAAGAAGACTTAGAGCATGCGCATAAAACCTTGCGCGCTGTAGGCAGTAAAATAAAAGGCTATGAAATAATATTACGCACAGTTGGTTATTTTCTTTTTTACCAAGAACTTTATTGAACATCCATAAATTGCCTGGTACAAAATAGGGAGTCACGATATTCGATAAGTTTGCAGACTCAGAAAGCTTGCCACAAAGAACCGGTAAAAGTAACTAATGTGTCAAATATAGACATTTTAATTATTTATTAATAAACTAATGTTTTCTGTGTCATTCTTGACTGAAAAGAGGAAGTTAATGATGCTGACTCGCCACTTCGCAGTATTGTCAACGCGCCTTTGGAGTAACGTAGGCTAATGCACTTTCATACGGATTAGGCTATAAGAGAGAGTATCTGTTCCCTTTCGTAGTCACTTCGAGTTACGTCAGAAGTGACGGAGATTGGGGGGTTTCGCATAGAAAGCCAATCCTCTTCGAGTATTTAAACACGAGCCAATGGCATGCAATGCCTTGGGGCTGCGGAAATTTGCATAGCGTACTCCGCCCTACTCCGTGAGTATAAAAGGAGGAAGTGAACGCAACCGCAGTATGTTTTCGCTTCGGAGCCAAGAGAACCTCTTCACTCCTGAAAGCTATTACAAGACTCTTCGAGACGAGCGTCCTCTTCAGTGTTGGTGTGACGGCGGTACCCAGCGAGTTTCTGCATTGCCTGCGATCTGTGCAGTGGTCTGCCAGACTTTGCGCTTCTCCCTGGTCGCCTCAGCGCTGAAAGAGTGAATTTCCTCCTCTCTGTAAAAGAGCTACACGCGGCACGTCTTTTTAAAGACGGTTCGCCCATGTTCTTCTGGATGCGGTCGATTCTGTCGTCATCTGATGGTCGCGATCGCTGCTCTGTATGCCTGGGCATTCAGCATGCAGCAGCAGCGTTCGTGGATGACTCATGTTCCTGCTATGGGGACATGACCATCTCCACACTGAGGTTAAAAAAAAAAAAAAAAAAGATATATATATATATATATAAAAAATTATATTTTATATATAGAATATATATTTTTATATATAAAAAAAAAAAAAAAAATCTCACTAGAGTGAGAGCCCCGGTCCCCCTTACTCGATCGGCTTCCTTCACGAAAGGGGGCCCGTCGACCGGGGACCCGGCGAATTAACGGTGACGGTGTGGCATAAAGCCCCGACGATTTCTCGGGCCACACCTCCCGCCTCAGTGCGTGAGCCAGCGAGCGTTAGTTCGATTCAGTCGGCTGCCTCTTCAGTGGTACCGGCTGCTTCGAGCAGCGCTCCAGATGATGATGTGATGTCGATCGCAGCATCACTAGGTGGGCTACAGTCCTCGGGAGATGAGGATGCGGCTGCACTGCCCCCTTCGGGAGAGGCAGCGCTGCCCGTGTCGGATCCCGAGCTGACGGCATGCTGTCTCAAGCCGCTGGGAGTATTGGGTTAGAGTGGCATCCTCCATTTTCCCCCGATCTCTCACGGAGGGATAATTGGTTTTTGGACAAAGCTGCCGCCGCAAGGCCACGGCCAACTCCATTGCCTTTTTTTCCCCGAGCTGCATGCGGAGTTATTGCGCTCTTGGGGGACTCCTCTGTCCACTCGAGAGCGCGATCTCTCCCCCGCCTTTCCCCCCTCGATGGGGGGGCCGCCCGTGGGTGCACTGGGATGCCCCCGCTGGAGCGTTCTGTTGCGATACAGCTGTGTCCACAGGGCGCCTCCTCCGTGGTCCTCCTAGGCACCCATCCAAAGCCTGTAGGTTCTCGTCTGCCATGGCGGCGCGTTCCTATAGAGCGGCGGGACGGGCGGCCTCCGCTTTGCATGCGATGAGCACTGTGCAAGCGCAGATGCTCAGAGATATGCTCGAGGGCGGGACTGATCCAACGGCATTCGAAGATTTGCGATCCGCCACTGACCTTGCTCTCCAAAAGGGCAACGAAAGTGGCCGCTCGCGCCGTTGGTCAGGTGATGGCCACTAGTGTGGTCCAGGAGCGTCAACCTGGCAGACACTCGGAGCGCGGAGCGGATTCGTCTGCTCGACGCCCTTCTCTCCCAGGTTGGCCTTTTTTGGCGGTGCAGTCGAGAACTCTTGCCCAGCAGTCTCCACTGCCCAGGAGCAGACGGAGGCAATCAAACATGTTCTGCCCCGACGACCAGCTGCTGCCTCCACCCAGTCGTCGGCACAGATGCCTCCCGCTGCTCGCCGCCGAGGACGCCCCCCCGCGGCTTCCCTGCCTCCCGCCCCGCCCCAGCAGCAGCCTTCATTCGGGCCACGGCGTGGAGGAGGCCGCCGGCAGGCGTCACAGCCCCCTCAGGCCGCACACCCCGCTAAACGCCAGGTAAGCGATGATCCTGATACGGGCTGCTCAGTGATGGAGTTGAGTTTTTCCCCAGGAGGCGGGAGCAGGCCCCCTCCTGCCCCCGGTGGAGGGCCGGGGGGAAAATCTTTCGTTTTCAGTTCCCGCTGCTCGCCCACGGGTGGGCAGCGCCCTGAGTTGGTTAAGAAAGACTTGACATCATCACTGAGCCCACAGACTGGAATGAGTGCGCTCGACGTTCCAGTGCGTCAGCCCACACATTCCTCTCTGTCTCTGAGGGTGTGGAAGGGTGCGAGTGTCGTCCCCGGGCTACGCCAATCCCTTCCCCCTCTGTCGCCAGACCCCCGGCGGAACGGACCCCCGTGGAACGCTCCGCTTTCCCTGGTCCCTTCCGTCGGGGAGCGGGCTTCGACGCATCCGAGCGGGGTCATCCCTGCACGCGTGCCAGTCGACCCGCCACGCTGCCCCTCCGGGGGGACGTCTGTGGTTCACATGACCCCGTTGGCTCACTTCCTGGAAGCCTGGCTAGTGCTTCCCGGGATATCCCGCTGGGTCATCAGAACGATCAGATTCGGCTACGCGATTCAGTTCGCACGGTCTCCTCCCCGCTTCAGGGGAGTTCGCTCCACGATAGTTGGTGGCAATGCCCCACTCCTCAGAGCGGAGATTGCGACCCTGCTGGCGAAGGGTGCAATCGAGACGGTCCCTCCAGCCGAGGTGGAGTCCGGGTTTTACAGCCCCTACTTCATTGTCCCCAAGAAGACCGGTGGGTTACGACCGATCCTGGACCTGCGCATTTTGAACCGTTCTCTCCATCGACTACCGTTCAAAATGCTCACGGCCAAACGCATTTTCGAATGGGTTCGGTATCAGGATTGGTTTGCAGCGATCGACCTGAAGGACGCGTACTTCCATGTGTCCGTCTTACCTCGACACAGACCGTTTCTTCGGTTTGCCTTCGAGGGCCAGGCATATCAGTACGCCGTTCTCCCATTCGGGTTAGCTCTGTCCCCTCGCGTCTTCACGAAGATCGTCGAGGCAGCCCTTGTTCCCCTTCGCGAACACGGGGTTCGCATCCTGAATTATCTCGACGACTGGCTGATACTAGCACACTCTCGAGCTCAGCTTTGCGAACACAGAGACTTGGTGCTCCGGCACCTAGCCCGTTTGGGCCTTCGGGTCAACCGGGAAAAGAGCAAACTTTGCCCCGTGCAGAGGATCTCTTTTCTCGGCATGGAGATAGACTCGGTCGCCATGTCCGCGCAGCTCACGAACGAGCGCGCACACTCACTGCTGACTTGTCTTCGACAGTTCGAGGGCAAGAGTGCGGTTCCACTGAAACTATTTCAGAGGCTCCTGGGGCATATGGCATCCGCGGCCGCGGCAACGCCGCTCGGTTTGCTTCATATGAGACCGCTTCAGCTGTGGCTTCGCGATCGAGTCCCGAGGTGGGCATGGCATCGCGGCTCGCTCCGAGTTCCAGTGACTCCAGCGTGCCGCCGAACCTTCTTCCCGTGGTCGAACCTCAGCTTCTTACGGACCGGCGTCCCTATTCAGCGAGTTTCCAGGCGTCTCGTTGTCTCCACGGATGCATCTACCACGGGTTGGGGTGCCATGTGCAATGGGCATGCAGCCGCCGGTTCCTGGACAGGAGCCCAGCGCCTCATGCACATCAATTGCCTCGAGCTGTTGGCAGTACGGCTCGCCCTACACCGCTTCCGAGCGTTGCTCAAGGGCCAGCATGTGCTTGTCCGCTCAGACAACACTACGGCAGTAGCGTACATCAACCACCAGGGGGGTCTACGCTCACGCCAGTTGTCGCAGCTCGCCCGCCACCTCTTGTTATGGAGTCAGAAGCACCTGAGGTCCCTTCGTGCAGTTTACATTCCTGGAGACCGGAACTGGGCAGCCGTCGAGCTGTCCCGGGTCCGTCCCCTCTCCGGCGAATGGCGACTCCATCCCCAGTCGGTCCAGCTGATTTGGGACGAGTTCGGGGAGGCACAGATAGACCTGTTCGCCTCTCGGGACTCGTCCCACTGCGCCCAGTTTTATTCTCTGACCCGCGGCACTCTCGGCTCGGATGCGCTGGCGCACAGCTGGCCACGGGGCCCACGCAAGTATGCGTTTCCCCCAGTGAGCCTCCTTGCACGGGTGTTGTGCAAGATCAAGGAGGACGAGGAGCAGGTCTTGCTGGTAGCCCCCTACTGGCCCACCAAGACGTGGTTCTCCGATCTCATGCTCCTCGCGACAGCACCTCCTGGGCCTATTCCTCTGAGACAAGACCTACTCTCTCAGAGACGGGGCACTCTGTGGCACCCTCGTCCCGATCTTTGGAGGCTGCACGTGTGGCTCCTGGACGGGACGAGGCAGGTTTGAGTTCGCTGCCACCTGCGGTGGCGGCAACCATCACTTCCGCAAGAGCGTTGTCCACGTGACACCTTTATGCGTTGAAGTGGAACCTCTTCGTCAATTGGTGCTCTTCTCGCGGAGAAGACCCCCGGAGATGTTCGATCAGTGTCGTGCTTTCCTTCCTGCAAGAAGGGTTGGAGCGCAGGCTGTCGCCCTCCACCCTTAAGGTTTACGTCGCGGCCATTGCCGCTTCTCATGAAGCAGTGGAAGGTAAGTCCTTAGGGAAGCACGACCTGGTCATCAGGTTCCTGAGGGGAGCGAGGAGGCTGCATCCGCCTCGTCCTCCCCTCGTACCCTCTTGGGACCTCTCGGTAGTTTTAAGTGCTCTGCAGAGGCATCCCTTTGAGCCTTTGCAATCGGTAGAGTTAAAGTTTCTGTCCATGAAGACAGCACTCCTGGTTGCATTGGCCTCCATCAAGAGGGTGGGGGACCTGCACGCATTCTCCGTTGACGAAGCGTGCCTGGAGTTCGGGCCGGCTTACTCTCACGTGATCCTGAGACCCCGGCCTGGATATGTGCCCAAGGTTCCCACCACTCCCTTCCGGGACCAGGTGGTGAACCTGCAAGCGCTGCCCCCGGAGGAGGCAGACCCAGCCTTGGCACTGCTCTGTCCGGTACGTGCTCTCCGCACCTATGTCGACAGAACGCAGTGTTTCAGGACCTCAGACCAGCTCTTTGTCTGTCATGGAGGGAGCCAGAAGGGAAGGGCTCTCTCAAAGCAACGGCTGTCCCACTGGATTGTGGATGCCATTGCTTTGTCTTACCAGCAGCAAGGCCTTCCGTGCCCCCTTGGTGTGACGGCCCATTCCACTCGGAGTGTGGCCTCCTCTTGGGCTTTAGCGCACGGCGCCTCGCTAACAGACATCTGCAGAGCTGCAGGCTGGGCGACACCCAACACCTTCGCCAGATTCTATAATCTGCGAATTGAGCCGGTATCCTCTCACGTACTCGTTTCGGCCAGTTCTGGATCCGCTCAGGTGTCTTCGCTTGCTCGCCACTCCACTCCCCGGACTGGATAAGTGCGATATTTCCTCAGTTCTTCCATTGAAGCCTTGAGTCCTCCAGCACCGACGATGCGGGCACCACTGCTGTGGCTCTGGATGCTGGCTAGGTGCCTCCATGCGTACGGTTCCCCCTTGGTAACCGTCTCATGTGTATTATCCACTGTAAGCCTCTCTGAGCATGTGTCTTCCCTTGGCAAGCCATCTGCCACCCCTGGAGCTGAAATTAGTAGCCACCTGCGGTTGGTGCTCCAGTGATTCCATATGTGTTCCTATGTGGCCATATGTGTATTCGTAAGTCCTCCCTTCGGTAGGCAGCTGGTAGCATGTCCCCTTCGGGATATGTTTCCCAGTGTACCTTGGTAATCCTGTGTCTAAGTCGGATCCCCTAAGGAAAACAGGTAAGGCTCGGGGGTTCAGACTTTCGCAGGGCACTGGAAGACAGCCTGAAGTTGGCGTGATGGCACAGACCCCCAATCTCCGTCACTTCTGACGTAACTCGAAGTGACTACGAAAGGGAACGTCTCGGTTACGTATGTAACCCTCGTTCCCTGAGTAGGGAACGGAGACGTTACGTCTCCCTGCCACTTCTGCTGTATCGCTGGGTAGATGCCGAGTTCAGTCTTGGCTCCTCAGCGAAGACATACTGCGGTTGCGTTCACTTCCTCCTTTTATACTCACGGAGTAGGGCGGAGTACGCTATGCAAATTTCCGCAGCCCCAAGGCATTGCATGCCATTGGCTCGTGTTTAAATACTCGAAGAGGATTGGCTTTCTATGCGAAACCCCCCAATCTCCGTCACTTCTGACGTAACGTCTCCGTTCCCTACTCAGGGAACGAGGGTTACATACGTAACCGAGACGTTTCTGTTCGTTTTTAATTGTTGTTTATCAATGTTGTTTAAACGTAGACATTTCAAGATTTCTAAATATTTCTGAGTTTCGGTTCCTTTATGAGACGAGCTCCAGTTCACGAGCAACGCAAGTTATATCGCGCCGGGACGTCCATGTCCTGATAATATTCTGCTGTAGCTTATATGTGCTTCTTTTATTAAATCCAGGTAACTGGTTGATGAAACATTTATTAAAATAAAGATACAATTTTTAAAAAAACAAAATTCACTTCAAAGAAGGGCTTTATGCAAAACAAAACTTAATGTGGTCAAAATTAGGTCTCCCGATATAGCCTATTGCGCTTATGCACGCTGTTCACTTTTCATAATCATCATAGATTCAGTAAAAAAATAATATATTTAAACATAAATATTAAACTAAATACATTTCTTTAAACACATATGCTTAACCTACAGAGAAATGTAATGTCGGAGTGGAATGTCATTTTTTGAATAGCCAAATAATCAAATAATTCGCCTTTGGCTAAGCCCCGCCCCCCTTAGTTACTGTTGCTACATCCGTCAAACTTCATCTGCTCTGCATGGCTTATGCTGAAATGTGATTATTAAACTTTTATAAAGCAGCAAATAAAGTGTCTGATAGAAGTAGGCCAAAGGGGCTGCAATATGCGTTTGAAGGCTATATTAAAGACATACAGGTGAAACGCAAGAAACAACAAGGCATCCAAAATAGAGGCAAAAGCAAAGAAAGCGGACACCCCCCTCCAACCTCTCTGGGAAACGCATATCTGTGTTGCGAATGCCCAAGGCACAACGTTTAACCATATTTTGGATAAAACTTCGACGGTAATAGCCTGCCGAGACCAAAAATATGAGACGCCTGTGTTGAAAATCAATGGAGCGTTGAAAGTCAATGGAGTGTCCGACCTCTGTGGGAGCTCGTTCTTGGCTGGGCTGTGATTGGTCAATCTACATTCTAGGGCGTGGCTTAGCCAAAGTTGAATTCTCGTCGATTGTCGAAAATTATTTTTGCTTTAAATTCCCATCCCTATAAAATACGAAATATCTTCATCAGACAACAGACAAACAGCATACGAAAGATTGTATAGGCCTAAAAAAAGAAAAACACATTCAAGTAAATAATAAATAAAGAAGTTTCTGCCGCATTATTATATTACTATACAAGCAGTTCGGCAGTTGTTGTCTGACTAGGGGACACGTGGGGTGATGACATCATCGTTTCACAAAATATATGGATTGGCCGTCCACACAAAAACGCAAGGTTGTCGTTTTCAGATTTATCCACCTTGGGACCCGGTTTCAAAAAATAGCAGTTTCACTCTCACAAAACGCCAGATCCGTGTGGACGAAACGCCAATACGATGAAAAATTTATACGTATACAGCGAAACGCGTCTTCATGTCTAATGCCACTGTTTCCAAATCCAAATCTCTATCCCATAAATAAACTACAAACGGTGCTAATATGTATTGTGCTGTAATATTCCTAAAAACTATGATATTAACTATTATCTCAAATCTCAGATGATTAGTTATTCAGCTATTTTGAATGCTAAAATATTGAAGCCTATGGCTTTTGAAAAGTGACTTTGTTATGACTTGAATCAACAGTGCTCATAAATGGTTGTTGAGTATTCTCACTAGAAACTAGAATAGATGGTTAAGGTGCAGTATAATGATGTCACAGCACCGTTTTTATCATCACATAACTAACTAAAAACAAACTTATTTTAAAAACGAACACTTGAAATTACATCAACGGGATAGAAACTACAGTAAATGACAGAAACTATCTTTGGAAAAAGAATATGTGAAGTGTAATTTAATTGGGTGAAGTAAACATCTAGATGCTTTGCTACAAGCCGCCTCTGTAGGACCGACTAAACCATGACACAGACCTTCTTCAGAGATGGTATTCTCGGAGCATCCACATTGTTGGAACTCTTCTGCATCATCAGCAGGGGTCTCAGGGTCTCAGGTGTTTCGCCCCTTAACCTGAACACCTCGCCTGAGTGGGGCCGTGAAGACTGACTAGCCCTCACCTGCAGAAGGGCTCCAACTGTGGGCTCTTTTCAGCCACAGCCATCTTGAGCTAGACTCGGCTGCTTCGGCTATGTCCCTGGTAGCTTCCTTCAGCTGTTTATACTCCAGGCCCATCCTCTGGAGGAAGTAGCGCACCGATTTTGCTGGAAACCCGCGGCACCCGACTTCAATGGGGTAGCTGGTTGCATGCCATCCCTTTACATTGGCTTCGTCAATCAGATCTTGGTACTTCGCTTTTTTTAGTTGGTGTGACGTGGCTAGCCTTTCCTCCCAGGGCACCGTGAGCTCAGCAACTATGATGGATTTCGTGCTCCTGGATAGCAGAACCATATCTGGTCGGAGGGAAGTCGCTGCCACGTCCTGTGGGAAGACAAGCTTCTTCTTCAGGTCTACTCTTAATTCCCAGTCGGAGGCTCGTTGCAAGGCGGAGGGTGGGTTCTTGGCCACCATGCCGGTCTTATGGGCCTTGTCTCCTTCCCTCACAAAGGTTGTGACTTGGGGCGGGCAGGCCTGCTTGTTGTTGGCTTTGACTCGCTGTTGTTCCACCCATTTGGCAATTTCCGCGAGGACTTTGTCGTGCCTCCATCTGTAACGGCCCTCTGCCAATGCCCTTGGACACCCGGCCAGAATGTGGTTCAGCGTACAAGAAGCTGCTCCACATTGGTTGCAAGATGGGTCTTCCCCTCCGCCCCAGATCTTTATATTGCTTGGTGTTGGCAGCAGGTCAGCCACTGAGCGCAAGAGAAAGCTTAACTTCCCCTGGTCGATTTGCCACAGATCCTTCCAAGACAATGGTCGCTCCTGTGCCTGGTCCCACTGCGTCCATCGACCCTGAGAAGCAAGTCCAATCGCCTTCACCTGACGCTCCTCCTCTGCTGCCTCACGGACTCTTTGCACCACGAGACCTCTCCTGGCTCTGGTATCAGCCCGGCTCCACCTCTTCTCACTATAGTGTCCAAGGCCCAGGCGTCCCTGGCATACCACGCCTACGATTTCCTGGTGTTTCCAGTAGGATTCTGCTTCCATTACGGCTTGCTGAGGCTTCCACTTTCTGCCACATTTAATGGTCTTACTTGCGTGCCTTACTTTCCCATCTTTAGATGAGAGCAGTGTACTGACTGCCCTTGCTTTGGTGGCTTTAAACTCCTCGGCCACCGACGAGACTGGCAAGGGAAGTTTACAAGTCTTGCTATACAGGTTGACTGCGCTGAATGATGGGGGGACTCCCAACCATTTCCGCAAGTACTTGCTGCACAGTCTTTCCATTCCTTCCACCTGGGACATGGGAAAGTCGTAGAGTAGAAAGGGCCATTTTAGCCGGGGTATGATGCCATACTGGAAGCACCAGACTTTGAATCTCCCGAGCAGTTGGCTGTGCTCGACTGCCTTGAGCCAGATGTTCAGCTGGGCCTTGGTATTAGTGAGGTTGCCACTGTCCTTTAGGGAGCTGTCGTACTGCTTTCCAAGGCATCGGATCCTTTGATCTTGGATTGTTGGGATATCCGAGCCTTGGATGTTGAAAATGTTTCCTGTTAGCTTCCCCTTCAAGATAGTGAGACTCCTTGACTTTTCTGGTTTGAACTGCAGGCGTGACCATGCTGCCATCTTTCCCAGTGCACTCAGGATCCATTGTGTCCCCTGAATAGATGGAGTCATCACTGTCACATCGTCCATGAAAGCTCGACAAGCAGGGTGTCTCGTTCCATCGACTGCTTTCGGGCCTCTGCACTGCATTCCTCCTGCCTTCAACAACAGATTCATAGCCGCTATAAACAGGGCCACGGAAATCGTGCATCCTGCCATGATGCCCTTCTCGAGCCTTTGCCATTTAGTGGTGACGCTTCCTATGGTGAACCTCATCTGCAGCGCATCCATGTGTGTCATTATGAGCCCGACTACCGCTGAAGGAACTTGGTAGTAGTCCATTGCCTTTCGAATCAGCTGGTGCGGGACACTTGGGTAGGCTTTGGCGAGATCCAGCCACACAACGGAGAGAGTGTTGTTGTTACTTCTGGCTTCGTTAATCAGCTGGCTAATCGCTGCCGTGTGCTCTAGGCAGCCTGAATATCCCGGTATTCCACCTTTTTGGATGCTGGGGTCAATAAACTCGTTGGCGAGCAGGTATGTTGTTAGCCTTTTCGCGATGATAGACCAGAATATTTTCCCCTCTACGTCCAGTAGGGAAATCTCCCGGAACTGTTCAAGTCTTGTGGAATTTAGCTCTTTTGGCACAAAGCAACCTTCAGCGAGGGTCCAGAGCCCGGGTTCCAGCTTCTTCTTCCACAGCGTCCGTAGGAGCTTTGAAAGCCTTTTCAGCAGCTGTGGGCAGCATTTGTAGATTTTGTAGGTGGTTCCTGATGGTCCTGGCGCTGATCCGGCTCTTGCTTTTCCCACCACTGCACTTACTTCATCCATGGTAAAGTCCGCCATGCTAAAGGGGGTGTGTGGTGAAAGAATCGGCAGTTGGAAAGGGCATTCACCCAGAGGGATACTTCTGGAGGAGTCTCCATGTGCACCCGCCACACTGTCTTCTATTTCCTCCTTTGTACATGCCAGGGTCCCACCCTTCGGCTTTCCTAGTAGGTCCACTGTGAATTGGAATGGGTTGTTGAAAAAGGCTTTCCTCTTTCGGCGCTTCTCCCTCTGCTTCTCCCGCATGGTCTCAGCTCTCCGAAGCTGGATTAACCTTTTCCGCTTTTCTCTGCTGATCTCATCCAGGGCAACTCTTTCCTCATCACTTGCTTCCCGCCACCTTCTTTTAAGTGTCCTTAATTCTCCTCGAAGTTCTTTGATCTGCCGCTGTCTCCTGCTAGGCCCTGCTGGTGGCCTTGGAGTCTTGCGTTCTTTTTCGCCAAAAGTGTCATGGCACACCTGGTACACAATGTCCACCATGATCTTGATCTTCTTGACTGCGTCTCCTTTCAGAGTGTTTTCCAGGGTGATATTTAAATCGTCGTCCAGTTGGGCCCATCGGCAGTCTGTTGCTGGTGGTAAGTTCAAGCGTGGTTTCCTCTCAAAGTCTTTTGGACTTTCAGGTTCACCGACTCTCTCTGTGCTCTGAGTAGGTTGAGCAGGGAGGTCTGGGGCACTGTGGTTTGCCTCCTGGCCCTGGTCCTCCCCCACCGACTGATGAACACCCTTAACAAACTCAGAGAGGTTACTCTGCGTAAGCTTGGGTGCTCTGCGTTGCTGACTCTGCTCTTTGCACTTAGACTTGCCTTGGTGGATTTTAACACCGCGCTCGTTCTTGAAAAGCCCTCCGCAGATGTCGCATCTTCTTTTGGCTTCGACCTTCTGTCTTTCTGCATCCAATCTCGTAGTCCTTTTTCCATTGTCCGGGTCTTTAACCATTGATCCGTCCGATGGCAGATTATCCTCCCCCCTCCTCGGTCCGCCTGGGGGTATTCTCTTTGTTCGAAACTCGTAGCTTTTTGTGCAGTGCTTCGGGGTGCTAACCCTGACACTATTGCGTGCCGTCTTTCCGAGCTGTCATCCGTCCTTTCCCGGATGTCCGTGGGTCTTCCCCCACCGCCAATGGGCCTCTCCCCATGGTCTCGACAATAAGGTGAAGTAAACATCTAGATGCTTTGCTACAAGCCGCCTCTGTAGGACCGACTAAACCATGACACAGACCTTCTTCAGAGATGGTATTCTCGGAGCATCCACATTGTTGGAACTCTTCTGCATCATCAGCAGGGGTCTCAGGGTCTCAGGTGTTTCGCCCCTTAACCTGAACACCTCGCCTGAGTGGGGCCGTGAAGACTGACTAGCCCTCACCTGCAGAAGGGCTCCAACTGTGGGCTCTTTTCAGCCACAGCCATCTTGAGCTAGACTCGGCTGCTTCGGCTATGTCCCTGGTAGCTTCCTTCAGCTGTTTATACTCCAGGCCCATCCTCTGGAGGAAGTAGCGCACCGATTTTGCTGGAAACCCGCGGCACCCGACTTCAATGGGGTAGCTGGTTGCATGCCATCCCTTTACATTGGCTTCGTCAATCAGATCTTGGTACTTCGCTTTTTTTAGTTGGTGTGACGTGGCTAGCCTTTCCTCCCAGGGCACCGTGAGCTCAGCAACTATGATGGATTTCGTGCTCCTGGATAGCAGAACCATATCTGGTCGGAGGGAAGTCGCTGCCACGTCCTGTGGGAAGACAAGCTTCTTCTTCAGGTCTACTCTTAATTCCCAGTCGGAGGCTCGTTGCAAGGCGGAGGGTGGGTTCTTGGCCACCATGCCGGTCTTATGGGCCTTGTCTCCTTCCCTCACAAAGGTTGTGACTTGGGGCGGGCAGGCCTGCTTGTTGTTGGCTTTGAC
Organism: Pimephales promelas; assembly: GCF_988280905.1. Taxonomy (NCBI): domain Eukaryota; kingdom Metazoa; phylum Chordata; class Actinopteri; order Cypriniformes; family Leuciscidae; genus Pimephales; species Pimephales promelas. The sequence goes on from NC_142788.1 coordinate 5,664,671, forward strand.
TCGCTGTTGTTCCACCCATTTGGCAATTTCCGCGAGGACTTTGTCGTGCCTCCATCTGTAACGGCCCTCTGCCAATGCCCTTGGACACCCGGCCAGAATGTGGTTCAGCGTACAAGAAGCTGCTCCACATTGGTTGCAAGATGGGTCTTCCCCTCCGCCCCAGATCTTTATATTGCTTGGTGTTGGCAGCAGGTCAGCCACTGAGCGCAAGAGAAAGCTTAACTTCCCCTGGTCGATTTGCCACAGATCCTTCCAAGACAATGGTCGCTCCTGTGCCTGGTCCTTGGTAATTGTTTAGTTGGTCTCGCGTCCCATTGAATAACATGGAAGGCGGGATTTATGAGCTATACTAGGACCGGTCACAGGGGGGCGATCGAGACGTTTTGGCTTCACTTTTGAGGGCTTGTGCGGCACGCTTGGGTTTGACCAACAGAAAGCTGCTGATGACAATGATCAATGGACTTTTTTGCCTGTGTATTTCACAAAATTCACAAATGTGACCGCACCTATACTAGCTGCAACATCAAATGCAATCAATAATAAAATCTTCACAAGGGACATGTGAGGTACTCAAGTTAGAAAAGTGAAAAGATGCAGCAGTTTCATTTTCTGTTTGTTTTTCCTTTTTCCTGGTGGATGGTCCAGGCACTTCAATGATTTTCAGGTCTACTGGAGGATTTTTCTTCTTGTTCAAACTTGTATTTCAGCTTACAGAGGTCCCTGCAAAGAAAAGTTAACAAGTTAAGAGTTACCATCGTGGCTAAAACCTTCATTCCACTGTGCAAAAAACGAGTGGTAAACATTGTAAACATGATAAATACAATTTAGTTGTTAAACATGATAAATACAACTTATTTAAATTTAGTTTATATGTGAATATATATGTTTGAATATATAGTGAATAGACTCTGTATTTATACTTCTTTGGCGAGTTTACAAACCTTGTAACGGAGAGCCAAACAAACAGCTGAAGCTTTGATGAGAGGAGCCGTTACTTTCAAATCCGAAAATGATCAGCTGATGATCTATGTTGCGTGCGAGCAGCGCAAGGTTCACTGAAGTCCAATGATAGAGATGACAGCAGAGGAATAGCAGCAGTTTCGTGACAGAATAAAACTTTTCTCCTCCCGCCGCCTCCTCCTCTTCTTCTTTTTCTTCTTCTTCTTTATTGTTGTTGTTTAAGCTGAGCCATATCACATTAATTATCGATGGCGATATGTCCGCGATATTAATGCAATATGGCTCAGCTTTTCAGTTAACTACGGCTCTTTGTAGTAAATGCAGCTCCATTTGAAAGCAGGTGAGGGTGATTTACTACTAATCAAGGAACCGGCTTTACTGACGAGATGCGAATTACAATCTGATGCGATATATCGTCCAGCCCTAGTGGGAGCCATGGATACATTTTGATTGGTGGTTCCCTTCATGCACTGCAACATTAATCTATTGTGTGACTGTCACCATTGTTGAGATTCATATGTAGATTATTGATATCTGCGTGGGATTTTAAAACCTTCAGATTAGTAAAGCACTGCTGGAATTATCTACTGTAATGAAAATGAATAGAACATTCATATACTCAGTTTGTAATGCTGGTTGAGTGAATCAGGACACTACAAGATTTAATTTCATCATTTAAACATAACCATCATGACCTGGGCTGTGTTTCCCAAAAGCATTTTTAGCCTAACCTGATCAGAACAATCAAAGGTCAGTACGATTGAAAAAAGCAAACACAGATGACCATAATGGTGGGATGAAACGAAACATTCCATAAAACATTACCATCTAAACTTCTGTTCAATACAAATAAGAATGTGTGTAGATGTATGACAGAAATACAATGGTAGTAATAAGTACAATAATGTGCAATGGCTCGGAGTCAGTAGTTCTTGTGTTTCTCTTTTTTCTGTTCTTGTTGTTTCTCTTTCCTTCAATGATTCTTCTTATAAGGTGTACATATGAACACCTAACATTAGGTGTCACCACTAATGGCCAATCATCACTTAATTAATCACTTAATTATCTCACTCTGCTTCAGTGTTCATTTTTAACACCCTGCAGTCGGACCTATATGTACACCGAGAGTGTACATATGTACACTGGGGATTTTGCTGTGCAGGCTAGCAAAATTACTAGAGTGCTGTGCTAGTTATAATGATTTATAAGCGATGATTAATGTGTGGTGATGATTCAGATATAATTAGCAATATAAACAACATAGAATGATAGTAAATAAAGATTCAAAACAGAAAGCAATACAGAGCTAACAGACGCAAACTACTCAGCAGGAGCAATCAATCCTCAAGCCTACAAGCAAGTCTTTAAAATATAGCAGTATTGAAAAACTGCTTCATTATAGTGAATTTATCAGCATACAAAAGCAATAAAATGTCACATTATGTTGAATTATTGCTTTGTCCTCACTTCTTGGGGAGGAAGCAAGATGTTTTGCTGTATGTCTTTTTGATGTTTATGATTCACAACAGATTTTTAAAAAGCACCATGGGCTTTCTTAGAATAGAGGGAAGTCTCTGCTTGTATGAAGTACTTCTGGACAAACACAATGAAGAGGAGAAATGCAGAATGTGAAAATCCAACAGTACAAACACCCAATTATTAATATTTCACTCACATCCGTACATGCATGATTAATGTGCGTGAATCAAAATCCTAGGGTAGAAATCAGACAAATATAAATATTTTATTGATCCTTCATATCATATGTAAATGCAAATATATTCATAGTTCTGTTACTTCATTACATGTAGTTTATAACAGAATGATGTTAATAACAGAGGCCAATATAAAGTCTCACAGGATGTGTGATAGATTCTCAGTTTGCCTGCTCCTCGGATCCTTGTTAAGTGTCTTATTTTGGTAATTAATATTCCTCTCCTTATTTCTATCGATTTTGCTCATCCAGCTAAAATTACGAGCTGTAATTGGCTCTCACATTAATGAATACAAATTAGCAACGAATCTATGGAGATTTCAGAGGACTGGACTTGCCAAATTGGCAACAAATAAAATAAAAAATCACAGCACAACCTCTATTGTGAGTTACACGATCAGTATATTTAGTGTGAAAATTGCTAATTAAAGTAAAGAGAAAACTGTCAAAATTGTGGAAATGGGCAAACATTTGATGAGGGAGTCAGGGAGTTGAATGGACAAAACCCTGCTGCGTATAGGAGAAAAATCAGTTCACACTCTGATGAATATTCATTATGTAAAAACCATCTGAATAATGATCTCAGAAGAGTCCACAGACCACTTAAATGTGTTCTGGAGATTTAGGACACATTTACATCTAAAAATCCCATACTGGCTTTTTACCCTTGTCCTTTTACCCTTTTTACCCTTAAAATGTGTTTTTGTTTCCATGAACCTTTAAGTTTGATACGTTCCAAGGACTTTTAGTTTCTATTCTGTTCCATTGTTCCATCCTCTCATTTCCTTTGTTCATTTCCTGTGTTAAATTAGTTCCCATAGACCTTATTCACCTCTTCAGTAGGTTGTACTGTTAATGTCTTTCTGGATTGTTCTGCTGATGAAACACAGCGAAAATATCTTTCCAAGAATTGTCTACAGTTGTGGAAAATTATAAGTTACAAATGAGATTTATAGCTTTTTACAGCAGGTCTGAATAAGGTATGTAGTTACTGATTATGTTCATGTGTCTTGTTCATCAGTTCCTTGTTTCCTCTGATCATTTTTAAACCTGTGTTGTCGTTCTCTTTCACTCAATCTCTTCTTAAGTCCACATAGTAACATTGTGACATTCCAGATCTAGCCCACATGTGACACAGCGTTGAATGACAGTCATTGGGTGGCTCTCTCCTGTTTGCCAGATCTAGGCCACAAGTCAGCCATAACAATGCCACATGTCAGCCAAGAACAAAGAAATAAACCAGAACTTTTTAACCTTTATTTTATTTAACCAAGTAGGCACATAGAGGACACATTCTCATTAAAGGGGGGGTTGACTGCTTATTTTCTTTGCATGATTGTGTTTATGGGGTGCAAACATGTATTCATGGTTTTTCTTTTTTAAAAAGTCTTATTTTTCATAAACTGCACATTTGCACATTGTAAGCCGCGCTCTCCTCTGTCCCCTGAACGAGCGGTCGACTTCCTGAGTCTATGAAAACACTCCCTCAGAAACACGCTATGGGCTCAGATTGGTTCGTTTGGGCGGGTGTGTTGTGATCGGCTAAACTGTTGCTCACGTTGTCCGGAAGGTTAACGCCCATTACCTTTACGGGCGAAACGGGCATGCCAAAGGTGGATACCATAGACGGTGGATACACGTAAATAATGATGTCGAGACTACAGTATCAGTGAGGCAGAATCAGACCGAGAAAGCCGCGATGAATCGAGTCAAGCAGAACCTCACCACACACGGCTCTTACTAAACGTTTCTGAATGATAATTTGCTACATTTTTTAACCATATACACGTTTGTTTTACACAATAGCATCTGACTGGCAACGATAGCAACTGACTGGCTACTACTAATGTTAAACACAAACAGCGTTGGCATGTTTACGTTCTTGATCAAATCGAAAATAACGTCATAAAGCATATACACATGAAAAATACATTTACAACATTAGTACTTATACAAAATTCAGGTCCATAATGTTTGTACGCGTTTGTCGTAGACACAAAATACTAGCATAACTAGTAGCCTAGTGGCTATAAAGCCAGCGCTGGCATTTGAAAAAAATAAAACACAAGGCTAACGTTACGTCTGGAATTATACATGCAAATGAAAGCGTAGCGCAAGTTCTGCCAGGAAGACTCAATTGTCACGTCATTATTACCTTCTCATCTATCCAATCGCGTCTAATATGTGAAGTATAAAAGACCCTTACTTACACTTGTCTGAGTTCGCAGATGCTGACGCTTCACTTACCACCATCCTCCCCACCTCCACTAAGACGGTCTTTGCTCCATCCTTCCCACCACCACCACCAGGTCGGTCCCTTTCAAAACTCCAAGGGGGGGTCGGCTGCGCCCCTGCCTTCATCTTCAGGCAGGATATGCAGAATCCATACCCTCGGATCGCGAGTTACGTACAGGGCCTACGCCAAAGAAATTTATTGCATATATATGGCTTGCTGGGCTGTTAATAAAATGTTTTATCGTACAGTATCTTATCTCCCGAGTCTTTCTGGTAGAAATACATTTAAAATGATTAAGTCTTAGCCTACTTACAGGTTGTGGCCCAACAACTGCTGCCTCTGGTTTTAAAGTTGGATCTGCTTCATGTTTTTTTTTTTTATCTGATGTTGAATTGGTGGAGATTCTGGAAGCTGTCTTCCATAAAATGCGCAGCACAGAGAGCTAGATTACGATCGTCACTTTCAGGAATATAATCAAACATAAATTGTATCCATTGTTGACGAAGTAGCATCCGTGGGAAGCTCGAACACAGGAGACCTGTCAGCTGGGTGAACACAACTCACTCGAAGTGCTGCAGAAATATGCGCATGCCCTTTCCTGCATATTCCGAAGGGAGTGGTTGATGCAAATGTGTGGGTTAGTGACGTACCATAACCCAGCTGTAGTCCCAATCGAGTTGTTTTTGTAGGCGTTTACACTTCCTGGTTTTTAAAAGACGATATCTCTGCTTACATTGAACTTTCAGCACTGCAACTTTGCAGATACTGTTCATGCACCAACAGCAACATTACACACTATTTAAAATGAAAAAAGTGAAATCGCAGTCAACCCCCCCTTTAAGAGGACTCATTCTCATTGGCGACCTGGCCAAGATAAAGCGTCAAAGTGCAGACACATAAAGTTACACATTAAGGACAGGACAATGTAATACTGGTTACAAACAGTTCAAAAACAAAAAGTAAGTCAAAAATACAGTAACTAGACAGTATTTCTAATGGAACAATAATAATGATGTAATAGATAATTAAATAAAGTAAAATGCAGTGGACATCTATAATGATGATATGATACTTCTATAATATATACAAAAAAGAATAAAGAAAAAACAGATCCACATTCCAGGATGTTCCTTATTTTTTATTTAATTTGCCTTATTTTAACATTTGACAACTCTGTTAACAAACAGATCACTTCTGTGAGGTAGCTTGGTAATAAATAAAAATAAATAAATAAAAAACAATCAGGTAATAAACATAAATTCTTCACTTTTGGTCTTTAGTGCAAAAGTATATATTAAAAAAGTCTAATATTGTCACCACCCTTGGACTGTCTGTGTTTTGATTCATCACGTGTTCCCCTCGTCTGAGTTCTCCGCCCTTATCTGTTTCCATGGACACTAACCACCTCCCGCACAGCTGATTGTCATTTGTTAATCACCGTCACTGTGTATTTTAGTTCCTGCCTGTCTTCACTCCCTTGTCCGGTATTGTTCGTGTCTACACGCTGTCAACCTGTTCTTGAGCTCCATTTATTAAAGTTATATGTTTACTCTACTCTCCTCGTCGTCTTCCTTGGACTACCCCGTGACAGAATACCGGACCAAACCTCAAGATGAACGTCGTTTTCATCACCCTCGCTGAATTATCGACAGATTTTGTTTCGTTTTCCAGAGACTTTGTTTCACTTGCACGCTCCAGCCCCCTAGATGACGAAACCCTGAAGACCCTGTTCTGGATCGGGGCCACCTACCACCAGCACTTCGACCTCCCAGACACCTCTGACCTGGACTGGAAGGAGACCGTTTCCCGGTGTCTGGAGAGCGTCGAAGCCCGATCCAGAACACTGCCAGACCCAGAGCCGGAATTACCACCCTCGACCGCGGAGATCTCGTGCGTGCCCCCCGCAGACGGAGAGCTACCACCCGCCGCGACGCGTCAACCAGTGCCCGAGTCGAAGAGGACAGAGTTGACCCTCGCCCCGGAGGAGGAGCTCCAACAGGAGTCTGACCAGGGGTGTGAGCCCACAACATCTGCGGACGAGGGGACTAATTTCCTGGAACTGGAGGACTGGCTGAGGAAACCCAGGACTCTGGATATCGTTCCCGCCCTATCCACCCGTCATCTGCATCTATCTCATACTTTGTACCGTCCTGTGATGACTTCTGTCCCACCGTCTGTCGGATTCACTCCACTCCATCTCCGTCCCCAGTCAGTCCTCCAGCCTCGCCGCTGCTGGATGTGAGCAGCCCTGCACCATCTCCGTGGGGAGTTCCCGACGTCGAGCGGCAGGTCAGCCCACCATCTGCAGCGCCTGTGTTCGAGGATCCCACGGCTTCGCCTCCAGCCTCGGTCCTCTGCACTCCATCTCGGCCAGTCGACCTGCCGGCTCCGTCTTGGCTCCTCCCACCTGTGCCTCCACCTGAGACCCTCGAAACATCGGCTACAGCGGGTTCCCTCGTCCTGCCGGCTCCCCCTTGGTCAGTCGTCACCCTGCCTGCGCCACGGACTTGCGGTCAGTCTGCTACGCTTGATCCCTCCACCCCTTCGGCTTCAGCGGGCTCCTCCTTCCCTGTGGCGTCTCCTCTGTCCTCCCTCACTCCACCTCCACCTCAGCTCTCGGGCACTCTGGCTACGGCTCCAGCGCTCGTCGCCGCTACGTCACCGGGGTCTCCCATACCGGTGACGTCGCTTGAGTCCACCGGCTCTCCGTCTGCGCCGAGAGATCCTGCCACCGAGTCTCCGTCGGTCATCCCCCAGCTACCGTCAGTCCCCTCGCCATCTGGTTTCTTCCCTCCGTCTTCTCTGCCATCGGCTGTCGGTACTGGGAGGCTCTGGGTCTGCGTCACCGCGCCATCCCCATCAAGGCCGCCAGGGAATCGTCATCGTCCCCTCACCGTTCCGTCACTCCAGCCTCTCGTCTGTGATTCACCATCGTCTCGTCCTCCACCTGAACCTCCCCCGGCTCCCCCTCCGTCATTTTGCCACGGCGCGAGGTCGCGCCTTGCCGGAGGGGGGCGATCTGTCACCACCCTTGGACTGTCTGTGTTTTGATTCATCACGTGTTCCCCTCGTCTGAGTTCTCCGCCCTTATCTGTTTCCATGGACACTAACCACCTCCCGCACAGCTGATTGTCATTTGTTAATCACCGTCACTGTGTATTTTAGTTCCTGCCTGTCTTCACTCCCTTGTCCGGTATTGTTCGTGTCTACACGCTGTCAACCTGTTCTTGAGCTCCATTTATTAAAGTTATATGTTTACTCTACTCTCCTCGTCGTCTTCCTTGGACTACCCCGTGACAAATATATAAACAAATAGCACTCATTACGATCATTTGTGCTATCTTGGCTGTGATGTCCTGCGGCTTCTCACAATCAAGGGGCATTTTTCTCTCCTCTTCAAACTCTCCCGCAGCGTGAGCCGACTCATCTTCGGCTGGGTTGCCTGGGTAAACTTGTTGTATTGTATTGGGTGTTTGTTTTTGAGATCCCTTTACATATCTCACAGTTTGCTATGGTAAGGTTGTTGTCATCAACTTTATAATGTTAAAGCATAAATATACTGACAGAAAATAGACCACAGAATATTTTGTTCTGTATTGACAGGTGCAATATTTGAAAATGTATATTTTTTTTATATTTATAAATTATATTTATATCAGAATTTGTCAAAACCTAGACTTTCAACCATCAACATTCAATTTATTAATATCTGTTTGTGTACAAAATAACATATAAACATCTTTTCCTATTCTGTTTTGCCTGGAAACGCTTCCAGCGCTTGTGTGTCGCATGAATAATAGGCGTCGGTTCTATTTCTAGCATGCACGTGTTTTCCGCGCGGCTCGCTCAGGCAGTCTGCAAGCTCTAACCTGTTAACATGTGAGCCAAAATAAAAACGGACACGCCATGCAGCTGAGATGCCGCCACGCAGCCAGTGGCCACACTGTCTGTGCCTCCGTATAACTATTGAAATACTGAGAATATATATAAATGTATATCCGAGTCCTGATCAGGAGGTAACATCCAATTCCGATCGAGTCTGAAACCACGTGATCGGGACCGATTTCCGATCACGTGATCGGATCGTGACATCCCTACAAATAACAATACATGAAGAAAGGATAATAATTAATTACACTAATTGCACAGAGGATAAATGATGATGCTAACATAAACAATGGTGTGTCAATAATTTAGATATGAGTCGTTTGAAGGCGGGTAATGGTACAAGTTCTTTAAGCCTTAAAGGGACTCTGTGTAGATTTTTAGGTATTTTATTATCTGAAATCAATATTTTTATTCATAAATATGTCCTCAATGGTGTACAAATACCTCTGCAAATTATCTGACTTATCCTCGTAAATGAAGAATTTATTATCTTTATGTACATGGGACGGGTAGGTTCACGGAGGCTTCCATGTCCGTTCCGCCATCTTGAAAACTATAATAGCAGAGAGGGTCAAAAAGTACCACCAGCCAAACGCGTTTCCACAACGCGTTTTCGTTCAGACTCAGAGCCATCGTCACGTCACATTGAGAGGCGCATTCCCTGCAAGTTTAAACGGCTGCATTGCACTCCTATGATTCGCTGATTGCTCTTTTGCTCTATTATTTGTTGCGGACCATATGCCGAGTCACAGGAGAATGCATCCTCCTCGCAAAAAAAGGCCAGACTTGAACGAAAAAGGAAACGTGACCGAAGATTGCAAAAAACAAGGCCATTAATTTTTCCGTCATAAAATTAATCGGATATGGTTCGATTTTCTGCGTTTTTCGCATCCAGAGCCAGCATTTTGAGAGGTCTTTTGACAATTCAGGGCCGGGGGAGCTCGTCCTCAAATCATTGAACATTATATGCGCCGTGCTTTCAGTTTCGGTTTTCAATTCGATCAAGTGTTTATGTTCTCTTCTCTATATTGGATTATGAAATTAATAAACCTCCCCTTTCAATCAGATTGAAATTTAAGATCGAATAAGGTGTGATTGAGCAGCCTATTCGATAACTAATGTATTATTTGGGCACAATATACACAATACATACACAATAACAGCCTAGCTGTTCTGTCTGCCCAGTGCTTCCACAGGGCCGCGCGCGGGTGTGTGTGTGTTTGTGTGTGTGTCCATACCTGGTCCATACCAGACACACTGCCAGTCTCCGTTCAGAATCGATTGGTTCACGGAAATTGGTGGTCTTGTTTTTAATATGTGGCTCCAGAATCGCTAGCAAAGCATCAAACTGTCCCGCTGACATTCTGAGGTAAATTTTGAATCGCTCAGGATAATTCCTCTCGGCGCAATTTCAGGATTGGATGGATATTTTCTATTTCTTCTCTTTTCAATATGAGAGAGGGCAAAAATCATCCTCACTGCTTGACGAATCCATTTGGTATTTTTGCGTTTTTTCCCGCAAAGGTTTAATAAATACGCAACGGACTCGGTGTGCAAGGTTTCTATGCGTGACGAATTTTTAGGCTGACGTACAGGAAAATACGCATACGAAAATTTCGTACTCAGTGTGCAATGGCCTTAAATATCTATAGCGTTTTAAACCGTGGAAATAGCTAATGCAGCAGAAAGATTTCAGAAGAGACGCTGAAGTTGCCTGCTTTCTCCTCGACAGGTTAGTCAATGTTACAGTCTGACTTAATTTTTTTGTCATTGCTTGGTTGTGTACTTTATTATATAGACAGTATAACATGTATAGGTAAAAAAGTTAAACAAGGTCTTTGATGAATAGCAGCTATTGACTTCTTTACTCGCAGCTATTGTGAAGGAAGGTGCTAAAAACAAGGTTTGTAAGTTAATTCTTTATAACCTATAAATTCAGTAAGAATATAGAGATAATGATTGTAAGAAAATATTGCTCTCTGTAAGATTTTCTATAGCTTTCTTTTTATATATATTTGATCAATTAGCTAAAATTGTGATTTTGCTTTGTGGATAAGATTGTACAGAGAATTAAAATTAATTTATACAGCTAGACACATAAGTTAACACATAAGTTGCTGGGGTTTTTTTAAGTTACAAACCTGTTCACCCGGAGAAAAACTCGATGAAGTGATACTACAAGACATCCTGTCATAGCATTTTTGGTACATAACGGCAACCGTAGATGCAATACGCACTTGAAAATGCGAGGCGCTGGAGAGCAAAATTCGTTTGAATGCAAAATACTATTTAACCACTAGATGGGGGTATTTCCTACACAGAGTCCCTTTAAGGATTTTTGGAGTTCATTCCAGTCGTTTCCAGAAGAAAACTTGATGAAGTGCGGACATTAGTAGTTGTTAAAGAAATTACTTGATGGCAGATTATGAGGGGGAGAAGCTACCGAAATAAGGTTTCTCAAGTAGGTAGGGCCTTTGTCTAGGATCATTTTAAAGATGGGTAACACTTTATTTTACGACCCGCAAACAACTGTGTAAGTACACCGAAATTACGGTGTACGTTTCTGTAATTACAGTGTACTTCCGTGTAAGTATAAGGGAACAATATGTTAAGTTTGGGGTAATAAAGGGGTAACAAGCACCACTTTAATTTACAGCCCGCAGGAGTTACACTTACCCTGTACCTACACAGAACAAGGGGGAACAAACGCTATTTACTATGTAGCAATACGAAACAACACCATTTGCACCGTAATTACAGAGAAAAGTACTATAGGGGATTATCACGCTTCCGGGTTTCATGGGCGGGATTTGTCAACTTTGTACATGTCCACTTCCGACGCAGTTCAACAATAGCTGAGACGAAAATAAATAAATAAATAATACCGTTTTGCCACTAGAAAATATAACGTGACAGACCGCTTTAGCGCCTCAGTTCAAGTAAACCGATCATCGTTTTATTTAAAGATAAGATACAGTAGCCTACAACTTATCAAACGGCATATGCCTCATAATATCAATCAGTGCTTTTCAACCACGGAAAGAGATTAATAAAACAGCAGGAGAACAATTGTCACAGAATGTTATACATTTACCTCAGGAAAGCCATTTAATGACCATAGCACATAGTTGACTTGAAAAATAGCTATAGAAAGGAGTATTTTGCATATAAATATGCTCATACATATATATTTAGGGCCCAAGCCCTGAAAGGGCGAAGGCCCTATTGTTTTCCTAAGGATTATTAGGGCCCAAGCCCTGAAAGGGCGAAGGCCCTATTGTTTTCCTTAGGATTATTCTTTTTAGGGCCCAAGCCCTGAAAGGGCGAAGGCCCTATTGTTTTCCTTGGGATTATTAGGGCCCAAGCCCTGAAAGGGCGAAGGCCCTATTGTTTTCCTTGGGATTATTATTCTTCTTTAGTATTATTATTATTTTGCTACCTTTTGGGCACTTTTGGGGCCCTTAACGTGCTCGAAAACTCTTGAAACTTTGCACACGGGTCAGAACCCGCGGCCATCAGAGCCGGGCTGAAGCTGGTACCTGGGCGTGGCAGGGGGGCTCGTCAGCGCCCCCTGGAACGGGGTCCGAACACTCGGTCCATAACTCAAACACGCTTGCATGAAATAATATGAAACTCGGTACACATGTTGATCTCATCGTTTCATCTATACCTCGCGCTCTTACTTTTTACCCCAGCCCAACAGGAAGTCGGCTATTGAGGTTTGTTTGTAAAACGCTCGCAATGGTATTTGAAATACTCCTCCTAGAGCTTTGATCCAAATTCGACGAAACTCGGTCAGCGTGAAGTCAAGACATTGAGGATGAAAGCTTGTGTGGGGATTTTTGATATCTCGAACGGTTTTTCCGTGGCGAGGAAACGAAATCATGGCGAGAAACGTGAAACAGGATGTGTGTTATAACTTCAGCATACATTAACTGATCTTGATGAAACTTCAGCAGTGTGTTCGCTGTAAGAGGACGATCACATGGATGTGACTATTGTGAGTCAAAGTTATAGCGCCACCAACTGGCAGCAGGAAGTGTGTCACTTTCAAAATGCTTTGAAATCACCCTTTTATTTTTACCCGATTTGCTTCAAACTTCATCTGTATAATGTAAACATAGGGCAGATGTAGACCTGTGAATGGATTCTTGATATCTTTGAAACTGTTGCCGTGGCGACGCATCAAACTTTACCATTCTTTTAGGATGCTTTTGAGACCCTTAGCATGCTTTAAATTGCATGAAACTCGACAGACACATCACATTTATTAGCCAGTAGACATGTGCAAAGTTGCAGAAACGGGCGTGGTGAGGGCTCAGTAGCGCCACCTTTTGACAAAAGTGGGGTTGTTAGTTTTATCTACAGTTACAAAAATCGGTATGCATATTGTACTCCTCGAGCCGGACAACTTTCTAATTGACACTCATTAGCTAGGACCCACAGAAAGTCAGATATGTTTGTTTGAATGTGGTATTGCTCAATCTGAGCCTACATCTCTGTCTTTGCCTGTCTGTGTGTGTGTTTGTAGGGGGAGGGGTCTTAACCATTTCACTGCTGTGTGTATGGCCTGCATAAAAAATAAATGCCTTAAGCCTGGTATTTTTAGGGCCCAAGCCCTGAAAGGGCGAAGGCCCTATTGTTTTCCTTAGGATTATTCTTTTCTATTATTATTATTATTATTATTATTATTATTATTTTTCTTACGACTATTCGGGCACTTTTGGGGCCCTTAACATGCTCGAAAACTCTTGAAACTTTGCACACGGGTCAGAACCCGCGGCCATCAGAGCCGGGCTGAAGATGGTACCCGGGCGTGGCAGGGGGGCTCGTCAGCGCCCCCTGGAATGGGGTCCGAACACTTGGTCCATAACTCAAACACGCTTGCATGTAATAATATGAAACTCGGTACGCATGTTGATCTCATCGTTTCATCTATACCTCGCGCTTTTACTTTTTACCCCAGCCCAACAGGAAGTCGGCTATTGAGGTTTGTTTGTAAAACGCTCGCAATGTTATTTGAAATACTCCTCCTAGAGCTTTGATCCAAATTCGACGATACTCGGTCAGCGTAAAGTGAAGACATTGAGGATGAAAGCTTGTGTGGGGATTTTTGATATCTCGAACGGTTTGGCCGTGGCGAGGAAACGAAATCATGGCGAGAAACGTGAAACAGGAAGTTTGTTATAACTTCAGCATACATTAACTGATCTTGATGAAACTTCAGCAGTATGTTCGCTGTAAGAGGACGATCACATGGATGTGACTATTGTGAGTCAAAGTTATAGCGCCACCAACTGGCAGCAGGAAGTGTGTCACTTTCAAAATGCTTTGATATCACCCTTTTATTTTTACCCGATTTGCTTCAAACTTCATATGTATAATGTAAACATACGGCAGATGTAGACCTGTGAATGGATTCTTGATATCTTTGAAACTGTTGCCGTGGCGACGCATCAAACTTTACCCTTCTTTTAGGATGCTTTTAGGATGCTTTTGAGACCCTTAGCATGCTTCAAAATGCATGAAACTCGACAGACACATCACATTTATTAGCCAGTAGACACGTGCAATGTTTCAGAAACGGGCGTGGTGAGGGCTCAGTAGCGCCACCTTTTGACAAAAGTAGGGTTGTTAGTTTTATCTACAGTTACAAAAATCGGTATGTATATTGTACTCCTCGAGCCGGACAACTTTCTAATTGACACTCATTAGCTAGGACCCACAGAAAGTCAGATATGTTTGTTTGAATGTGGTCTTGCTTAATCTGAGCCTACATCTCTGTCTTTGCCTGTCTGTGTATGTGTGTGTGTTTGTAGGGGGAGGGGTCTTAACCATTTCACTCCTGTGTGTATGGCCTGCATAAAAAATAAATGCCTTAAGCCTGGTATTTTTTTTAATAAGTTTTTTATTTTTTATAAGTAAAGGCATATAACCAGTTTAATTGTAGTGCATTAATAGTTTTATAGGTTTATTAATTAAATTAACTTGGTCCATAAACTTGATCTGAAAATTTGGTCCATAAATCAAACACACTTGCATGTAATAATATGACTTGAGTGTTAATCACATCATGTTTTCAGTTTGAATATAAAATATATAAATTATGTAAAAAAAATAAAGTTGATCCAGCTGGAGCGCAGGCTGAGAATAGCGCTGTCATGACTGGATCACGAGATCATCAGTCATGCCCTCTCATACCTTACGCGCACACCACGCCCACTTACATCAGATCACATCAACATGTCAGCCGGAGGGATAACGAGGGTCGTCGTCGCTTTTGGATTCAAGAATTTCTTACAACAAGATGGCAAAAGAACAGCGCTTTGCAAGACATGCAACGTTAAGATCGCGGACAGTCAGATGACAACCTCCAATTTCGTCGGTCATTTGAAGAGCCATTCTGCCCACTGTGCCCAGTAAGTGCTTGTCAATTTGTTAATGTTATCTGGTTAGCTCGTTCGTAGTTAGCTAGCTAATGTAAGTTAAAGGAGAACTCCGGCGCAAAATTACACATTGTTACCTAGTCAACCGTTATCTGAGATTTGTTTTCATGACTGCCGAATGTAAATAGTTTTATCTATAAAAACAGTTTAGCCTATAAGTGACGTCCGACATTCTGCATATTGTGTTATTTTGTTAAGCCCCACTAAAGGCATAAAAAACTGTAAAGCACAATCAAGTTTTCACACTATATTCCAAGACTTCTAAAGTCATTCAATAGCTTAATGTGTGGTAAAATTAATATTTTAGTCTCTAAGTTAAAGTTAACGGAAAGTCATCTCGCCTCAGTCATTCTCCATGCATCAGCATTAGCGCGTCGCGTTCGGTTGCGACAGTAACACGACGACACTCTCTTCAAGATCAATGTTCCCAATATTATACTTTATTTGTAGATAAGGCATAAAGGTCTATGATTTGCATAAAATGACTATCTTGCTGGAGTGGAGTTTATTGCCCTTTAGAATACACTAAGCATTAGTGCTGCACGATTAATTATATCGCAGTCGTAATAGCGATCTCAAACCTATGCAATTATATAACGCAAAATGCCGCGATTTTATATGAAATAAACAAAGTAGGGCTATTAGCGCAGCATCTCTTCTTTTTTGTCATCCTTTGACTAGTGTTACAAGATCCCCCTCTTATTGGTTCAAATGCCTTTTCGCATTTTGCACGACAAGAAGTGAAAAGCTGCCTGTGAGTGCCCTAGATTAGAATAGATGAGACTCGCATAATGCGCATGCACTGACCGTGTGCCAGCCCAGAATAAACAGTTCTCTTTCGAGCTTGAACGAACAATAGCACACACAATTATGCCAAAATGTGATTTTGTCTAGTATCTTCATAACATAAGAAAAGTCTATGGATGAAAAGAGTTGTGCTATGAGGCGCGTGTGAGATCCGCGTCTCGGCAACGGGTGCTCTTAAAGGGCCAGCAGCGAATAAAGCGTTCTTTCAGTAAAGTTAAAAGAACAAAGGGAAATTAGAAAATTACTCACTGATCTTGAGTAAAGAACTTTTGTAGCTTTAATAAGGATTATTATATATATAATTTATGATTCAGGCAGCGCAGACTGTTTGATAACTTTATTCAATTTCTGTACCTGTTAAGACAGGAAGGGCACAGGTAAATATGTTTTTTATTATGGGTTTATGTGGGGATTGTTTGAAGTTCACTTAATTTAAAAGCTGTTATATATTTTTTTTAAGCGTAATAATTTTTTAAAAAGTTGATGGCTTTCAATTGATGGAATCACTGTAATGTTGGTTTGGTTGATGGTTTATTGATCATTATAGGTGTTATCAATCATTTATTGTTGTTGTTGTTTTTAGTTTGAGTTGAGAAATAAACATTAATCTGTGTGTGCATTTTACTTTAGAACCAAGCAAGTTGGACTCATGAAACCATTTTATTATATCGGAGTCGCAAATCGCAATTGCAATATTGGCTCAATAATGGCAATATGACATTTTCCCAAATCGTGCAGCCCTACTAAGCATAGATTATAGATACCATCCCTTCGCTATGTTCTTTTCAATGTGAAGCGTTGCGTGCTGTGACTTGGTGTTGCTTCAAGTGCATCATTCTGCACACGGGATGCGCATGATTGCTTATAATACTTTGGGGAGACAAGGGGGCGTGGCCTAAGGGAATAGCACTCGTGATGTTAAGTGATGTTACCCCGCCATCGCTGATACAACCTTTAGCAGTCATGTTTTTGCTTCTTGAGAGAGAGAGAAAGTGTGTGTGTGTGTGTGTGTGTGAGCAATGGCGGTTCTAGGCGGGGGCCTGGGGGGGCCAGTGCCCCTGCGACAACAAGCTTGGACCCCCTTGTGGCCCCCTAAATGTGGAGTCAGTGTGAAATATTTTTTTATAGTGTGTCACGCATTGAGCATGACAGTCACTCGTTTCAGTCTTTTGTCTCACACTCCCGTCACACATTGTATTTCTCATGCGGAAAAACTATTAATAATATATTTAATATACGCAATTTCTCTGGCCGCGCCGCTCTCACGTGAGAATCAAGCGCGTCTCGCCTGGAGTTCAGCAGTCGACCCTGCTACGCATCAGCCAATCAAAAAAAGAGAAGTGCTACTACATTGGTTGTTAGTTTTATCTACAGTTACAAAAATCGGTATATACATTGTACTCCTCAAGCCGTACAACTTTCTAATACATAGTCATTAGCTCGGACCAAGAGGAAGTCAGATATTTTGGTCTGAATATGGTGAGCCTCTCTCTGAGCCTACGTCCCTGTATGGCAAGCCCTTTTAACATTTAAAAGCTAAGTTTGCCTGTCCGGAATTAACATTGTAGATATCAACAACGTCTTTCTGTCTAGTCGTTACACTTTGGATAGTTTGTATTATCATTTAAGATATCTGTAACATAATTGTGACTAGTCGAAATGACAGAGTATGGCAAGCCGCTTTAACATTTAATCATGAAAGGGCCAAAGCCTTCGGCACCGCCACCCGGGTGCCTTTAGGTAACTAAAGGAACCGGGGTTGCGGTGCCTCCGGCTTGGGCCCGCCATCGCTGCTCGCAGCTATATTTTTAAATAAGTTTTTTATTTTTTATAAGTAAAGGCATATAACCAGTTTAATTGTAGTGCATTGACAATAGTTTTATATAATTAGTTTATTAATTAAATTAACTTGGTCCATAAACTTGATCTGAAAATTTGGTCCATAAATCAAACACACTTGCATGTAATAATATGAAACTTGGTACACATATAGATCTCATCGTTTCATATATACTTCACACTCTTACTTTTTACCCCAGCCCAACAGGAAGTCGGCTATTTAGGGTTGTGTTTAAAACACATGCAATGGAATTTCAAGTATTGCTCCTAGAGCACTAAACCAAATTCGACGAAACTCGATCAGCGTGAAGTCAAGACATTAAGGATGAAAAAGTGGCAAGGGATTTTTGATATCTCGAACGGTTTGGCCGTGGCGAGGAAACGAAATTATGGCGAGAAACGTGAAACGGATGTGTGTTATAACTTCAGCATACATTAACTGATCTTGATGAAACTTCAGCAGTGTCTTCGCTGTAAGAGGACGATCACATGGATGT
Source organism: Pimephales promelas (assembly GCF_988280905.1). NCBI lineage: Eukaryota > Metazoa > Chordata > Actinopteri > Cypriniformes > Leuciscidae > Pimephales > Pimephales promelas. The sequence continues at coordinate 5,683,058 of NC_142788.1, forward strand.
GACTATTGTGAGTCAAAGTTATAGTGCCACCAACTGGTAGCAGGAAGCGTGTCACTTTCAAAATGCTTTGAACTCACCCTTTTATTTTTACCCGATTTGCTTCAAACTTCATCTGTATAATGTAAACATACGGCAGATGTAGACCTGTGAACGGATTCTTGATATCTTTGATACTGTTTCTGTGGCAACGCATCAAACTTTAACATTCTTTTAGGATGCTTTTGGGACTATTAGCATGCTTGAAATTGCTTGAAACAGATAGATACAGATAGCTCGACAGATACATCACATTTATTAGCCAGTAGACATGTGCAACTATGGCAAAAGATTAAAGTAATGTCAAAAAAGTAAACACTAAAAGCCTCATATCTTCTAAAAATGTAATTATACATAATTTGTTTCTAAATGATATTATACAAATATTATAACTAAACCAATTTTTCCCTTTTTTCATTTAATAATTATTTTTACGTTCAAAAACAGCCAGAATCGTTGTAAAATTTAGAAAAAAAATAATAATCTGAGTCATACGTAGTGCTATACTGCCCTCTTGTGTTCAATATCAGGTAGGCCTATTGTGTATATTCCCACCGGTTAATCAACGTGTGACTCCGCTGGGACTTTTAGAGTTTTTAAATCGCTTACTTAAAACCGAAAGTCAAAATACGGATGTCCGCACAAGGCATTAATGGTGTGGAGTAGAGCGAGCATTTTAAATAAATTCCTATTAAGTAGGATTGAACTAAACAGAATGAATGTTCACTCTGTTCTGCTGGTTCCTCGCTGGTGGATCATATGATTATTTTGTCGTAATCTATGACAAAAATGCTATTATAAACTATATTAATAGATAATACACATTGCTCTTTGTATTGTTGAAAAATACATTCATGAAAAACAAGATAACAAAAATCAAAAAGATATAGCTATGGGTACTATAAAATTGCTACTAAACATTTTTGAAATGTATAGCACAGATGTTTAATGAGGCAGCAACATATAATTGAAAGGCAATTAATAATCTGTCATTGCGTCACTGTATTATAATATTAAAGGCTCCAATACAGTGCAGCACAAAGCACTTATGTGCATCCCGAGCGGAGAATGATGTGCTTGAAGCCACATGAAGTTACAGCGCATTGAGTCCGTATTAAAAAGTTCAAAGCACAAAGGAAATACATATTTATGAACAGTGTATTATACATTATCTATCTATGCAATAGTTTATTGAGCCTTTTCTTTTAACGGTTTTAAATTTCAGTTACTGTGTGCGTGAAGAACAATTATAGTGCTCTGACTCTAGTGTTGTGATCTAACCGACAGCGTCCGACACCCGGTAGAAAGTAACACGATTAAGTTACAGCAATAAAGTCCAACAAGAAAAAGTTTCTTCATTCGAAACCATAGACCTTTAGACCTTTATCTTAAAGATCGAGTTTAATAGGATTAACAATGGATCATCTTGAAGATCGTTTCATCATTGACTGTAACCGAATGCGACGCGCTGTTTGAATGCTGAATGGAGAATGACTGACAGCCGCAGAGAGGGAAAAGTTTACGTGTTCTTGAATTTAATGACTTAAATATTAATTTCTATATCACATAATGGCTTCAGAACAATTATAATGCAGTGCACGAAAACTTTATGGTACTTTAGAAAGTTTTGTGCCTTTTGTGGGGATTAACAATAACATAAAATAGCATATGCACAATATAGGATTTGAATCAGCCTCGTCTGATCAATACCCGATCCGGCAAAGATGGCAGTATCAGAGCCGATACCGATCCTGAGTATCTAATCGGCGCATCCCTAACTACTAAAATGTAAACACACGGCAGATGTATACCTGGATGTACACCTGACCTTTCAGAAGGTTGCTCACGCATACTTTGTGGTTGATATGTGCCCTCGATGCGCACTTTTGCAGAGCCCTCACTGATGCAAGCTCTTCAGCACACTTCTTTTCGACAGTCATAGCGGGGGTACGTTTTTGCTCGTCGTGCAGAATAACCCTAAAGGCACCAAGGTCGCGGTGCCACCGGCTTATATATATATATACAGTATATATATATGTATTTATATGTATATATATATAAATATAGCTGTGAGCAGCGATGAAGGGCCAAAGCCGGCAGTACCGCCACCCCGGTGCCTTTAGGTAACTAAAGGCACCGGGGTTGCGGTGCCACCGGCTTGGGCCCGCAATCGCTGCTCGCAGCTATATTTATTCTTTAGTATTATTATTATTTTGCTACCTTTTGGGCACTTTTGGGGCCCTTAACGTGCTCGAAAACTCTTGAAACTTTGCACACGGGTCAGAACCCGCGGCCATCAGAGCCGGGCTGAAGATGGTACCCGGGCGTGGCAGGGCAGCTCGTCAGCGCCCCCTGGAACGGGGTCCGAACACTTGGTCCATAACTCAAACACGCTTGTATGTAATAATATGAAACTCGGTACACATGTTGATCTCATCGTTTCATCTATACCTCGCGCTCTTACTTTTTACCCCAGCCCAACAGGAATTTGGCTATTGAGGTTTGTTTGTAAAACGCTCGCAATGGAATGTCAAATACTCCTCCTAGAGCTTTGATCCACATTCGACGAAACTCGGTCAGCGTGAAGTCAAGACATTGAGGATGAAAGTTTGCGAGGGGATTTTTTATATCTCGAACGGTTTGTCCGTGGCGAGGAAACGAAATCATGGCGAGAAACGTGAAACAGGAAGTGTGTTATAACTTCAGCATACATTAACTGATCTTGATGAAACTTCAGCAGTGTGTTCGCTGTAAGAGGACGATCACATGGATGTGACTATTGTGAGTCAAAGTTATAGCGCCACCAACTGGCAGCAGGAAGTGTGTCACTTTCAAAATGCTTAGATATCACCCTTTTATTTTTACCCGATTTGCTTCAAACTTCATATGTATAATGTAAACATACGGCAGATGTAGACCTGTGAATGGATTCTTGATATCTTTGAAACTGTTGCCGTGGCGACGCATCAAACTTTACCCTTCTTTTAGGATGCTTTTAGGATGCTTTTGAGACCCTTAGCATGCTTCAAATTGCATGAAACTCGACAGACACATCACATTTATTAGCCAGTAGACATGTGCAAAGTTGCAGAAACGGGCGTGGTGAGGGCTCAGTAGCGCCACCTTTTGACAAAAGTGGGGTGGTTAGTTTTAACTAGAGTTACAAAAATTGGTATGTATATTGTACTCCTCGAGCCGGACAACTTTCTAATTGACACTTATTAGCTAGGACCCACAGAAAGTCAGATATTTTTGTTTGAATATGGCCACTCTGAGCCTTTGGCTGGCTGGCTGGCTGTCTGTGTGTGTGTGTGTGTGTGTGTGCAGGGGGAGGGGGCTTAACCATTTCACTGCTGTGTGTATGACCTGCATAAAGAAAATACATTTCTCAAGCCTGGTATTTTTTAAATAAGTTTTTATTTTTATTTTTTATAAGTAAAGGCATATAACTAGTTTAATTGTAGTGAATTGACAATAGTTTTATATAATTAGTTTATTAATCAGATTAACTTGGTCAATAAACTTGGTCTGAAAATTTGGTCCATAAATCAAACACACTTGCATGTAATAATATGAAACTTGGTACACATATAGATCTCATCGTTTCATATATACTTCACACTCTTACTTTTTACCCCAGCCCAACAGGAAGTTGGCTATTTAGGGTTGTGTTTAAAACACATGCAATGTAATTTAAATTATTGCTCCTAGAGCACTGAACCAAATTCGACGAAACTCGATCAGCGTGAAGTCAAGACATTAAGGATGAAAAAGTGCCACGGGATTTTTGATATCTCGAACGGTTTGGCCGTGGCGAGGAAACGAAATTATGGCGAGAAACATGGAACAGGATGTGTGTTATAACTTCAGCATACATTAACTGATCTTGATGAAACTTCAGCAGTGTTTTCGCTGTAAGAGACCGATCACATGGATGTGACTATTGTGAGTCAAAGTTATAGCGCCACCAACTGGCAGCAGGAAGTGTGTCACTTTCAAAATGCCGTGGCAACGAAACAAACTTTAACATTATTTTTTGATGCTTTTGGGACTCTTAGCTTGCTTGAAATTGCTTGAAACTCAACAGATACATCACATTTATTAGCCAATAGACATGTGCAACTATGGCAAAAGATTAAAGTAATGTCAAAAAAGTAAACACTAAAAGCCTCATATCTTCTAAAAATGTAATTATACATCATTTGTTTCTAAATTAAATTATACAAATATTATAACTTCCCCAATTTTTCCTTTTTTTTCATTTAAGAATTGTGTTTACGTTCAAAAACAGCCAGAATTGTTGTAAAATTCATAAAAAAATAATAATCTGAGTCATACGTAGTGCTATACTGCCCTCTTGTGTTCAATATCAGGTAGGCCTATTGTGTATATTCCCACCGGTTAATCAACGTGTGACTCCGCTGGGACTTGGGAGCTTTTAAATCGCTTACTTAAAACCGAAAGTCAAAATACGGATGTCCGCACAAGACATTAATGGTGTGGAGTAGAGCGAGCATTTTAAATAAATTCCTATTAAGTAGGATTGAACTAAACAGAAAGAATGTTCACTCTGTTCTGCTGGTTCCTCGCTGGGGGATCATATGATTACTTTGTCATAATCTATGACAAAAATGCTATTATAAACCATATTAATAATAGATAATACACATTGCTCTTATTTTTGAAAAATACATTCATGAAAAACAAGATAACAAAAATCATTAAAAAAAAATATAGCCATGGCTGCTATAAAGCAACATATAATTGAAAGGCAATTAATAATCTGTCATTACGTCACTGCATTATGATATTACGGCTCCAATACGGTGCAGCACAAAGCACTTATGTGCATCCCGAGCGGAGAATGATGTGCTTGAAGCCACATGAAGTTACAGCGCATTGAGTCCGTATTGAAAAGTTCAAAGCACAAAGGAAATACATATTTATGAACAGTGTATTATACATTATCTATCTATGCAATAGTTTATTGAGCCTTTTCTTTTAAAGGTTTTAAATTTCAGTTACTGTGTGCGTGAAGAACAATTATAGTGCTCTGACTCTAGTGTTGTGATCTAACCGACAGCGTCCGACACCCGGTAGAAAGTAACACGATTAAGTTACAGCAATAAAGTCCAGCAAGAAAAAGTTTCTTCATTCGAAAATATAGACCTTTAGACCTTTATCTTAAAGATCCAGTATAATAGGATTAACATTGAATCATTGAAGATCGTTTCATCATTGACTGTAACCGAATGTGACGTGCTGTTTGAATGCTGAATGGAGAATGACTGACAGGCGCAGAGAGGGAAAAGTTTGTGTTCTTGAATTTAATGACTTAAATATTAATTTCTATATCACATAATAGCTTCAGAACACTAATAATACAGTACACAAAAACTTCATGGTACTTTAGAAAGTTTTTGTGCCTTTGTGCCTAACAGAATAGTATATGCACAATATAGAATTTGAATCAGCCTCGTCAAAGATGGCAGTGTCAGAGCCGATACCGATCCTGAGTATCTAATCGGCGCACTTCTTTTCAACAGTCAAATTGAAATTGAAATTGCTTGAAACTCAACAGATACATCACATTTATTAGCCAGTAGACGTGCAAAGTTTCAGAAACGGGCAATGTGCAAGGACTAAATAGCGCCACCTTTTGACAAAAGTGGGGTTGTTAGTTTTATCTACAGTTACAAAAATCGGTATATACATTGTACTCCTCAAGCCGGACAACTTTCTAATACATAGTCATTAGCTCGGACCAAGAGGAAGTCAGATATTTTGGTTTGAATATGGTGAGCCTCTCTCTGAGCCTACGTCCCTGTATGGCAAGCCCTTTTAACATTTAAAAGCTAAGTTTGCCTGTCCGGAATTAACATTGTAGATATCAACAACGTCTTTCTGTCTATTCGTAATTACATTTTGGATAGTTTGTATTATCATTTAAGACATCTGTAACATAATTGTGACTAGTCGAAATGACAGAGTATGGCAAGCCGTTTTAACATTTAATCATAAAAGGGCCAAAGCCTTCGGCACCGCTACCCGGGTGCCTTTAGGTAACTAAAGGAACCGGGGTTGCGGTGCCACCGGCTTGGGCCCGCCATCGCTGCTCGCAGCTATATTTAGGGCCCAAGCCCTGAAAGGGCGAAGGCCCTATTGTTTTCCTTGGGATTATTTTTCTTCACTATTATTAGGGCCCAAGCCCTGAAAGGGCGAAGGCCCTATTGTTTTCCTTAGGATTATTCTTTTCTATTATTATTATTATTATTCTTACGACTATTCGGGCACTTTTGGGGCCCTTAACATGCTCGAAAACTCTTGAAACTTTGCACACGGGTCAGAACCCGCGGCCATCAGAGCCGGGCTGAAGATGGTACCTGGGCGTGGCAGGGGGGCTCGTCAGCGCCCCCTGGAATGGGGTCCGAACACTTGGTCCATAACTCAAACACGCTTGCATGTAATAATATGAAACTCGGTACGCATGTTGATCTCATTGTTTCATCTATACCTCGCGCTTTTACTTTTTACCCCAGCCCAACAGGAAGTCGGCTATTGAGGTTTGTTTGTAAAACGCTCGCAATGGTATTTGAAATACTCCTCCTAGAGCTTTGATCCAAATTCGACGATACTCGGTCAGCGTGAAGTCAAGACATTGAGGATGAAAGCTTGTGTGGGGATTTTTTATATCTCGAACGGTTTGTCCGTGGCGAGGAAACGAAATCATGGCGAGAAACGTGAAACAGGAAGTTTGTTATAACTTCAGCATACATTAACTGATCTGGATGAAACTTCAGCAGTATGTTCGCTGTAAGAGGACGATCACATGGATGTGACTATTGTGAGTCAAAGTTATAGCGCCACCAACTGGCAGCAGGAAGTGTGTCACTTTCAAAATGCTTTGATATCACCCTTTTATTTTTATCCGATTTGCTTCAAACTTCATATGTATAATGTAAACATACGGCAGATGTAGACCTGTGAATGGATTCTTGATATCTTTGAAACTGTTGCCGTGGCGATGCATCAAACTTTACCCTTCTTTTAGGATGCTTTTAGGATGCTTTTGAGACCCTTAGCATGCTTTAAATTGCATGAAACTCGACAGACACATCACATTTATTAGCCAGTAGACATGTGCAAAGTTGCAGAAACGGGCGTGGTGAGGGCTCAGTAGCGCCACCTTTTGACAAAAGTGGGGTTGTTAGTTTTATCTACAGTTACAAAAATCGGTATGTATATTGTACTCCTCGAGCCGGACAACTTTCTAATTGACACTCATTAGCTAGGACCCACAGAAAGTCAGATATGTTTGTTTGAATGTAGAGAAAATCTCAGAATTTTGCCAGTCTCTCAGTGTCTCTCTGTGTGAGTGAGAGGAGGGGGGCTTGTCAGGTTAATTTTAACCCTTTATTTGCTGTGTGCGACTTCTCTGGCATTTTCGGGGGCCTTAACAGCCTCGAAAACTCTTGAAACTTTGCACACGGGTCAGAACCCATGGCCATCAGGGCCGGGCTGAAGCTGGTAACCGGGCGTGGCAGGGCGGCTCGACAGCGCCCCCTGGACTGGGATTCGAACATTTGTCCATAAATCAAACACACTTGCATGAATTAATATGAAACTCGGTACAATTATAGATCACATCAGGCCAAACAACTTTCGTGCTCTAAGTTTTATGACAGTTCAAATGGAAGTTATTTATGAATTATGAATTATGGGTTGTTTGAATAATTGTCCTAGGAGAAATACATCAAATCACAATGCATGTGTTTACCAATCACAACCAAACTCGGTGTGCATGAAGTCAAGACATTGAGGATGCTCAATTCCGGACGGATTTTTGATATCTAGAACGGTCTGGCCGTGGCGAGGAAATGAATTTTATGACTAAAAAAGGACACATAAAGTGTGTTATAACTTTGCTCAATTTACCTACAGTTACAAAACTTACCACGTATATTGTTCTCGTCAAGCCGATCAACTTTCCAATTTAAAGTCATTCGCTCTGAGCAACAGAAAGTCAGATATTGTAGTTTGAATGGATTTATTTCCCCTGCGATTCTCTCTCTCTCTCTCTCTCTCTCTCTCTCTCTCTCTCTCTCTCTCTCTCTGTGTGTGTGTGTGTCTGTGTGGGGAGGGGAGGGCTGTTGTCTGTGTTTATGTGTGTGTGTGTGGCTGGCTGTGATTTTTCCTACAAGTCCTTGTTTCTAAGTCCTTGTCTTTTTGCATAACAATTTTGCATAACAATATTTTTAAATGACAAAATAGGCATATAACCCCCATCTTTTAAATGTATAGATTGCTTTAAATAAAAGTAAGATTGTATTTGTAATTGAAGTTGAATGAATTTAAAATTCATGTGCTATATTTCAATATATTTGTTTTCCTTAAGATTTTAAAACACTAACTTCATTCTTATCTGAATTACAAATATTTGTTTCTGTATAAAATAATACTCTGACTAAAAACACATTTGATGTTTTTTTTTTGGTATTTTTATTTACATGTATTTATGTGTGTGTGTGTGTGTGTGTGTGTGTGTGTGTGTATAAAGTGCAGGGTTTTTTTTAGATAAAGTAGAATTTCTATAACTATGTGTTGAACTAATGAATCACTCTTGTGTGTGTTAAACACAATCTACTTAATACAGACAACTTCATTATAAAGATAAATAACAAATCCAAAAAATATATGATTATAATCTATGACAAAAAAAGCCATTACAAACTATATTAATGGAAAATACACATTGCTCTTTGTATTGTTGTAAAATATTCATGAAAAACAAGATAACAAAAATCAAAAAGATAAATTATTTTAGATATAGCCATGTTTTAAATGTATAGCAGAGATGTTAATTGAGACAGCAACATACAAACTTTCTAGAACAACATGGACCTGGATAGCTGGTTTTTATGGAGGACAGTGAAGAGGAAGAGGGTGCAAATCAAACAGCTCATTCTCAGACTACACAGCAAACAGCTTAAGTTTTTAGTGCTTTGTTTGAGGTTTTTAGTGCTCTGTCCTATCTATTATCAACATATAATAGATGGAACAGAACAAGAAAGGCAATTAATAATCTGTCATTGCGTCACTGCATTATGATATGAAAGGCTCAGTACAGTGTGGCACAAAACGCTTATGCGCATCCCGAGTGGAGAATGATGCGCTTAAAGCCACATGGGGTTACAGCGCACAGCGCATCGAGTCCGCATTGATGCAAGCTCTACAATACACTTCTTTTTGATAGTCAAAGCGGGGGTTACGTTTTTACACGTCGTACAGAATAACCCTAAAGGCACCAAGGTGGCGGTGCCACCGGCTTTATATTAAATATAAATATAGCTGTGAGCAGCAATAAAGGGCCAAAGCCGGCGGTACCACCATCCCGGTGCCTTTGGGTAACTAAAGGCATCGGGTTGCGGTGCCACCGGCTTGGGCCCGCAATCGCTGCTCGCAGCTATATTTATTATAATAATTATTATTTTACTACCTTTTGGGCACTTTTGGGGCCCTTAACGTGCTCGAAAACTCTTGAAACTTTGCACACGGGTCAGAACCCGCGGCCATCAGAGCCGGGCTGAAGCTGGTACCCGGGCGTGGTAGGGCGGCTCGTCAGCGCCACCTGGAACGGGGTCCGAACACTTGGTCCATAACTCAAACACGCTTGCATGTAATAATATGAAACTCGGTACACATGTTGATCTCATCGTTTCATCTATACCTCGCGCTCTTACTTTTTACCCCAGCCCAACAGGAAGTCGGCTATTGAGGTTTGTTTGTAAAACGCTCGCAATGGAATGTCAAATACTCCTCCTAGAGCTTTGATCCAAATTCGACGAAACTCGGTCAGCGTGAAGTCAAGACATTGAGGATGAAAGTTTGCGAGGGGATTTTTTATATCTCGAACGGTTTGTCCGTGGCGAGGAAACGAAATCATGGCGAGAAACGTGAAACAGGAAGTGTGTTATAAGTTCAGCATACATTAACTGATCTTGATGAAACTTCAGCAGTGTGTTCGCTGTAAGAGGACGATCACATGGATGTGACTATTGTGAGTCAAAGTTATAGCGCCACCAACTGGCAGCAGGAAGTGTGTCACTTTCAAAATGCTTTGATATCACCCTTTTATTTTTACCCGATTTGCTTCAAACTTCATATGTATAATGTAAACATACGGCAGATGTAGACCTGTGAATGGATTCTTGATATCTTTTAAACTGTTGCCGTGGCGACGCATCAAACTTTACCCTTCTTTTAGGATGCTTTTAGGATGCTTTTGAGACCCTTAGCATGCTTCAAAATGCATGAAACTCGACAGACACATCACATTTATTAGCCAGTAGACATGTGCAAAGTTTCAGAAACGGGCGTGGTGAGGGCTCAGTAGCGCCACCTTTTGACAAAAGTGGGGTTGTTAGTTTTAACTAGAGTTACAAAAATTGGTATGTATATTGTACTCCTCGAGCCGGACAACTTTCTAATTTAAACTTATTAGCTAGGACCCACAGAAAGTCAGATGTGTTTGTTTGAATGTGGTCTTGCTTAATCTGAGCCTACATCTCTGTCTTTGCCTGTCTCTCTGTGTGTGAGTGTGCAGGGGGAGGGGGCTTAACCATTTCACTGCTGTGTGTATGGCCTGCATAAAGAAAATACATTTCTCAAGCCTGGTATTTTTTAAATAAGTTTTTATTTTTATTTTTTATAAGTAAAGACATATAACTAGTTTAATTGTAGTGCATTGACAATAGTTTTATATAATTAGTTTATTAATCAGATTAACTTGGTCAATAAACTTGGTCTGAAAATTTGGTCCATAAATCAAACACACTTGCATGTAATAATATGAAACTTGGTACACATATAGATCTCATCGTTTCATATATAGCCTACTTCACACTCTTACTTTTTACCCCAGCCCAACAGGAAGTCGGCTATTTAGGGTTGTGTTTAAAACACATGCAATGGAATTTAAAGTATTGCTCCTAGAGCACTGAACCAAATTCGACAAAACTCGATCAGCGTGAAGTCAAGACATTAAGGATGAAAAGGTGCCAAGGGATTTTTTATATCTCGAACGGTTTGGCCGTGGCGAGGAAACGAAATTATGGCGAAAAACATGAAACAGGATGTGTGTTATAACTTCAGCATACATTAACTGATCTTGATGAAACTTCAGCAGTGTTTTCGCTGTAAGAGACCGATCACATGGATGTGACTATTGTGAGTCAAAATTATAGCGCCACCAACTGGCAGCAGGAAGTGTGTCACTTTCAAAATGCTTTGAAACCACTCTCTTATTTTTAACCGATTTGCTTCAAACTTCATCTGTATAATGTAAACATACGGCAGATGTAGACCTGTGAATGAATTTTTGATATCTTTGATACTGTTGCCGTGGCAACGAATCAAACTTTAACATTCTTTTTTGATGCTTTTGGGACTCTTAGCATGCTTGAAATTGCTTGAAACTCAACAGATACATCACATTTATTAGCCAGTAGACATGTGCAACTATGGCAAAAGATTAAAGTAATGTCAAAAAAGTAAACACTAAAAGCCTCAAATCTTCTAAAAATGTAATTATACATCATTTGTTTCTAAATTAAATTATACAAATATTATAACTTCCCCAATTTTTCCTTTTTTTCATTTAAGAATTATGTTTACGTTCAAAAACAGCCAGAATTGTTGTAAAATTCATAAAAAAATAATAATCTGAGTCATACGTAGTGCTATACTGCCCTCTTGTGTTCAATATCAGGTAGGCCTATTGTGTATATTCCCACCGGTTAATCAACGTGTGACTCCGCTGGGACTTGGGAGCTTTTAAATCGCTTACTTAAAACCGAAAGTCGAAATACGGATGTCCGCACAAGACATTAATGGTGTGGAGTAGAGCGAGCATTTTAAATAAATTCCTATTAAGTAGGATTGAACTAAACAGAATGAATGTTCACTCTGTTCTGCTGGTTCCTCGCTGGTGGATCATATGATTACTTTGTCATAATCTATGACAAAAATGCTATTATAAACCATATTAATAATAGATAATACACATTGCTCTTATTTTTGAAAAATACATTCATGAAAAACAAGATAACAAAAATCATAAAAAAATATAGCCATGGATGCTATAAATGTTTGAAATGCATAGGACAGATGTTTAATGACGCAGCAACATATAATTGAAAGGCAATTAATAATCTGTCATTACATCACTGCATTATGATATTACGGCTCCAATACGGTGCAGCACAAAGCACTTATGTGCATCCCGAGCGGAGAATGATGTGCTTGAAGCCACATGAAGTTACAGCGCAGTGAGTCCGTATTGAAAAGTTCAAAGCACAAAGGAAATACATATTTATGAACAGTGTATTATACATTATCTATCTATGCAATAGTTTATTGAGCCTTTTCTTTTAAAGGTTTTAAATTTCAGTTACTGTGTGCGTGAAGAACAATTATAGTGCTCTGACTCTAGTGTTGTGATCTAACCGACAGCGTCCGACACCCGGTAGAAAGTAACACGGTTAAGTTACAGCAATAAAGTCCAGCAAGAAAAAGTTTCTTCATTCGAAAATATAGACCTTTAGACCTTTATCTTAAAGATCCAGTATAATAGGATTAACATTCAATCATCTTGAAGATCGTTTCATCATTGACTGTAACCGAATGTGACGTGCTGTTTGAATGCTGAATGGAGAATGACTGACAGGCGCAGAGAGGGAAAAGTTTGTGTTCTTGAATTTAATGACTTAAATATTAACTTCTATATCACATAATAGCTTCAGAACACTAATAATACAGTACACAAAAACTTTATGGTACTTTAGAAAGTTTTTGTGCCTTTGTGCCTAACATAGAATAGTATATATGCACAATATAGAATTTGAATCAGCCTCGTCAAAGATGGCAGTGTCAGAGCCGATACCGATCCTGAGTATCTAATCGGCGCACTTCTTTTCAACAGTCAAATTGAAATTGAAATTGAAATTGCATGAAACTCAACAGATACATCACATTTATTAGCCAGTAGACATGTGCAAAGTTTCAGAAACGGGCATAGTGCAAGGACTAAATAGCGCCACCTTTTGACAAAAGTGGGGTTGTTAGTTTTATCTACAGTTACAAAAATCGCTATATACATTGTACTCCTCAAGCCGGACAACTTTCTAATACATAGTCATTAGCTCGGACCAAGAGGAAGTCAGATATTTTGGTTTGAATATGGTGAGCCTCTCTCTGAGCCTACGTCCCTGTATGGCAAGCCCTTTTAACATTTAAAAGCTAAGTTTGCCTGTCCGGAATTAACATTGTAGATATCAACAACGTCTTTCTGTCTATTCGTAATTACATTTTGGATAGTTTGTATTATAATTTAAGATATCTGTAACATAATTGTGACTAGTCGAAATGACAGAGTATGGCAAGCCGTTTTAACATTTAATCATAAAAGGGCCAAAGCCTTCGGCACCGCCACCCGGGTGCATTTAGGTAACTAAAGGAACCGGGGTTGCGGTGCCACCGGCTTGGGCCCGCCATCGCTGCTCGCAGCTATATTTTTTCTTTAGTATTATTATTTTACTACCTTTTTGGCACTTTTGGAGCCCTTAACATGCTCAAAAACTCTTGAAACTTTGCACACGGGTCAGAACCCGCGGCCATCAGGGCCGGGCTGAAGATGGTACCCGGGCGTGGCAGGGGGGCTCGACAGCGCCCCCTGGAACGGGGTCCGAACACTTGGTCCATAACTCAAACACGCTTGTATGTAATATTATGAAACTCGGTGCACATGTTGATCTCATAGTTTCATCTATACCTCGCGCTTTTACTTTTTACCCCAGCCCAACAGGAAGTCGGCTATTGAGGTTTGTTTGTAAAACGCTCGCAATGGAATGTTAAATACTCCTCCTAGAGCTTTGATCCAAATTCGACAAAACTCGGTCAGCATGAAGTCAAGACATTGAGGATGAAAGTTTGCGAGGGGATTTTTGATATCTCGAACGGTTTGGCCGTGGCGAGGAAACGAAATCATGACGAGAAACGTGAACCAGGAAGTGTGTTATAACTTCAGCATACATTAACTGATCTTGATGAAACTTCAGCAGTGTGTTCACTGTAAGAGGACGATCACATGGATGTGACTATTGTGAGTCAAAGTTATAGCGCCACCAACTGGCAGCAGGAAGTGTGTCACTTTCAAAATGCTTTGATATCACCCTTTTATTTTTACCCGATTTGCTTCAAACGTCATCTGTATAATGTAAACATACGGCAGATGTAGACCTGTGAATGGATTCTTGATATCTTTGAAACTGTTGCCGTGGCGACGCATCAAACGTTACCATTCTTTTAGGATGCTTTTGAGACCCTTAGCATGCTTGAAATTGCGTGAAACTCGACAGACACATCACATTTATTAGCCAGTAGACACGTGCAAAGTTTCAGAAACGGGCGTGGTGAGGGCTCAGTAGCGCCACCTTTTGACAAAAGTGGGGTTGTTAGTTTTATCTACAGTTACAAAAATCGGTATGTATATTGTACTCCTCGAGCCGGACAACTTTCTAATTGACACTTATTAGCTAGGACCCACAGAAAGTCAGATATGTTTGTTTGAATGTGGTCTTGCTCAATCTGAGCCTACATCTCTCTTTGCCTGTCTGTGTATGTGTGTGTGTTTGTAGGGGGAGGGGTCTTAACCATTTCACTCCTGTGTGTATGGCCTGCATAAAAAATAAATGCCTTAAGCCTGGTATTTTTTAAATAAGTTTTTTATTTTTTATAAGTAAAGGCATATAACCAGTTTAATTGTAGTGCATTAATAGTTTTATATAATTAGTTTATTAATTAAATTAACTTGGTCCATAAACTTGATCTGAAAATTTGGTCCATAAATCAAACACACTTGCATGTAATAATATGACTTGAGTGTTAATCACATCATGTTTTCAGTTTGAATATAAAATATATAAATTATGTAAAAAAAATAAAGTTGATCCAGCTGGAGCGCAGGCTGAGAATAGCGCTGTCATGACTGGATCAGAGATCATCAGTCATGCCCTCTCATACCTTACGCGCACACCACGCCCACTTACATCAGATCACATCAACATGTCAGCCGGAGGGATACCGAGGGTCGCTTTCGGATTCAAGAATTTCTTACAACAAGATGGCAAAAGAACAGCGCTTTGCATGCAACGTTAAGATCGCGGACAGTCAGATGACAACCTCCAATTTCGTCCGTCATTTGAAGAGCCATATTCTGCCCAGTAAGTGCTTGTCAATTTGTTAATGTTATCTGGTTAGCTCGTTCGTAGTTAGCTAGCTAATGTAAGTTAAAGGAGAACTCCGGCGCAAAATTACACATTGTTACCTAGTCAACCGTTATCTGAGATTTGTTTTCATGACTGCCGAATGTAAATAGTTTTATCTATAAAAACAGTTTAGCCTATAAGTGACGTCCGACATTCTCCATGCATCAGCATTCACACAGCGTTGCGTTCGGTTGCGACAGTAACACGACGACACTCTCTTCAAGATCAATGTTCCTATTATACTTTATTTGTAGATAAGGCATAAAGGTCTATGATTTGCATAAAATGACTATCTTGCTGGAGTGGAGTTTATTGCCCTTTAGAATACACTAAGCATTAGTGCTGCACGATTAATTATATCGCAGTCATAATAGCGATCTCAAACCTATGCAATTATATAACGCAAAATGCCGCGATTTTATATGAAATAAACAAAGTAGGGCTATTAGCGCAGCATCTCTTCTTTTTTGTCATCCTTTGACTAGTGTTACAAGATCCCCCTCTTATTGGTTCAAATGCCTTTTCGCATTTTGCACGACAAGAAGTGAAAAGCTGCCTGTGAGTGCCCTAGATTAGATGATACGCATAATGCGCATGCACTGACCGTGTGCCAGCCCAGAATAAACAGTTCTCTTTCGAGCTTGAACGAACAATAGCACACACAATTATGCCAAAATGTGGTTTTGTCTAGTATCTTCATAACATAAGAACAGTCTATGGATGAAAAGAGTTGTGCTATGAGGCGCGTGTGAGATCCGCGTCTCGGCAACGGGTGCTCTTAAAGGGCCAGCAGCGAATAAAGCGTTCTTTCAGTAAAGTTAAAAGAACAAAGGGAAATTAGAAAATTACTCACTGATCTTGAGTAAAGAACTTTTGTAGCTTTAATAAGGATTATTATATATATAATTTATGATTCAGGCAGCGCAGACTGTTTGATAACTTTATTCAATTTCTGTACCTGTTAAGACAGGAAGGGCACAGGTAAATATGTTTTTTATTATGGGTTTATGTGGGGATTGTTTGAAGTTCACTTAATTTAAAAGCTGTTATATATTTTTTTTAAGCCTAATAATTTTTTTAAAAGTTGATGGCTTTCAATTGATGGAATCACTGTAATGTTGGTTTGGTTGATGGTTTATTGATCATTATAGGTGTTATCAATCATTTATTGTTGTTGTTGTTTTTAGTTTGAGTTGAGAAATAAACATTAATCTGTGTGTGCATTTTACTTTAGAACCAAGCAAGTTGGACTCATGAAACCATTTTATTATATCGGAGTCGCAAATCGCAATTGCAATATTGGCTCAATAATGGCAATATGACATTTTCCCAAATCGTGCAGCCCTACTAAGCATAGATTATAGATACCATCCCTTCGCTATGTTCTTTTCAATGTGAAGCGTTGCGTGCTGTGACTTGGTGTTGCTTCAAGTGCATCATTCTGCACACGGGATGCGCATGATTGCTTATAATACTTTGGGGAGACAAGGGGGCGTGGCCTAAGGGAATATCACTCGTGATGTTAAGTGGTGTTACCCCGCCATCGCTGATACAACCTTTAGCAGTTATGTTTTTGCTTCTTGAGAGAGAGAGAAAGTGTGTGTGTGTGTGTGTGTGTGAGCAGTGGCGGTTCTAGGCGGGGGCCTGGGGGGGCCAGTGCCCCTGCGACAACAAGCTTGGACCCCCTTGTGGCCCCCCTAAATGTGGAGTCAGTGTGAAATATTTTTTTTATAGTGTGTCACGCATTGAGCATGACAGTCACTCGTTTCAGTCTTTTGTCTCACACTCCCGTCACACATTGTATTTCTCATGCGGAAAAACTATTAATAATATATTTAATATACGCAATTTCTCTGGCCGCGCCGCTCTCACGTGAGAATCAAGCGCGTCTCGCCTGGAGTTCAGCAGTCGACCCTGCTACGCATCAGCCAATCAAAAAAAGAGAAGTGCTACTTAATAGCCAATCAGAAAAGGGCACTATTGTATCTGGGTAAAATTTAACGCAACAACCAATGAAAAAAAGCATATCCTGGAATTGTTCATATGATTCTGTTACAACATCTTCCGAAAGTTTCTTCACCCGTCCCACAGATGAAACTAATCACTGGAGCTCCGAACATCACTTGGAGCACGGAGTAAGTCATGATCTCCTGTTTTAATGTTACAACAAATTCACAACTTGTTTGACAAAAACTATGACAACTTGACTGATGTAAGATGAATCTTTCCCGTAGCGTAAGCTAGCTTACGCAATGCTCGTTCCCTCATCTAGAGAGAACCGAGGTTACGTTAGGTAATCGATTCGTTTCCCATTTAATTAGTATCAGTCTGTAACTTAGACAACAGTTTTACAGCCTGTTCACTGACAACACCTGCTCAGAACAAGTAGTCTAGGCCTAGTCATCTTATTACACGAATCACGATGACTGACATATTGTCACATTATAAACATCTCTCTCTCCAAATAGGCATAATAATTTTATTAGCACTAGATAAATTAAAGTGTATTGCATAGTCGATTTTATATGTCACTTTTAAAATCATGTCATATTTTATAATTATATCCTGGCCAAGGATGCATTAATTATTGCTTCTGTCTTTCAAAGATGTCAGGAAAAAAACAATTATAAAAAAGCTCATTCACCCTGAGAGGAAAGCCCCCTAAAAAGGCCAGTTTAGAGGATAATTTGCTAATCTTTTTGCAAAAAAAAAAAAAAAAACCACAAAAATCGTATATTAATTTGTAAAAATTATATATATATATATATATATATATATATATATATATATACATACATACTGTATATTCAATGTAAAAAAATAAAATGGAAATTCAAATACAGACTGATATATGTAATGCAAATGTAAAAATATAATGGAAATGCAAATTGTTGGATAATTATAAACATGGTATTTTGCTTATTTATGCCTTCAGTGCAGTGCAGAAAATGATAAGGTCTAAATGTAACTGGCCCCTCTAACAGTACAACTGGCCCCAGCTTGGCCCCCCCAGTTGAAATGGTCTAGAACCGCCACTGTGTGTGAGAGAGAGAGAGAGAGAGAGAGAGAGAGAGAGAGAGAGAGAGAGAGAGAGAGAGAGAGAGAGAGAGAGAGAGAGGAGAAATGTAACAAAGTTTAATATTGTTTGTAAACTGTGTTTGAGAGAGAGGAAGGTGTTCAGAGAGTCTGTAGGATGTTAAGCTGTTATTTGTTTTATGGACTCAATGTTGAAAATTTAAAACATTTCAAACACACTGTTGGCAGAAGTGAAAAATAAATAATTTTATGAAGTTACAATTTTGTTTGATTCCATGGTGTATTTTACTGAACATGAGTATTTACAATGCAAATTATTGTAATTTACTGGCAAATACTTATCTTGTCTTTTCATTTTATTAAGATCAGATTCTGCATGTAAAATTAAAATAATAAGGTGACTTGACTTGCACTTGACTTAACCTACTACAAGACTTGACTTGACATAGCCTGTGACTTGACTTGACTTGCCCCCCCCCCCCCCCCCCCAAAAAAAATACTTGGGACTTACTTGAGACTTGACGGTTAAGACTTGAGACTTACTTGAGACTTGCGTGACCTGCACCCATCTCTGCTCTAAGTTTTAAGACAGTTCAAATGGAAGTTGGGAATTATGTGTTGTTTGAATAAATCTCCTAGGAGAAATACATCAAATTACAACGCATGTGTTTACCAATCACCACCATACTCTGTGTGCATGAAGTCAAGACATTGAGGATGCTCAATTCCGGACGGATTTTTGATATCTCGAACGGTTTGGCCGTGGCGAGGAAAATAATTTTATGACTAAAAAAGGACACATAAAATGTGTTAACTTTGCTCGTTTTACCTACAGTTACAAAACATGCCACGTATATTGTTCTTGTCAAGCCGATCAACTTTCTAATTAACAGTAAGAAGCTCAGACCAAAAGAAAGTCAGATATTGCAGTTTGGATGTGTATCTTGTCTCTATCAGTGTCTGTGTGGGGAAGAGGGAGGGGGGGGGGGTTGCTGGTGTCTGCGTTTATGTGTGTGTGTGTGTGTGTGTGGCTGACTGTAGATTTTTTCTGCAAGTCCTTATCTTTTTGCATAACAATTTTGTATTTTTTTAAATGACAAAATATGCATATAACCCTAATCTTTTAAATGTATAGTTTGCTTTAAATAAAAGTAAGATAAATTGGTAAACTACAAATTGGTAATTGAAGCTGAATGAATTTAAAATTAATGTGCTATATTTCAATACATTTGCTTTCCTTAATATTGTAAAACACTAACCTCATTTATATGTGTGTGTGTGTGTTTGTATGTATATATATTTTGCAAAGCCCTCACTGATGCAAGCTCTTCTGCACACTTCTCTTCGACAGTCAATGCGGAGGTTAAGTTTTTACACGTCGTGCAGAATAACCCTCTTTATATATATATATATATATATATATATACATATATATATATATACTTAAAAAAGCGGGGGTTAAGTTTTTGCACGTCGTGCAGAATAACACTAAAGGCACCATATATATACTTAAAAGTGGGGTTGTTAGTTTTATCTACAGTTACAAAAATCGGTATATACATTGTACTCCTCAAGCCGTACAACTTTCTAATACATAGTCATTAGCTCGGACCAAGAGGAAGTCAGATATTTTGGTCTGAATATGGTGAGCCTCTCTCTGAGCCTACGTCCCTGTATGGCAAGCCCTTTTAACATTTAAAAGCTAAGTTTGCCTATCCGGAATTAACATTGTAGATATCAACAACGTCTTTCTGTCTAGTCGTTACACTTTGGATAGTTTGTATTATCATTTAAGATATCTGTAACATAATTGTGACTAGTCGAAATGACAGAGTATGGCAAGCCGTTTTAACATTTAATCATGAAAGGGCCAAAGCCTTCGGCACCGCCACCCGGGTGCCTTTAGGTAACTAAAGGAACCGGGGTTGCGGTGCCTCCGGCTTGGGCCCGCCATCGCTGCTCGCAGCTATATTTAGGGCCCAAGCCCTGAAAGGGCGAAGGCCCTATTGTTTTCCTTAGGATTATTATTATTAGGGCCCAAGCCCTGAAAGGGCGAAGGCCCTATTGTTTTCCTTAGGATTATTCTTTTCTATTATTATTATTATTATTATTTTTCTTACGACTATTCGGGCACTTTTGGGGCCCTTAACATGCTCGAAAACTCTTGAAACTTTGCACACGGGTCAGAACCCGCGGCCATCAGAGCCGGGCTGAAGATGGTACCCGGGCGTGGCAGGGGGGCTCGTCAGCGCCCCCTGGAATGGGGTCCGAACACTTGGTCCATAACTCAAACACGCTTGCATGTAATAATATGAAACTCGGTACGCATGTTGATCTCATCGTTTCATCTATACCTCGCGCTTTTACTTTTTACCCCAGCCCAACAGGAAGTCGGCTATTGAGGTTTGTTTGTAAAACGCTCGCAATGTTATTTGAAATACTCCTCCTAGAGCTTTGATCCAAATTCGACGATACTCGGTCAGCGTAAAGTGAAGACATTGAGGATGAAAGCTTGTGTGGGGATTTTTGATATCTCGAACGGTTTGGCCGTGGCGAGGAAACGAAATCATGGCGAGAAACGTGAAACAGGAAGTTTGTTATAACTTCAGCATACATTAACTGATCTTGATGAAACTTCAGCAGTATGTTCGCTGTAAGAGGACGATCACATGGATGTGACTATTGTGAGTCAAAGTTATAGCGCCACCAACTGGCAGCAGGAAGTGTGTCACTTTCAAAATGCTTTGATATCACCCTTTTATTTTTACCCGATTTGCTTCAAACTTCATATGTATAATGTAAACATACGGCAGATGTAGACCTGTGAATGGATTCTTGATATCTTTGAAACTGTTGCCGTGGCGACACATCAAACTTTACCCTTCTTTTAGGATGCTTTTAGGATGCTTTTGAGACCCTTAGCATGCTTCAAAATGCATGAAACTCGACAGACACATCACATTTATTAGCCAGTAGACACGTGCAATGTTTCAGAAACGGGCGTGGTGAGGGCTCAGTAGCGCCACCTTTTGACAAAAGTAGGGTTGTTAGTTTTATCTACAGTTACAAAAATCGGTATGTATATTGTACTCCTCGAGCCGGACAACTTTCTAATTGACACTCATTAGCTAGGACCCACAGAAAGTCAGATATGTTTGTTTGAATGTGGTCTTGCTTAATCTGAGCCTACATCTCTGTCTTTGCCTGTCTGTGTATGTGTGTGTGTTTGTAGGGGGAGGGGTCTTAACCATTTCACTCCTGTGTGTATGGCCTGCATAAAAAATAAATGCCTTAAGCCTGGTATTTTTTTTAATAAGTTTTTTATTTTTTATAAGTAAAGGCATATAACCAGTTTAATTGTAGTGCATTAATAGTTTTATAGGTTTATTAATTAAATTAACTTGGTCCATAAACTTGATCTGAAAATTTGGTCCATAAATCAAACACACTTGCATGTAATAATATGACTTGAGTGTTAATCACATCATGTTTTCAGTTTGAATATAAAATATATAAATTATGTAAAAAAAATAAAGTTGATCCAGCTGGAGCGCAGGCTGAGAATAGCGCTGTCATGACTGGATCACGAGATCATCAGTCATGCCCTCTCATACCTTACGCGCACACCACGCCCACTTACATCAGATCACATCAACATGTCAGCCGGAGGGATAACGAGGGTCGTCGTCGCTTTTGGATTCAAGAATTTCTTACAACAAGATGGCAAAAGAACAGCGCTTTGCAAGACATGCAACGTTAAGATCGCGGACAGTCAGATGACAACCTCCAATTTCGTCGGTCATTTGAAGAGCCATTCTGCCCACTGTGCCCAGTAAGTGCTTGTCAATTTGTTAATGTTATCTGGTTAGCTCGTTCGTAGTTAGCTAGCTAATGTAAGTTAAAGGAGAACTCCGGCGCAAAATTACACATTGTTACCTAGTCAACCGTTATCTGAGATTTGTTTTCATGACTGCCGAATGTAAATAGTTTTATCTATAAAAACAGTTTAGCCTATAAGTGACGTCCGACATTCTGCATATTGTGTTATTTTGTTAAGCCCCACTAAAGGCATAAAAAACTGTAAAGCACAATCAAGTTTTCACACTATATTCCAAGACTTCTAAAGTCATTCAATAGCTTAATGTGTGGTAAAATTAATATTTTAGTCTCTAAGTTAAAGTTAACGGAAAGTCATCTCGCCTCAGTCATTCTCCATGCATCAGCATTAGCGCGTCGCGTTCGGTTGCGACAGTAACACGACGACACTCTCTTCAAGATCAATGTTCCCAATATTATACTTTATTTGTAGATAAGGCATAAAGGTCTATGATTTGCATAAAATGACTATCTTGCTGGAGTGGAGTTTATTGCCCTTTAGAATACACTAAGCATTAGTGCTGCACGATTAATTATATCGCAGTCGTAATAGCGATCTCAAACCTATGCAATTATATAACGCAAAATGCCGCGATTTTATATGAAATAAACAAAGTAGGGCTATTAGCGCAGCATCTCTTCTTTTTTGTCATCCTTTGACTAGTGTTACAAGATCCCCCTCTTATTGGTTCAAATGCCTTTTCGCATTTTGCACGACAAGAAGTGAAAAGCTGCCTGTGAGTGCCCTAGATTAGAATAGATGAGACTCGAATGCGCATGCACTGACCGTGTGCCAGCCCAGAATAAACAGTTCTCTTTCGAGCTTGAACGAACAATAGCACACACAATTATGCCAAAATGTGATTTTGTCTAGTATCTTCATAACATAAGAAAAGTCTATGGATGAAAAGAGTTGTGCTATGAGGCGCGTGTGAGATCCGCGTCTCGGCAACGGGTGCTCTTAAAGGGCCAGCAGCGAATAAAGCGTTCTTTCAGTAAAGTTAAAAGAACAAAGGGAAATTAGAAAATTACTCACTGATCTTGAGTAAAGAACTTTTGTAGCTTTAATAAGGATTATTATATATATAATTTATGATTCAGGCAGCGCAGACTGTTTGATAACTTTATTCAATTTCTGTACCTGTTAAGACAGGAAGGGCACAGGTAAATATGTTTTTTATTATGGGTTTATGTGGGGATTGTTTGAAGTTCACTTAATTTAAAAGCTGTTATATTTTTTTTTAAGCGTAATAATTTTTTAAAAAGTTGATGGCTTTCAATTGATGGAATCACTGTAATGTTGGTTTGGTTGATGGTTTATTGATCATTATAGGTGTTATCAATCATTTATTGTTGTTGTTGTTTTTAGTTTGAGTTGAGAAATAAACATTAATCTGTGTGTGCATTTTACTTTAGAACCAAGCAAGTTGGACTCATGAAACCATTTTATTATATCGGAGTCGCAAATCGCAATTGCAATATTGGCTCAATAATGGCAATATGACATTTTCCCAAATCGTGCAGCCCTACTAAGCATAGATTATAGATACCATCCCTTCGCTATGTTCTTTTCAATGTGAAGCGTTGCGTGCTGTGACTTGGTGTTGCTTCAAGTGCATCATTCTGCACACGGGATGCGCATGATTGCTTATAATACTTTGGGGAGACAAGGGGGCGTGGCCTAAGGGAATATCACTCGTGATGTTAAGTGATGTTACCCCGCCATCGCTGATACAACCTTTAGCAGTCATGTTTTTGCTTCTTGAGAGAGAGAGAAAGTGTGTGTGTGTGTGTGTGTGTGTGTGAGCAATGGCGGTTCTAGGCGGGGGCCTGGGGGGGCCAGTGCCCCTGCGACAACAAGCTTGGACCCCCTTGTGGCCCCCTAAATGTGGAGTCAGTGTGAAATATTTTTTTATAGTGTGTCACGCATTGAGCATGACAGTCACTCGTTTCAGTCTTTTGTCTCACACTCCCGTCACACATTGTATTTCTCATGCGGAAAAACTATTAATAATATATTTAATATACGCAATTTCTCTGGCCGCGCCGCTCTCACGTGAGAATCAAGCGCGTCTCGCCTGGAGTTCAGCAGTCGACCCTGCTACGCATCAGCCAATCAAAAAAAGAGAAGTGCTACTACATTGGTTGTTAGTTTTATCTACAGTTACAAAAATCGGTATATACATTGTACTCCTC
Organism: Pimephales promelas; assembly: GCF_988280905.1. NCBI lineage: Eukaryota > Metazoa > Chordata > Actinopteri > Cypriniformes > Leuciscidae > Pimephales > Pimephales promelas. The sequence continues at coordinate 5,707,525 of NC_142788.1, forward strand.
AAGCCGTACAACTTTCTAATACATAGTCATTAGCTCGGACCAAGAGGAAGTCAGATATTTTGGTCTGAATATGGTGAGCCTCTCTCTGAGCCTACGTCCCTGTATGGCAAGCCCTTTTAACATTTAAAAGCTAAGTTTGCCTGTCCGGAATTAACATTGTAGATATCAACAACGTCTTTCTGTCTAGTCGTTACACTTTGGATAGTTTGTATTATCATTTAAGATATCTGTAACATAATTGTGACTAGTCGAAATGACAGAGTATGGCAAGCCGCTTTAACATTTAATCATGAAAGGGCCAAAGCCTTCGGCACCGCCACCCAGGTGCCTTTAGGTAACTAAAGGAACCGGGGTTGCGGTGCCTCCGGCTTGGGCCCGCCATCGCTGCTCGCAGCTATATTTATTATTATTATTTATACGACTATTCGGGCACTTTTGGGGCCCTTAACATACTCAAAAACTCTTGAAACTTAGCACACGGGTCAGAACCCGCGGCCATCAGGGCCGGGCTGAAGATGGTACCCGGGCGTGGCAGGGGGACTAGACAGCGCCCCCTGGAACGGGGTCCGAAAACTTGGTCCATAACTCAAACACGCTTGTATGTAATAATATGAAACTCGGTACACATGTTGATCTCATCGTTCATATATACCTCATACTATTACTTTTTACCCCAGCCCAACAGGAAGTCGGTTATATAGGGTTGTTCATAAAACACTCGCAATGGAATTTGAAGTACTACTCCTAGAGAATTCAAACACACGGCACGAAACTCGGTCAGCATGAAGTCAAGGCATTGACGATGAAAGTTTGCGAGGGGATTTTTGATATCTCGAACGGTTTGGCCATGGCGAGGAAACGAAATTATGGCGAGAAACGTGAAACAGGAAGTGTGTTATAACTTCAGCATACATTAACTGATCTTGATGAAACTTCAGCAGTGTGTTCGCTGTAAGAGGACGATCACATGGATGTGACTATTGTGAGTCAAAGTTATAGCGCCACCAACTGGTAGCAGGAAGTGTGTCACTTTCAAAATGCTTTGAACTCACCCTTTTATTTTTACCCGATGTGCTTCAAACTTAATCTGTATAATGTAAATACATAGCAGATGAAGACCTGTGAATGGATTCTTGATATCTTTGATACTGTTGCCGTGGCAACGCATCAAACTTTAAAATTCTTTTTTTTTATGATTTTGAGACTCTTAGCGGCTTTTGGGGCCCTTAACGGGTTTGAAAACTCTTGAAACTTTGCACACAGGTCAGATCCCACAGCCATCAGAGCCGGGCTGAAGATGGTACCTGGGTGTGGCAGGGGGGCTAGACAGCGCCCCCTGGAACGGGGTCTGAACACTTGGTCCATAAATCAAACACGCTTGCATGTAATAATATGAAACTCGGTACACATGTTGATCTCATCGTTTCATCTATACCTCACGCTCTTACTTTTTACCCCAGCCAAACAGGAAGTCGGCTATTGAGGTTTGTTTGTAAAACGCTCGCAGTGGAATGTGCAATACTCCTCCTAGAGAATTCAAACACACGGCACGAAACTCGGTCAGCATGAAGTCAAGGAATTGAGGATGAAAGTTTGCGAGGGGATTTTTGATATCTCGAACGGTTTGGCCGTGGCGAGGAAACAAAATTATGGCGAGAAACGTGAAACAGGAAGTGTGTTATAACTTCAGCATACATTAACTGATCTTGATGAAACTTCAGCAGTGTGTTCACTGTAAGAGGCTGATTACATGGATGTGACTATTGTGAGTCAAAGTTATAGCGCCACCAACTGGCAGCAGGAAGTGTGTCACTTTCAAAATGCTTTGATATCACCCTCTTATTTTTAACCGATTTGCTTCAAACTTCATCTGTATAATGTCAAAATACAGCAGATGTAGACCTGTGAATGGATTCTTGATATCTTTGATACTGTTGCTGTGGCAACAAATCAAACTTTAACATTCATTTTTGATACTTTTGGGACTCTTAGCATGCTTGAAATTGCTTGAAACAGATAGATACAGATAGCTCGACAGATACATCACATTTATTAGCCAGTAGGCATGTGCAACTTTGGCAAAAGATTAAAGTAATGTCAAAAAAGTAAACACTAAAAGCCTCATATCTTCTAAAAATGTAATTATACATCATTTGTTTCTAAATTAAATTATACAAATATTATAATTAAAGCAGTTTTTCCCTTTTTTCATTTAAGAATTATGTTTACGTTCAAAAACAGCCCGAATGGGTGTAAAATTCAGAAGAAGAAAAAATAATCTGAGTCTTACGTAGTGCTATACTGCCCTCTTGTGTTCAATATCAGTTAGGCCTATTGTGTATATTCCCACCGGTTAATCAACGTGTGACTCCGCTGGGACTCGGGAACTTTTAAATCGCTTAAAACCGAAAGTCAAAATACAGATATCCGCACAAGACATTAATGTTGTGGAGTAGAGCAAGCATTTTAAATAAATTCCTATTAAGTAGGATTGAACTAAACAGAATGAACGTTCACTCTGTTCTGCTGGTTCCTCGCTGTTGGCGCGCACAGTTATGAATGCTTGTGCAGCCATGAGTTTTAGTTTAATTTTAAAATTAGCGCAATTTCGGGATTTGTATTATTTGAATTTATTTTTAAAAAACACAATGTTGAGTTTTATTGTAACACTGTTTAATCGCGCCCACGGTTATATTTTGTATATTATATATAATTATAATGTATTTCTGTATAAAATAATACTACAATAAAAAACACATTTGTGACCGACCTGATCCAGCAAAATTAGTCACAGTGACCCAAATTAAAAAATTGAGATTTTGATATTAATGGAAAGAGGACACTGTAAGCTTTCAAATGATACCTTGGTCATACCTTGAATGGTTGTAAAGATATACAGATTTGAATTCTGGTCGTCTGCCCTTTTTTTCCAATTGAAAACCTAAGAAAATCGCTTTTAAAGTTTTTTTGCCCGTTTTTTTTTTTTTTTTTTTTTTTTTGATATCTTTCAAAATCCATAGCATTTTAAGGGATAAACTATTTATTTTATATAGCTTAATTTGACCAAATAGATTAACATATATAAATGCAATTTAACGAGGCTGAAACTCAACTTATTTTTAATTTTTTTGAAATAAATAATTAAAAAGTCACTTTTACAAAAATGTTCTAAAATCAGAAAGATTGAAGAGGAGTCAGAGAGAAATTCAGTTTTCATACGGATTAGCCCACATAAGCAGAGAGCAGTCTGTTTTCTTTCATTTTGAATGGTTGTGTTTAAAAGTAGACATTTCAATATATATGTCTGTGAGGATACCTTATACGCTGACTTTCGGTTCATGAGACAAGCTTCAGTTCACGTGCCGCGCGTCTCCGCGTCGTGATTAGGCCTAGCCTATTGTCTGCAATTTATTTCTTATTATTAAATCCTAGTAATTGGTTGATGAAACATTGATTTAAATTAAGATAATTATTTTAAAACGAAATTTACTTTAAAGAAAGGCTTTGTGCTTGCATGTTTAAGCTATGTGAAAGTTTTAGTGCTGCTTCCAGAGAACGGTCACGTTCGGATTGTTTTTCCTCATAAATGCGAACACGGAAAATAAAATAAAGATTTTATGTTCTGGAGAGAGTCAACCCTTCTTCATCCGGTGAGTATTGGTTTGTGCAGTGTGGTTCACATAGGCCAATTTATTAAAATATTTAATTATCTGGGAATTGGATCTCCTCCATAATGCTGAAATTGCCCAATTTTAAAAAATTTAGTAATAATTTAAGTTTTGTGGTGTAAGTCTACGTATTTTATAATGTTAACTTCAAATAATACTAATAGTAATTTAAAGATGTTGTAGCTAGCATTGGGTCTGGACGTGAAGGATAACTTCGGGAGTTGAAAGGGACGTGTCGGTGTCGTGATTCTGTCTTCTCACACCGCGACACAGGTTCGTGGATCTGAGTGTCGCGATCGTTACAGCCTTACATAGGCTATATTCTTCTTGCAGATAAATATACTCACGCAGTTTAGGTTAGAAGCCTCCAGTGAGTTCAACGTTTCAGGGGATACTACCCGGGAAATGCTCAGAGGTGACGAGGGGAGTTGAGAAGAGCAATGTTTATTTCAGCGAATTTAAAGCTTTGATAACTTTAATCGCTATTTAAATACCTTTACTCAATTATCTCGACTACGAAACCCTGTGAGATTATTTTTGAATGTCTGTTCTTTGAATTTAGCAAAAAAAATATATATATATATTTTTTTTTTTGTTATTTCATGGTTTTTCCACATAATCGGCCCATATCTTAAAATGGAAGGTTGCAACTTCCGACTCATTTCGCCAGAGCGGGTCACATTTGATTTTTATTTTTTAAACAATGTAATGTGTAACCTAAAAATAAACAGATTATTTGATAAATGGTATATTTAAATCTGCATATTGTAGCCTAATATCTGCAGGGCAGCCTAGTCTTAATAAATGTATGCTTCATTTTTCATTAGTAAATTTGATCAATAAATTCAATAATTTAGAATAATAAGACACTATAGGGCTGTTACCCTAGGTAAGGCTGATCAAATTAAATCGGTTACACAATAATGTTACGAGATTAGTTTAACAGGAGTCAATTAAAAATCGCTGTAAAGAACTATACTTTTAAACATAACCCTAAATCACCATAAGGTGTCGCCAGATGACCGTCTTAATGAACGAGTCATGGATTCAAAATGCTGAATCATTCAGTAATGAGAAAACACATTGCTTTGAGATGCGCGATGGGTCGCTGTGATCTTTGTTTAACTATTTTCTCTGCTGAAACAGAAAAAAGTCAATATTGCATCTAAAAATTCAATATTGCATCTAAAATGTAAGTGACTTGACTTGTGTGTGTGACTATGTTTGTTGTAGTGATAAGAGTTGCACCCTTGTTAAAGTTTAAGGCCTTGTGTTTTTGGATATATATCTTTCTTTCTTTTTTTTTCTTTTTTTTACAAAATATGCATATAACCCATATATTTTAGATTTATTATTTGCTTTAAATTAAATTAAGATTGTATTTTTGGTAATTGAACCTGAATGAATTTAAAAATGAATGTGCTATATTTCAGATCATATATTTGTTTTTCTTAAAATTTGAACTAACTTTATTCTTAGCTGAATTATAAATATTTTATTTCTGTATGAATTAAAAACACATTTGATTTTTCTTTTTTAATCAATGTAGAATGTGTAACTGAAATATAAACAGATTAGGGCTCTGTTCGAGGACAAGTAACTAAAACCAATGCGACATGATGAATGTTTGTTTCCCAAACCATCTCAGAGTAACAGCTTACTTTTCTTTCTTACTATATTCTTTCTTACTATAAACTGTGCTGTAGAGCTTGCATCAGTCAAAGCAGGGTTACATTTTGCATGTCGTGCACAATAAACCTAAAGGCACCAGGGTGGCGGTGCCACCAGCTTCATATATATATGTATATATACAGTATATATATATATATATATAGCTGTGATCCGCGATGAAGGGCCAAAGCCAGTGGCATGGCCACCCTGGTGCTTTTAGGTAACTAAGGAACCGGGGTTGCGGTGCCACCGGCTTGGGCCCTTCATCGCTGCTCGCAGCTATATTTATTATTATTATTATTATTTATACGACTATTCGGGCACTTTTGGGGCCCTTAACATGCTCAAAAACTCTTGAAACTTAGCACACGGGTCAGAACCCGCGGCCATCAGGGCCGGGCTGAAGATGGTACCCGGGCGTGGCAGGGGGGCTAGACAGCGCCCCCTGGAACGGGGTCCGAAAACTTGGTCCATAAATCAAACACGCTTGCATGTAATAATATGAAACTCGGTGCACATATAGATCTCATCGTTCATATATACCTCATACTATTACTTTTTACCCCAGCCCAACAGGAAGTCGGTTACTTAGGGTTGTTCATAAAACACTCGCAATGGAATTTGAAGTACTACTCCTAGAGAATTCAAACACACGGCACGAAACTCGGTCAGCATGAAGTCAAGGCATTGACGATGAAAGTTTGCGAGGGGATTTTTGATATCTCGAACGGTTTGGCCATGGCGAGGAAACGAAATTATGGCGAGAAACGTGAAACAGGAAGTGTGTTATAACTTCAGCATACATTAACTGATCTTGATGAAACTTCAGCAGTATGTTCGCTGTAAGAGGACGATCACATGGATGTGACTATTGTGAGTCAGAGTTATAGCGCCACCAACTGGTAGCAGGAAGTGTGTCACTTTCAAAATGCTTTGAACTCACCCTTTTATTTTTACCCGATGTGCTTCAAACTTAATCTGTATAATGTAAATACATAGCAGAAGAAGACCTGTGAATGGATTCTTGATATCTTTGATACTGTTGCCGTGGCAACGCATCAAACTTTAAAATTCTTTTTTTTTATGATTTTGAGACTCTTAGCGGCTTTTGGGGCCCTTAACGGGTTTGAAAACTCTTGAAACTTTGCATACAGGTCAGATCCCAAAGCCATCAGAGCCGGGCTGAAGATGGTACCTGGGTGTGGCAGGGGGGCTAGACAGCGCCCCCTGGAACGGGGTCCGAACACTTGGTCCATAAATCAAACACGCTTGCATGTAATAATATGAAACTCGGTACACATGTTGATCTCATCGTTTCATCTATACCTCACGCTCTTACTTTTTACCCCAGCCAAACAGGAAGTCGGCTATTGAGGTTTGTTTGTAAAACGCTCGCAATGGAATGTGCAATACTCCTCCTAGAGAATTCAAACACACGGCACGAAACTCGGTCAGCATGAAGTCAAGGCATTGAGGATGAAAGTTTGCGAGGGGATTTTTGATATCTCGAACGGTTTGGCCGTGGCGAGGAAACAAAATTATGGCGAGAAACGTGAACCAGGAAGTGTGTTATAACTTCAGCATACATTAACTGATCTTGATGAAACTTCAGCAGTGTGTTCGCTGTAAGAGACCGATCACATGGATGTGACTATTGTGAGTCAGAGTTATAGCGCCACCAACTGGTAGCAGGAAGTGTGTCACTTTCAAACTGCTTTGATATCACCCTCTTATTTTTAACCGATTTGCTTCAAACTTCATCTGTATAATGTAAAAATACAGCAGATGTAGACCTGTGAATGGATTCTTGATATCTTTGATACTGTTGCTGTGGCAACAAATCAAACTTTAACATTCTTTTTTGATACTTTTGGGACTCTTAGCATGCTTGAAATTGCTTGAAACAGATAGATACAGATAGCTCGACAGATACATCACATTTATTAGCCAGTAGGCATGTGCAACTTTGGCAAAAGATTAAAGTAATGTCAAAAAAGTAAACAGTAAACACTAAAAGCCTCATATCTTCTAAAAATGTAATTATACATCATTTGTTTCTAAATTAAATTATACAAATATTATAATTAAACCAGTTTTTCCCTTTTTTCATTTAAGAATTATGTTTACGTTCAAAAACAGCCAGAATGGTTTTAAAATTCAGAAGAAGAAAAAATAATCTGAGTCATACGTAGTGCTATACTGCCCTCTTGTGTTCAATATCAGGTAGGCCTATTGTGTATATTCCCACCGGTTAATCAACGTGTGACTCCGCTGGGACTCGGGAACTTTTAAATCGCTTACTTAAAACTGAAAGTCAAAATACAGATATCCGCACAAGACATTAATGTTGTGGAGTAGAGCGAGCATTTTAAATAAATTCCTATTAAGTAGGATTGAACTAAACAGAATGAACGTTCACTCTGTTCTGCTGGTTCCTCGCTGTTGGCGCGCACAGTTATGAATGCTTGTGCAGCCATGAGTTTTAGTTTAATTTTAAAATTAGCGCAATTTCGGGATTTGTATTATTTGAATTTATTTTTAAAAAACACAATGTTGAGTTTTATTGTAACACTGTTTAATCGCGCCCACGGTTATATTTTGTATATTATATATAATTATAATGTATTTCTGTATAAAATAATACTACAATAAAAAACACATTTGTGACCGAACTGATCCAGCAAAATTAGTCACAGTGACCCAAATTTAAAAATTGAGATTTTGATATTAATGGAAAGAGGACACTGTAAGCTTTCAAATGATACCTTGGTCATACCTTGAATGGTTGTAACGATATACTGATTTTTTTTTTTTGCTTTATTTTGTCCTTGTCCCATGTGAAGCGTCTTTGAGTGTCCAAAAAAGCGCTATACAAGTGTGATGTATTATTATTATTATTATTATTATTATACAGATTTGAATTCTGGTCGTCTGCCCTTTTTTTCCAATTGAAAACCTAAGAAAATCGCTTTTAAAGTTTTTTTGCCCGTTTTTTTTTTTTTTTTTTGATATCTTTCAAAATCCATAGCATTTTAAGGGATAAACTATTTATTTTATATAGCTTAATTTGACCAAATAGATTAACATATAAATGCAATTTAACGAGGCTGAAACTCAACTTATTTTTAATTTTTTTTAAATAAATAATTAAAAAGTCACTTTTACAAAAATGTTCTAAAATCAGAAAGATTAAAGAGGAGTCAGAGAGAAATTCAGTTTTCATACGGATTAGCCCACATAAGCAGAGAGCAGTCTGTTTTCTTTCATTTTGAATGGTTGTGTTTAAAAGTAGACATTTCAATATATATGTCTGTGAGGATACGCAACACAGTCTCATGAAGATGCGTATCTATACCACGAGTGTCATTTCTCGTGGCATTTATACGCCAAAAGTGTTTTTTTCGTGTATATGGTACGCATTAAAAAACCCTGGGTTAGGTTTAGGGGGGAGGGGGGTGGGGAGTTCGTGTGTATTATACGCAAAAAAGTGCGTATAATATGTACGCGAAAATCGCGTGCCAAATACACGCAAAAACTGCTTTTGGCGTATAAATGCCACGAGAAATGACATGGTTCATGAGACAAGCTTCAGTTCACGTGCCGCGCGTCTCCGCGTAGGCCTAGCCTATTGTCTGCAATTTATTTCTTATTATTAAATCCTAGTAATTGGTTGATGAAACATTGATTTAAATTAAGATAATTATTTTAAAACGAAATTTACTTTAAAGAAAGGCTTTGTGCTTGCATGTTTAAGCTATGTGAAAGTTTTAGTGCTGCTTCCAGAGAACGGTCACGTTCGGATTGTTTTTCCTCATAAATGCGAACACGGAAAATAAAATAAAGATTTTATGTTCTGGAGAGAGTCAACCCTTCTTCATCCGGTGAGTATTACTTTTGGTTTGTGCAGTGTGGTTCACATAGGCCAATTTATTAAAATATTTAATTATCTGGGAATTGGATGCTGAAATTGCCCAATTTAAAAAAAAAATAGTAATAATTTAAGTTTTGTGGTGTAAGTCTACGTATTTTATAGGCTAATGTTAACTTCAAATAATACTAATAGTAATTTAAAGATGTTGTAGCTAGCATTGGGTCTGGACGTGAAGGATAACTTCGGGAGTTGAAGGGACGTGTCGGTGTCGTGATTCTGTCTTCTCACACCGCGACACAGGTTCGTGGATCTGAGTGTCGCGATCGTTACAGCCTTACATAGGCTATATTCTTCTTGCAGATAAATATACTCACGCAGTTTAGGTTAGAAGCCTCCAGTGAGTTCAACGTTTCAGGGGATACCCGGGAAATGCTCAGAGGTGACGAGGGGAGTTGAGAAGAGCAATGTTTATTTCAGCGAATTTAAAGCTTTGACAACTTTAATCGTTATTTAAATACCTTTACTCAATTATCTCGACTACGAAACCCTGTGAGATTATTTTTGAATGTCTGTTCTTTGAAATTAGCAAAAAAAAAATATATATATTTTTTTGTTATTTCATGGTTTTTCCACATAATCGGCCCATATCTTAAAATGGAAGGTTGCAACTTCCGACTCATTTCGCCAGAGCGGGTCACGTTTGATTTTTATTTTTTAAACAATGTAATGTGTAACCTAAAAATAAACAGATTATTTGATAAATGATATATTTAAATCTCCATATTGTAGCCTATAATATCTGCAGGGCAGCCTAGTCTTAATAAATGTATGCTTCATTTTTCATTAGTAAATTTGATCAATAAATTCAATAATTTAGAATAATAAGACACTATAGGGCTGTTACCCTAGGTAAGGCTGATCAAATTAAATCGGTTACACAATAATGTTACGAGATTGGTTTAACAGGAGTCAATTAAAAATCGCTGTAAAGAACGATACTTTTAAACATAACCCTAAATCACCATAAGGTGTCGCCAGATGACCGTCTTAATGAACGAGTCATGGATTCAAAATGCTGAATCAGTCAGTAATGAGAAAACACATTGCTTTGAGATGCGCGATGGGTCGCTGTGATCTTTGTTTAACTATTTTCTCTGCTGAAACAGAAAAAAGTCAATATTGCATCTAAAAAGTCAATATTGCATCTAAAATGTAAGTGACTTGACTTGTGTGTGTGACTATGTTTGTTGTAGTGATAAGAGTTGCACCCTTGTTAAAGTTTAAGGCCTTGTGTTTTTGGATATATATCTTTCTTTTTTTTTTCTTTTTTTACAAAATATGCATATAACCCATATATTTTAGATTTATTATTTGCTTTAAATTAAATTAAGATTGTATTTTTGGTAATTGAACCTGAATGAATTTAAAAATGAATGTGCTATATTTCAGATCATATATTTGTTTTTCTTAAAATTTGAACTAACTTTATTCTCAGCTGAATTATAAATATTTTATTTCTGTATGAATTAAAAACACATTTGATTTTTCTTTTTTAATCAATGTAGAATGTGTAACTGAAATATAAACAGATTAGGGCTCTGGTCGAGGACAAGTAACTAAAACCAATGCGACATGATGAATGTTTGTTTCCCAAACCATCTCAGAGTAACAGCTTACTTTTCTTTCTTACTATATTTTTTCTTACTATAAACTGTGCTGTAGAGCTTGCATCAGTCAAAGCAGGGTTACATTTTGCATGTCGTGCACAATAAACCTAAAGGCACCAGGGTGGCGGTGCCACCGGCTTCATATATATATATATATGTATACAGTATATATATATATATATATATAGCTGTGATCCGCGATGAAGGGCCAAAGCCAGTGGCATGGCCACCCTGGTGCTTTTAGGTAACTAAGGAACCGGGGTTGCGGTGCCACCGGCTTGGGCCCGCCATCGCTGCTCGCAGCTATATTTAGGGCCCAAGCCCTGAAAGGGCGAAGGCCCTATTGTTTTCCTTGCGATTATTTTTCTTCTCTATTATTAGGGCCCAAGCCCTGAAAGGGCGAAGGCCCTATTGTTTTCCTTAGGATTATTTATTATTATTATTTTGTAACCTTTTGGGCATTTTTGGGGCCCTTAACGTGCTCGAAAACTCTTGAAACTTTGCACATGGGTCAGAACCCGCGGCCATCAGAGCCGGGCTGAAGCTGGTACCCGGGCGTGGCAGGGCGGCTCGTCAGCGCCCCCTGGAACGGGGTCCGAACACTTGGTCCATAACTCAAACACGTTTGTATGTAATAATATGAAACTCGGTGCACATGTGATCTCATAGTTTCATCTATACCTCGCGCTTTTACTTTTTACCCCAGCCCAACAGGAAGTCGGCTATTGAGGTTTGATTGTAAAACGCTCGCAATGGAATGTTAAATACTCCTCCTAGAGCTTTGATCCAAATTCGACAAAACTCGGTCAGCATGAAGTCAAGACATTGAGGATGAAAGTTTGCGAGGGGATTTTTGATATCTCGAACGGTTTGGCCGTGGCGAGGAAACGAAATCATGGCGAGAAACGTGAACCAGGAAGTGTGTTATAACTTCAGCATACATTAACTGATCTTGATGAAACTTCAGCAGTGTGTTCGCTGTAAGAGGACGATCACATGGATGTGACTATTGTGAGTCAAAGTTATAGCGCCACCAACTGGCAGCAGGAAGTGTGTCACTTTCAAAATGCTTTGATATCACCCTTTTATTTTTACCCGATTTGCTTCAAACGTCATCTGTATAATGTAAACATACGGCAGATGTAGACCTGTGAATGGATTCTTGATATCTTTGAAACTGTTGCCGTGGCGACGCATCAAACGTTACCATTCTTTTAGGATGCTTTTGAGACCCTTAGCATGCTTGAAATTGCATGAAACTCGACAGACACATCACATTTATTAGCCAGTAGACACGTGCAAAGTTTCAGAAACGGGCGTGGTGAGGGCTCAGTAGCGCCACCTTTTGACAAAAGTGGGGTTGTTAGTTTTATCTACAGTTACAAAAATCGGTATGTATATTGTACTCCTCGAGCCGGACAACTTTCTAATTGACACTCATTAGCTAGGACCCACAGAAAGTCAGATATGTTTGTTTGAATGTGGTCTTGCTCAATCTGAGCCTACATCTCTGTCTTTGCCTGTCTGTGTATGTGTGTGTGTTTGTAGGGGGAGGGGTCTTAACCATTTCACTCCTGTGTGTATGGCCTGCATAAAAAATAAATGCCTTAAGCCTGGTATTTTTTTAAATAAGTTTTTTATTTTTTATAAGTAAAGGCATATAACCAGTTTAATTGTAGTGCATTAATAGTTTTATATAATTAGTTTATTAATTAAATTAACTTGGTCCATAAACTTGATCTGAAAATTTGGTCCATAAATCAAACACACTTGCATGTAATAATATGACTTGAGTGTTAATCACATCATGTTTTCAGTTTGAATATAAAATATATAAATTATGTAAAAAAAATAAAGTTGATCCAGCTGGAGCGCAGGCTGAGAATAGCGCTGTCATGACTGGATCAGAGATCATCAGTCATGCCTTCTCATACCTTACGCGCACACCACGCCCACTTACATCAGATCACATCAACATGTCAGCCGGAGGGATAACGAGGGTCGTCGTCGCTTTTGGATTCAAGAATTTCTTACAACAAGATGGCAAAAGAACAGCGCTTTGCAAGACATGCAACGTTAAGATCGCGGACAGTCAAATGACAACCTCCAATTTCGTCCGTCATTTGAAGAGCCATTAATTCTGCCCAGTAAGTGCTTGTCAATTTGTTAATGTTATCTGGTTAGCTCGTTCGTAGTTAGCTAGCGTAAGTTAAAGGAGAACTCCGGCACAAAATTACACATTGTTACCTAGTCAACCGTTATCTGAGATTTGTTTTCATGACTGCCGAATGTAAATAGTTTTATCTATAAAAACAGTTTAGCCTATAAGTGACGTCCGACATTCTGCATATTGTGTTATTTTGTTAAGCCCCACTAAAGGCATAAAAAACTGTAAAGCACAATCAAGTTTTCACACTATATTCCAAGACTTCTAAAGTCATTCAATAGCTTAATGTGTGGTAAAATTAATATTTTAGTCTCTAAGTTAAAGTTAACGGAAAGTCATCTCGCCTTAGTCATTCTCCATGCATCAGCATTCACACAGCGCGTCGCGTTCGGTTGCGACAGTAACACGACGACACTCTCTTCAAGATCAATGTTCCCAATATTATACTTTATTTGTAGATAAGGCATAAAGGTCTATGATTTGCATAAAATGACTATCTTGCTGGAGTGGAGTTTATTGCCCTTTAGAATACACTAAGCATTAGTGCTGCACGATTAATTATATCGCAGTCGTAATAGCGATCTCAAACCTATGCAACTATATAACGCAAAATGCCGCGATTTTATATGAAATAAACAAAGTAGGGCTATTAGCGCAGCATCTCTTCTTTTTTGTCATCCTTTGACTAGTGTTACAAGATCCCCCTCTTATTGGTTCAAATGCCTTTTCGCATTTTGCACGACAAGAAGTGAAAAGCTGCCTGTGAGTGCCCTAGATTAGAATAGATGATACTCGCATAATGCGCATGCACTGACCGTGTGCCAGCCCAGAATAAACAGTTCTCTTTCGAGCTTGAACGAACAATAGCACACACAATTATGCCAAAATGTGGTTTTGTCTAGTATCTTCATAACATAAGAAAAGTCTATGGATGAAAAGAGTTGTGCTATGAGGCGCGTGTGAGATCCGCGTCTCGGCAACGGGTGCTCTTAAAGGGCCAGCAGCGAATAAAGCGTTCTTTCAGTAAAGTTAAAAGAACAAAGGGAAATTAGAAAATTACTCACTGATCTTGAGTAAAGAACTTTTGTAGCTTTAATAAGGATTATTATATATATAATTTATGATTCATGCAGCGCAGACTGTTTGATAACTTTATTCAATTTCTGTACCTGTTAAGACAGGAAGGGCACAGGTAAATATGTTTTTTATTATGGGTTTATGTGGGGATTGTTTGAAGTTCACTTAATTTAAAAGCTGTTATATATTTTTTTAAGCCTAATAATTTTTTAAAAAGTTGATGGCTTTCAATTGATGGAATCACTGTAATGTTGGTTTGGTTGATGGTTTATTGATCATTATAGGTGTTATCAATCATTTATTGTTGTTGTTGTTTTTAGTTTGAGTTGAGAAATAAACATTAATCTGTGTGTGCATTTTACTTTAGAACCAAGCAAGTTGGACTCATGAAGCCATTTTATTATATCGGAGTCGCAAATCGCAATTGCAATATTGGCTCAATAATGGCAATATGACATTTTCCCAAATCGTGCAGCCCTACTAAGCATAGATTATAGATACCATCCCTTCGCTATGTTCTTTTCAATGTGAAGCGTTGCGTGCTGTGACTTGGTGTTGCTTCAAGTGCATCATTCTGCACACGGGATGCGCATGATTGCTTATAATACTTTGGGGAGACAAGGGGGCGTGGCCTAAGGGAATATCACTCGTGATGTTAAGTGATGTTACCCCGCCATCGCTGATACAACCTTTAGCAGTCATGTTTTTGCTTATTGAGAGAGAGAGAAAGTGTGTGTGTGTGTGTGTGTGTGTGTGAGCAGTGGCGGTTCTAGGCGGGGGCCTGGGGGGGCCAGTGCCCCTGCGACAACAAGCTTGGACCCCCTTGTGGCCCCCCTAAATGTGGAGTCAGTGTGAAATATTTTTTTTATAGTGTGTCACGCATTGAGCATGACAGTCACTCGTTTCAGTCTTTTGTCTCACACTCCCGTCACACATTGTATTTCTCATGCGGAAAAACTATTAATAATATATTTAATATACGCAATTTCTCTGGCCGCGCCGCTCTCACGTGAGAATCAAGCGCGTCTCGCCTGGAGTTCAGCAGTCGACCCTGCTACGCATCAGCCAATCAAAAAAAGAGAAGTGCTACTTAATAGCCAATCAGAAAAGGGCACTATTGTATCTGGGTAAAATTTAACGCAACAACCAATGAAAAAAAGCATATCCTGGAATTGTTCATATGATTCTGTTACAACATCTTCCGAAAGTTTCTTCACCCGTCCCACAGATGAAAGTAATCACTGGAGCTCCGAACATCACTTGGAGCACGGAGTAAGTCATGATCTCCTGTTTTAATGTTACAACAAATTCACAACTTGTTTGACAAAAACTATGACAACTTGACTGATGTAAGATGAATCTTTCCCGTAGCGTAAGCTAGCTTACGCAATGCTCGTTCCCTCATCTAGAGAGAACCGAGGTTACGTTAGGTAATCGATTCGTTTCCCATTTAATTAGTATCAGTCTGTAACTTAGACAACAGTTTTACAGCCTGTTCACTGACAACACCTGCTCAGAACAAGTAGTCTAGGCCTAGTCATCTTATTACACGAATCACGATGACTGACATATTGTCACATTATAAACATCTCTCTCTCCAAATAGGCTTAATAATTTTATTAGCACTAGATAAATTAAAGTGTAATGCATAGTCGATTTTAAAACATCTCTCTCTCCAAATAGGCTTAATAATTTTATTAGCACTAGATAAATTAAAGTGTATTGCATAGTCGATTTTATAGGTCACTTTTAAAATCATGTCATATTTTATAATTATATCCTGGCCAAGGATGCATTAATTATTGCTTCTGTCTTTCAAAGATGTCAGGAAAAAAACAATTATAAAAAAGCTCATTCACCCTGAGAGGAAAGCCCCCTAAAAAGGCCAGTTTAGAGGATAATTTGCTGATCTTTTTGCAAAAAAAAAAAAAAAAACCCCGACAAAAATCGTAGATTAATTTGTAAAAATGATATATATATATATATATATATATATATATATATATATATACATACTGTATATTCAATGTAAAAAAATAAAATGGAAATTCAAATACAGACTGATATATGTAATGCAAATGTAAAAATATAATGGAAATGCAAATTGTTGGATAATTATAAACATGGTATTTTGCTTATTTATGCCTTCAGTGCAGTGCAGAAAATGATAAGGTCTAAATGTAACTGGCCCCTCTAACAGTACAACTGGCCCCAGCTTGGCCCCCCCAGTTGAAATGGTCTAGAACCGCCACTGTGTGTGTGTGAGAGAGAGAGAGAGAGAGAGAGAGAGAGAGGAGAAATGTAACAAAGTTTAATATTGTTTGTAAACTGTGTTTGAGAGAGAGGAAGGTGTTCAGAGAGTCTGTAGGATGTTAAGCTGTTATTTGTTTTATGGACTCAATGTTGAAAATTTAAAACATTTCAAACACACTGTTGGCAGAAGTGAAAAATAAATAATTTTATGAAGTTACAATTTTGTTTGATTCCATGGTGTATTTTACTGAACTTGAGTATTTACAATGCAAATTATTGTAATTTACTGGCAAATACTTATCTTGTCTTTTCATTTTATTAAGATCAGATTCTGCATGTAAAATTAAAATAAGGTGACTTGACTTGCACTTGACTTAACCTACTACAAGACTTGACTTGACTTGACATAGCCTGTGACTTGACTTGACTTGACTTGCCCCCCCCCCAAAAAAAATACTTGGGACTTACTTGAGACTTGATGGTTAAGACTTGAGACTTACTTGAGACTTGCGTGACCTGCGCCCATCTCTGCTCTAAGTTGGGAATTATGGGTTGTTTGAATAAATCTCCTATGAGAAATACATCAAATTACAACGCATGTGTTTACCAATCACCACCATACTCGGTGTGCATGAAGTCAAGACATTGAGGATGCTCAATTCCGGACGGATGTTTGATTTCTCGAACGGTTTGGCCGTGGCGAGGAAATTAATTTTATGACTGAAAAAGGACACATAAAATGTGTTATAACTTTGCTCGTTTTACCTACAGTTACAAAACTTGCCACGTATATTGTTCTTGTCAAGCCGATCAACTTTCTAATTAACAGTAAGAAGCTCAGACCAAAAGAAAGTCAGATATTGTAGTTTTGGATGTGTATCTTGTCTCTATCAGTGTCTGTGTGGGGAGGGGGGGGGGGGGGTTGCTGGTGTCTTTGTGTGTGTGTGTGTGTGTGTGTGTGTGTGTGCGTGTGTGGGGAGGGGAGGGCTGTTGTCTGTGTTTATATGTGTGTGTGTGTGTGTGTGTGTGGTTGGCTGTGATTTTTCCTGCAAGTCCTTGTCTCTAAGTCCTTGTCTGTTAGCATAACAATTTTGTATTTTTTAAATGACAAAATATGCATATAACCCCCATCTTTTAAATGTATAGTTTTCTTTAAATAAAAGTAAGATTGTATTTGTAATTGAAGCTGAAAGAGTTTAAAATTCATGTGCTACATTTCAATGTATTTGTTTTCCTAAAAATTTTAAAACACTAACCTCATTCTCAGTCAAAGCGGGGGCTACATTTTTGCACGTCATGCAGAATAACCCTAAAGGCACCAAGGTGGCGGTGCCACCGGCTTTATATATATATATATAGCTGCGAGCAGCGATGAAGGGCCAAAGCTGGCGGTACCGCCACCCCAGTGCCGTTTGAAGCAACTCGGGGTTTGACAAAAGTGGGGTTTAGGTAACTAAAGGCACCGGGTGTCACAGAACAGAATGGCACAGACGGGTGAGTTTGAACAAGGTTTATTGAATGACAGTCACAGGATGGTAAGTAGCGTGCTAGTTGAAGTTGATGAGAGTATGAACAGTCTGATGATGTTTTCCTTATCTGAACAGGAACGGATGAATGGAGAGCTGACCGGAACAGCGGAGCTTGGAGACTGAAGAGGACTGGCAGCAGACGGGGACTAGGGACAGGAACAGACGGGAGAATGACGGGTTGGAGATACAATGCAGGTAAGTAGTTTCAGGAACGTAATGTAGCGATAGCGAGTCTGTAATCGTGGTTGAGACGAGACCAGACAGTGAGTGACTGAATGAGGTGAGTATATATGGAGTGGATGATAGTCCGGATAAGTGATGGCAGGTGGTGACGACAGGTGATGATGATTAGTAGTCAGGGGAACCGGAACGAGTGGGCGGAGTGCAGGTATCTGGTGCTGACGCAGATGGATCCGTGACAGTACCCCCCCCCCACGGCCAGCTCCAGCTGGCGGGCGGGACCGACGACGGGGACGGCCACGGCCCCTGGGTGCAGGACGACCTGGATGGGCCGAATGGAAGTCCTGGAGTAGGGTGGGATCAAGAATGTCCTCCCGCTGAACCCAACATCTCTCTTCCACCCCAAAACCTTCCCAATCGACGAGGTATTCCAGAAGGCCGCCCCGTCGCCGGGAGTCGAGGATCTCTCGCACTTGGTAGATGTTATCATCCTCCGGATCCACAGGAGGAGGGGGCACGTCCGCAGCACCAGACCCTGGGGAGGAAGGAGTGAGAGGATTAGTATAGGGCTTGAGGAGGGAGACATGGAATGTAGGTGCGATGCGGTAGTGAGCTGGAAGAGTGAGTCGATAGGTGACGGGGTTGATCTGCCTCTGTATGGCGAACGGACCGATGTATCTGGGACTCAGCTTACGACAGGGCTGTCGGAGACGGATGTCCCGGGTGGAGAGCCAGACCAGTTGACCCGGATGGTATTGGGGAGTTGAAGCACGTCGAACATCCGCCTGGGTCTTGTGTCTGCGGACAGCCCGCTGGAGGTGAGTGTGGGCTGAGTCCCAGACCCTCTCGCTCGTCTGGAACCAGTGGTGGACTGCTGGAACATCTGATGGTTCACCGGACCAGGGAAACAGTGGAGGTTGGTACCCGAGTATGCACTGGAAGGGTGTGAGCCCTGTGGTGGATTGACGGAGAGAGTTTTGTGCATACTCGGCCCACGGCAGGTAGCGGCTCCAGCAGTCCTGATGGTCGTGGCAGTATGACCGTAAGTATCTCCCGATTTCCTGGATCTTCCGCTCAGTCTGGCCGTTGGACTGGGGGTGGTATCCTGACGTAAGACTGACGGAAACGCCCAGGAGATTGAAGAAGGCCTTCCATACACGGGAGATAAATTGTGGACCTCTGTCAGATACGACATCCTCGGGGATTCCAAAGTTTCTGAAAACGTCTTGGAATAGTGCTTCAGCAGTCTCAAAGGCAGTGGGAAGGCCAGGGAGAGGAATGAGTTTGCAGGCCTTGGAGAATCGGTCGACTACCACAAGAATGCAGGTATGATTGTGGGAACGGGGAAGGTCGGTGACAAAGTCGACCCCCAGATGGGACCAGGGTCGAGTGGGAATTGGTAGGGGAGTGAGCTTGCCTTCAGGAAGATGACGGGGAACCTTGGCCATGGCACAGACTGAGCATCCCCTGACGTATCGGGAGATATCCTGGGCCATACCCGGCCACCAGTAACGCTGTTGGACGAGCGAGAGAGTTCCTTGGCTGCCTGGGTGTCCAGAGCCCGGAGAGGTATGTACTGAGTCCATGAGGGACAGGCGTAGGCGTGTCGGGACGTAAACCCGTCCCTCTGGACCTCCCGGCGGAGCAGGTTCGGCTTGAGTGGCATCTGAAATGTGATCGTCCATACTCCACTGAATGGGACTGACGACGATGGCTGGAGGGAGGATGGTCTCGGGACTTAGAGGAGGAGAATTGGGCTGGAACTGTCGTGATAATGCGTCTGCTTTTACATTTTTGTGTCCAGGGCGGTAGGTGACAGAGAAGTTGAAGCGGGTGAAGAAGAGGGCCCAGCGAGCTTGACGGGGATTGAGTCTTCTAGCCTCCCGGAGGTATTCGAGATTCCGGTGGTCCGTGATAACTGTAAACGGGTGTTGAGCCCCCTCCAGCCAGTGTCTCCATTCCTCCAAGGCCAGTTTGATGGCTAGCAGCTCTCGGTTGCCGATATCATAGTTCTGCTCCGCCGGGGACAGTTTCTTGGAATAGAAGACACATGGATGGAGTTGCAATGGAGTCCCCTGCCGCTGAGAAAGAACCGCTCCTACCCCAGAGGTGGAGGCATCCACTTCCACGATGAAGGGTAGAGCTGGATTGGGAAGGGAGAGGGTAGGAGCGGAACTGAAGGCCCTTTTCAAGCTGTCAAACGCCCGTGTGGAGTCGGTGTTCCAGGACAGAGACTTGGCCCCGCCCTTGAGGAGATTAGTGAGAGGGGAGCAGGTCCGACTGAAGTTTTTGATGAAGCGGCGATAGAAGTTAGCAAACCCAAGGAACCGTTGAAGGTCTTTCCGAGAGGTGGGTTGTGGCCAGTTGTTAACGGCATCCACCTTCCTCTGGTCCATGGTTATACCGCGGGGAGTGATGAGGTAGCCCAGGAACTGAACGGTGGTTCTGTGGAATTCGCACTTTTCTAGTTTCAGGAAGAGTTGATGGTCTCTGAGGCGTTGGAGTACGGTTTGGACATGGCGGATATGAGTGGGTAGATCGGGAGAGTATATGAGGATATCATCGATATAGATGATGACAAATTGGTGTAGTAGGTCTCTGAAGATCTCGTTCATGAACCCCTGGAACACGGCGGGTGCGTTGGACAATCCGAAGGGCATGACGAGGTACTCGTAGTGCCCCGCAGGGGTGATGAACGCTGTCTTCCACTCGTCACCTTCACGGATGCGGATGAGATTGTATGCGCTCCGGAGATCGAGTTTGGAGTAGACAGTAGCCCCACGGAGTTGTTCCAGAGCGGCGGGGACCAGAGGAAGGGGATAGCGGTATTTGACGGTGGATTGATTGAGGATACGGTAATCGATGCAGGGGCGCAAGCCTCCGTCCTTCTTGCCCACGAAGAAGAAGCTTGATGCGGCAGGGGACGTGGATGGTCGAATAAATCCTTGACTTAAGGCTTCCTGGATGTACTCCTCCATGGCCTTCTGCTCCGGGATGGACAGAGAATAGATCTTACCTCGCGGTAGGACCGCCCCAGGCAGCAGGTCGATCGCACAGTCCCATGGCCGATGAGGTGGTAAAGTGGTTGCCAGCTGTTTATCAAAGATCTCCTGGAACGCCCGGTAAGGTGGAGGAATGTCCGTGAGGGACACAGCAGAAGAATCTTCCACGGAGGTGGCGGAGAGAGAGATTTTCTGAACCGGAGTGACTGAACGGATAATGGACTTGGAAATGGCAGGCAGACAATGATTATGGCATTCTTCACCCCACTGTAGGACCTCACCGGTTGACCATTGAATATGTGGTGAATGGAGTTCCAACCACGGGCGTCCCAGGATGATCTCAGCCGTCGAGCCCTCCAGCACCAGAAAGGAAATTGCCTCCTTGTGAAGCCAGCCGATCTCTAGCCCTAGATCCGGGCTGCGGTGTCCAATCCGGCCACGGCCAAGAGGTTTTCCGACGATGGATTGAACGTGAAGGGTGTGAGGAATGGTACGTTGCTTCGTTTGGAGCCGATGGAGAGTGGTGAGTGAGATGAAGTTACCGGCGGATCCGGAGTCAATTAGCGCTTGAACTGGAAGGGAACGATTCATATAAGTGATAGTAGCAGATGTATATTTCATATTCGATATGGATAGGGGTAACTGAACTGTACTCACTGCGGGTCGAGGTGGACGAATGGGACAGGTGGATAACATATGTCCAGCAGCTCCGCAATATAGACAAAGTCCGTTGGTTATACGGCGATTGCGCTCGGAGATCGGTAGGCGAGCAGACCCGATCTCCATCGGCTCTGGTGCTGGAGGACTGTAAGCGGCAGATGGGCGAGGAGGCGGAGGTGCAGGGCTATCTAGCTGGCAGGCAGTGCGGCGTTGGTCGATGCGGATGGATCGCTGTATAATGCTCTCGATACCCACTGTGTCGTCGTAGATGGCTAACTGGAGACGAATGTCGGGATTCAGACCGTGGCGGTATGCAGTGATAAGTGCAGACTCATTCCATCCCAGCGAAGCGGCGAGGGTCCGGAACTGCAGAGCATATGCAGCCACTGACGATCTCCCTTGCTTCAAACGAAACAGCTGATCCTGCACGGAGATCGAGTGCAGAGATTGTGAGAACACTTCCAGGAAGTGATTGGAAAATGAGGCGAAGGTTCTGGTGACGGGCCCACGATCTTTCCATAGGGCATGAGCCCATTGAAGAGCCCGACCCCGGAGAAGGGAGATAAAGAAAGCGACCTTCGATTCTTCAGTGGGGAACGAGGATGGAATCATTTTTATGTAGAGCTCGCACTGCAGAAGGAAGCCGCTGCACTCCTCCTCCTCGCCAGAGAAGGGCGCTGGTTGGGCCATGGGACATACAGAGGCAGCAGCAGAGGAAAAGGCTACGGTGGAAGTAGCGAGCACAGATGCACTAGTCCGGGGAAGAGGTGCTGTCGATGGGGAACTCGTGTCCGTGGTGGGTGCGGGCGTAGGTTGAAGCATGTTTTAGGTTGGTCTGGTCTTCTGTCACAGAACAGAATGGCACAGACGGGTGAGTTTGAACAAGGTTTATTGAATGACAGTCACAGGATGGTAAGTAGCGTGCTAGTTGAAGTTGATGAGAGTATGAACAGTCTGATGATGTTTTCCTTATCTGAACAGGAACGGATGAATGGAGAGCTGACCGGAACAGCGGAGCTTGGAGACTGAAGAGGACTGGCAGCAGACGGGGACTAGGGACAGGAACAGACGGGAGAATGACGGGTTGGAGATACAATGCAGGTAAGTAGTTTCAGGAACGTAATGTAGCGATAGCGAGTCTGTAATCGTGGTTGAGACGAGACCAGACAGTGAGTGACTGAATGAGGTGAGTATATATGGAGTGGATGATAGTCCGGATAAGTGATGGCAGGTGGTGACGACAGGTGATGATGATTAGTAGTCAGGGGAACCGGAACGAGTGGGCGGAGTGCAGGTATCTGGTGCTGACGCAGATGGATCCGTGACACCGGGGTTGCGTTGCCACCGGCTTGGGCCCGCAATCGCTGCTCGCAGCTATATTTCTTTATTATTTTTCTGCTACCTTTTGGGCATTTTTGGGGCCCTTAACTTGCTCGAAAACTCTTGAAACTTTGCACACGGGTCAGAACCCGCGGCCATCAGGGTCTCATATCTTCTAAAAATGTAATTATACATCATTTGTTTCTAAATGATATTATACAAATATTATAACTAAACCAATTTTTCCCTTTTTTTCATTTAAGAATTATTTTTACATTCAAAAACAGCTAGAATGGTTGTAAAATTTAGAAAAAAAATAATAATCTGAGTCATACGTAGTGCTATACTGCCCTCTTGTGTTCAATATCAGGTAGGCCTATTGTGTATATTCCCACCGGTTAATCAACGTGTGACTCCGCTGGGACTTTTAGAGTTTTTAAATCGCTTACTTAAAACCGAAAGTCAAAATACGGATGTCCGCACAAGGCATTAATGGTGTGGAGTAGAGAGAGCATTTTAAATAAATTCCTATTAAGTAGGATTGAACTAAACAGAATGAATGTTCACTCTGTTCTGCTGGTTCCTCGCTGGTGGATCATATGATTATTTTGTCGTAATCTATGACAAAAATGCTATTATAAACTATATTAATGGATAATACACATTGCTCTTTGTATTGTTGAAAAATACATTCATTAAAAACAAGATAACAAAAATCAAAAAGATATAGCCATGGGTACTATAAAATTGCTACTAAACATTTTTGAAATGTATAGCACAGATGTTTAATGAGGCAGCAACATATAATTGAAAGGCAATTAATAATCTGTCATTGCATCACTGTATTATGATATTAAAGGCTCCAATACAGTGCAGCACAAAGCACTTATGTGCATCCCGAGCGGAGAATGATGTGCTTGAAGCCACATGAAGTTACAGCGCATTGAGTCCGCATTGAAAAGTTCAAAGCACAAAGGAAATACATATTTATGAACAGTGTATTATACATTATCTATCTATGCAATAGTTTATTGAGCCTTTTCTTTTAACGGTTTTAAATTTCAGTTACTGTGTGCGTGAAGAACAATTATAGTGCTCTGACTCTAGTGTTGTGATCTAACCGACAGCGTCCGACACCCGGTAGAAAGTAACACGATTAAGTTACAGCAATAAAGTCCAACAAGAAAAAGTTTCTTCATCCGAAACCATAGACCTTTATCATAAAGATCGAGTATAATAGGATTAACATTGGATCATCTTGAAGATCGTTTCATCATTGACTGTAACCGAATGCGACGCGCTGTTTGAATGCTGAATGGAGAATGACTGACAGCCGCAGAGAGGGAAAAGTTTACGTGTTCTTGAATTTAATGACTTAAATATTAATTTCTATATCACATAATGGCTTCAGAACAATTATAATGCAGTGCACGAAAACTTTATGGTACTTTAGAAAGTTTTGTGCCTTTTGTGGGGATTAACAATAACATAAAATAGCATATGCACAATATAGGATTTGAATCAGCCTCGTCTGATCAATACCCGATCCAGCAAAGATGGCAGTATCAGAGCCGATACCGATCCTGAGTATCCAATCGGCGCATCCCTAACTACTAAAATGTAAACACACGGCAGATGTATACCTGGATGTACACCTGACCTTTCAGAAGGTTGCTCACGCATACTTTGTGGTTGATATGTGCCCTCGATGCGCACTTTTGCAGAGCCCTCACTGATGCAAGCTCTTCAGCACACTTCTTTTCGACAGTCATAGCGGGGGTACGTTTTTGCTCGTCGTGCAGAATAACCCTAAAGGCACCAAGGTCGCGGTGGCACCGGCTTATATATATATATGTATATATATATATATATATATATATATAAATATAGCTGTGAGCAGCGATGAAGGGCCAAAGCCGGCAGTACCGCCACCCCGGTGTCTTTAGGTAACTAAAGGAACCGGGGTTGCGGTGCCACCGGCTTGGGCCCGCAATCGCTGCTCGCAGCTATATTTATTATAATAATTATTATTTTACTACCTTTTGGGCACTTTTGGGGCCCTTAACGTGCTCGAAAACTCTTGAAACTTTGCACACGGGTCAGAACCCGCGGCCATCAGAGCCGGGCTGAAGATGGTACCCGGGCGTGGCAGGGCAGCTCGTCAGCGCCCCCTGGAACGGGGTCCGAACACTTGGTCCATAACTCAAACACGCTTGTATGTAATAATATGAAACTCGGTACACACGTTGATCTCATCGTTTCATCTATACCTCGCGCTCTTACTTTTTACCCCAGCCCAACAGGAATTTGGCTATTGAGGTTTGTTTGTAAAACGCTCGCAATGGAATGTCAAATACTCCTCCTAGAGCTTTGATCCACATTCGACGAAACTCGGTCAGCGTGAAGTCAAGACATTGAGGATGAAAGTTTGCGAGGGGATTTTTTATATCTCGAACGGTTTGTCCGTGGCGAGGAAACGAAATCATGGCGAGAAACGTGAAACAGGAAGTGTGTTATAACTTCAGCATACATTAACTGATCTTGATGAAACTTCAGCAGTGTGTTCGCTGTAAGAGGACGATCACATGGATGTGACTATTGTGAGTCAAAGTTATAGCGCCACCAACTGGCAGCAGGAAGTGTGTCACTTTCAAAATGCTTAGATATCACCCTTTTATTTTTACCCGATTTGCTTCAAACTTCATATGTATAATGTAAACATACGGCAGATGTAGACCTGTGAATGGATTCTTGATATCTTTGAAACTGTTGCCGTGGCGACGCATCAAACTTTACCCTTCTTTTAGGATGCTTTTAGGATGCTTTTGAGACCCTTAGCATGCTTCAAATTGCATGAAACTCGACAGACACATCACATTTATTAGCCAGTAGACATGTGCAAAGTTTCAGAAACGGGCGTGGTGAGGGCTCAGTAGCGCCACCTTTTGACAAAAGTGGGGTGGTTAGTTTTAACTAGAGTTACAAAAATTGGTATGTATATTGTACTCCTCGAGCCGGACAACTTTCTAATTGACACTTATTAGCTAGGACCCACAGAAACTCAGATATTTTTGTTTGAATATGGCCACTCTGAGCCTTTGGCTGGCTGGCTGGCTGGCTGTGTGTGTGTGTGTGTGTGCAGGGGGAGGGGGCTTAACCATTTCACTGCTGTGTGTATGACCTGCATAAAGAAAATACATTTCTCAAGCCTGGTATTTTTTAAATAAGTTTTTATTTTTATTTTTTTATAAGTAAAGGCATATAACTAGTTTAATTGTAGTGAATTGACAATAGTTTTATATAATTAGTTTATTAATCAGATTAACTTGGTCAATAAACTTGGTCTGAAAATTTGGTCCATAAATCAAACACACTTGCATGTAATAATATGAAACTTGGTACACATATAGATCTCATCGTTTCATATATACTTCACACTCTTACTTTTTACCCCAGCCCAACAGGAAGTTGGCTATTTAGGGTTGTGTTTAAAACACATGCAATGTAATTTAAATTATTGCTCCTAGAGCACTGAACCAAATTCGACGAAACTCGATCAGCGTGAAGTCAAGACATTAAGGATGAAAAAGTGCCACGGGATTTTTGATATCTCGAACGGTTTGGCCGTGGCGAGGAAACGAAATTATGGCGAGAAACATGGAACAGGATGTGTGTTATAACTTCAGCATACATTAACTGATCTTGATGAAACTTCAGCAGTGTTTTCGCTGTAAGAGACCGATCACATGGATGTGACTATTGTGAGTCAAAGTTATAGCGCCACCAACTGGCAGCAGGAAGTGTGTCACTTTCAAAATGCCGTGGCAACGAAACAAACTTTAACATTATTTTTTGATGCTTTTGGGACTCTTAGCTTGCTTGAAATTGCTTGAAACTCAACAGATACATCACATTTATTAGCCAATAGACATGTGCAACTATGGCAAAAGATTAAAGTAATGTCAAAAAAGTAAACACTAAAAGCCTCATATCTTCTAAAAATGTAATTATACATCATTTGTTTCTAAATTAAATTATACAAATATTATAACTTCCCCAATTTTTCCTTTTTTTTCATTTAAGAATTGTGTTTACGTTCAAAAACAGCCAGAATTGTTGTAAAATTCATAAAAAAATAATAATCTGAGTCATACGTAGTGCTATACTGCCCTCTTGTGTTCAATATCAGGTAGGCCTATTGTGTATATTCCCACCGGTTAATCAACGTGTGACTCCGCTGGGACTTGGGAGCTTTTAAATCGCTTACTTAAAACCGAAAGTCAAAATACGGATGTCCGCACAAGACATTAATGGTGTGGAGTAGAGCGAGCATTTTAAATAAATTCCTATTAAGTAGGATTGAACTAAACAGAAAGAATGTTCACTCTGTTCTGCTGGTTCCTCGCTGGTGGATCATATGATTACTTTGTCATAATCTATGACAAAAATGCTATTATAAACCATATTAATAATAGATAATACACATTGCTCTTATTTTTGAAAAATACATTCATGAAAAACAAGATAACAAAAATCATTAAAAAAAAATATAGCCATGGCTGCTATAAAGCAACATATAATTGAAAGGCAATTAATAATCTGTCATTACGTCACTGCATTATGATATTACGGCTCCAATACGGTGCAGCACAAAGCACTTATGTGCATCCCGAGCGGAGAATGATGTGCTTGAAGCCACATGAAGTTACAGCGCATTGAGTCCGTATTGAAAAGTTCAAAGCACAAAGGAAATACATATTTATGAACAGTGTATTATACATTATCTATCTATGCAATAGTTTATTGAGCCTTTTCTTTTAAAGGTTTTAAATTTCAGTTACTGTGTGCGTGAAGAACAATTATAGTGCTCTGACTCTAGTGTTGTGATCTAACCGACAGCGTCCGACACCCGGTAGAAAGTAACACGATTAAGTTACAGCAATAAAGTCCAGCAAGAAAAAGTTTCTTCATTCGAAAATATAGACCTTTAGACCTTTATCTTAAAGATCCAGTATAATAGGATTAACATTGAATCATTGAAGATCGTTTCATCATTGACTGTAACCGAATGTGACGTGCTGTTTGAATGCTGAATGGAGAATGACTGACAGGCGCAGAGAGGGAAAAGTTTGTGTTCTTGAATTTAATGACTTAAATATTAATTTCTATATCACATAATAGCTTCAGAACACTAATAATACAGTACACAAACACTTTATGGTACTTTAGAAAGTTTTTGTGCCTTTGTGCCTTACATAGAATAGTATATGCACAATATAGAATTTGAATCAGCCTCGTCAAAGATGGCAGTGTCAGAGCCGATACCGATCCTGAGTATCTAATCGGCGCACTTCTTTTCAACAGTCAAATTGAAATTGAAATTGCTTGAAACTCAACAGATACATCACATTTATTAGCCAGTAGACGTGCAAAGTTTCAGAAACGGGCAATGTGCAAGGACTAAATAGCGCCACCTTTTGACAAAAGTGGGGTTGTTAGTTTTATCTACAGTTACAAAAATCGGTATATACATTGTACTCCTCAAGCCGGACAACTTTCTAATACATAGTCATTAGCTCGGACCAAGAGGAAGTCAGATATTTTGGTTTGAATATGGTGAGCCTCTCTCTGAGCCTACGTCCCTGTATGGCAAGCCCTTTTAACATTTAAAAGCTAAGTTTGCCTGTCCGGAATTAACATTGTAGATATCAACAACGTCTTTCTGTCTATTCGTAATTACATTTTGGATAGTTTGTATTATCATTTAAGACATCTGTAACATAATTGTGACTAGTCGAAATGACAGAGTATGGCAAGCCGTTTTAACATTTAATCATAAAAGGGCCAAAGCCTTCGGCACCGCTACCCGGGTGCCTTTAGGTAACTAAAGGAACCGGGGTTGCGGTGCCACCGGCTTGGGCCCGCCATCGCTGCTCGCAGCTATATTTTTTATTTATTTTTTTTTCTTTTATTTTTCTAACGACTATTCGGGCACTTTTGGGGCCCTTAACATGCTCGAAAACTCTTGAAACTTTGCACACGGGTCAGAACCCGCGGCCATCAGGGCCGGGCTGAAGCTGGTACCCGGGCGTGGCAGGGGGGCTCGACAGCGCCCCCTGGAACGGGGTCCGAACACTTGGTCCATAAATCAAACACGCTTGCATGTAATAATATGAAACTCGGTACACATGTTGATCTCATCGTTTCATCTATACCTCGCGCTTTTACTTTTTACCCCAGCCCAACAGGAAGTCGGCTATTTAGGGTTGTTCGTAAAACACTCGCAATGGAATTTTTAATACTCCTCCTAGAGCTTTGATCCAAATTCGACGAAACTTGGTCAGCGTGAAGTCAAGACATTGAGGATGAAAGTTTGCGAGGGAATTTTTGATCTCTCGAACGGTTTGGCCGTGGAGAGGAAACAAAATTATGGCGAGAAACGTGAAACAGGAAGTGTATCATAACTTCAGCACACATCAACCGATCTTGATGAAACTTCAGCAGTGTGTTCGCTGTAAGAGGACGATCACATGGATGTGACTATTGCGAGTCAAAGTTATAGCGCCACCAACTGGCAGCAGGAAGTGTGTCATTTTCAAAATGCTTTGAAATCACCCTCTAATTTTAACTCGATTTGCTTCAAACTTCATCTGTATAATAAAAATACATGGCAGATGAAGACCTGTAAATGGATTCTTGATATCTTTGAAACTGTTGCCGTGGCAACGCATCAAACTTTACCATTCTTTTAGGATGCTTTTGAGACTCTTAGCATGCTTCAAATTGCATGAAACTCGACAGACACATCACATTTATTAGCCAGTAGACATGTGCAACGTTTCAGAAACGGGTGTGGTGAGGGCTCAGTAGCGCCACCTTTTGACAAAAGTGGGGTTGTTAGTTTTATCTACAGTTACAAAAATCAGTATGTATATTGTACTCCTCGAGCCGGACAACTTTCTAATTGACACTCATTAGCTAGGACCCACAGAAAGTCAGATATGTTTGTTTGAATGTAGAGAAAATCTCAGAATTTTGCCAGTCTCTCAGTGTCCCTCTGTGTGAGTGAGAGGAGGGGCGCCTGTCAGGTTAATTTTAACCCTTTATTTGCTGTGTGCAACTTCTCTGGCATTTTCGGGGGCCTTAACATCCTCTAAAACTCTTGAAACTTTGCACACGGGTCAGAACCCATGGCCATCAGGGCCGGGCTGAAGCTGGTAACCGGGCGTGGCAGGGCGGCTCGACAGCGCCCCCTGGACTGGGATTCGAAAATTTGTCCATAAATCAAACACACTTGCATGAATTAATATGAAACTCGGTACAATTAAAGATCACATCAGGCCAAACAACTTTCGTGCTCTAAGTTTTAGGAAGGAAGTTGGGAATTATGGGTTGTTTGAATAATTCTCCTAGGAGAAATACATCAAATTACAACGCATGTGTTTACCAATCACAACCAAACTCGGCGTGCATGAAGTCAAGACATTGAGGATGCTCAATTCCGGACGGATTTTTGATATCTCGAACGGTCTGGCCGTGACGAGGAAATGAATTTTATGACTAAAAAAGGACACATAAAGTGTGTTATAACTTTGCTCATTTTACCTACAGTTACAAAACTTTCCACGTATATTGTTCTCGTCAAGCCGATCAACTTTCCAATTTAAAGTCATTCGCTCTGAGCAACAGAAAGTCAGATATTGTAGTTTGAATGGATTTATTTCCCCTGTGATTCACTCTCTCTCTCTCTCTCTCTCTCTCTCTCTCTCTGTGTGTGTGTGGGTGTGTGTGTCTGTGTGGGGAGGGGAGGGCTGTTGTCTGTGTGTGTGTGTGTGTGGGGGGGGGGGGGGGAGGGGAGGGCTGTTGTCTGTGTTTATGTATGTTTGAACCACACAGTGTGGCTGGCTGTGATTTTTCCTACAAGTCCTTGTCTCTAAGTCCTTGTCTTTTTGCATAACAATTTTGTATTTTTTTAAATGACAAAATAGGCATATAACCCCCATCTTTTAAATGTATAGTTTGCTTTAAATAAAAGTAAGATTGTATTTGTAATTGAAGCTGAATGAATTTAAAATTCTTGTGCTATATTTCAATATATTTGTTTTCCTTAAGATTTTAAAACACTACCTTCATTCTTTTCTGAATTACAAATATTTGTTTCAGTATAAAATAATACTCTGACTAAAAACACATTTGATGTTTCTTTTTGTATTTTTATTTACATGTATTTATGTATGTGTGTGTGTGTGTGTGTGTGTGTGTGTATAAAGTGCAGGTTTTTTTAGATAAAGTAGAATTTCTATAACTATGTGTTGAACTGATAAATCACTCTTTTTTTTAACCTTTATTTATCCAGGTAAAATGTTTGAGAACCACTTCTCATTTACAAACATGACCTGGCCAAGAGGCTACAGGAAAAAATAAGAACATAATGTACAGCTGTACATAGTCAAACACATAACACTTAGAACAAGCAGCTAAATAAAAATAAAAAAGACAACAAAGAGGAAAAAGAAAACGAATAGAGTGCTTAAATAAGTGTGTAAATATGGTTCATGATTGTCAGCAGGAACAAGAGTCAACTATGTAATTTTCGAGGTTTTGCTTAAAGGTGGAGATTGGGATCAGAGATGTAAGTTTCAGGGTATTTTGTAGTATGTTCCAGTCGTGTACTGATGCAAAGCGGAAGGCATTATGTCCAAAGGTAGTAGAAGTAGGGGGGATACTAAATTTAATCAAATTACTTGATCTTGTGTGATAGGTGTTATGAGCGGCATGAAATAGGGATGACAAATAGAGAGGTGCCTTGCCCAGAATTGTCTTATATATGAAGAGAAACCAATGATGGAGCCGCCGGGTATGAAGGGAGGGCCAACCCACCAGTTTATACAGGTCGCAGTGATGAGTGTGATAGGGTGCATTAGTGGCAAAACGGATGGCTGAATGATGGATTGTGTCAAGTTTTTTTA
Organism: Pimephales promelas; assembly: GCF_988280905.1. Classification (NCBI taxonomy): domain Eukaryota; kingdom Metazoa; phylum Chordata; class Actinopteri; order Cypriniformes; family Leuciscidae; genus Pimephales; species Pimephales promelas. The sequence goes on from NC_142788.1 coordinate 5,739,559, forward strand.
GAGCTGTGTTTGGTGCCACTCTTGTGTGTGTTAAACACAATCTACTTAATACAGACAACTTCATTATAAAGATAAATAACAAATCCAAAAAAATATATGATTATAATCTATGACAAAAAAAGCCATTACAAACTATATTAGTGGTAAATACACATTGCTCTTTGTATTGTTGTAAAATACATTCATGAAAAACAAGATAACAAAAATCAAAAAGATAAATTATTTTAGATAGAGCCATGGCTGCTATAAAATTGAGACAACATGTTTTAAATGTATAGCAGAGATGTTAAATGAGGCAGCAACATACAAACTTTCTAGAACAACATGGACCTGAATAGCTGGTTTTTATGGAGGACAGTGAATAGGAAGAGGGTGCAAATCAAACAGCTCATTCTCAGACTACACAGCAAACAGCTTAAGTTTTTAGTGCTTTGTTTGAGGTTTTTAGTGCTCTGTCCTATCTTTTATCAACACATAATAGATAGAACAGAACAAGAAAGGCAATTAATAATCTGTCATTGCATTATGATATGAAAGGCTCAGTACAGTGTGGCACAAAACGCTTATGCGCATCCCGAGTGGAGAATGATGCGCTTAAAGCCACATGGAGTTACAGCGCACAGCGCATCGAGTCCGCATTGATGCAAGCTCTACAATACACTTCTTTTCGACAGTCAAAGTGGGGGTTACGTTTTTGCACGTCATACAGAATAACCCTAAAGGCACCAAGGTGGCGGTGCCACCGGCTTTATATTAAATATAAATATAGCTGTGAGCAGCGATAAAGGGCCAAAGCCGGCGGTACCACCATCCCGGTGCCTTTAGGTAACTAAAGGCATCGGGGTTGCGGTGCCACCGGCTTGGGCCCGCAATCGCTGCTCGCAGCTATATTTAGGGCCCAAGCCCTGAAAGGGCGAAGGCCCTATTGTTTTCCTTCCGATTATTTTTAGGGCCCAAGCCCTGAAAGGGCGAAGGCCCTATTGTTTTCCTTAGGATTATTCTTTTCTATTATTATTAGGGCCCAAGCCCTGAAAGGGCGAAGGCCCTATTGTTTTCCTTAGGATTATTATTATTATTAGGGCCCAAGCCCTGAAAGGGCGAAGGCCCTATTGTTTTCCTAACGATTATTAGGGCCCAAGCCCTGAAAGGGCGAAGGCCCTATTGTTTTCCTTCCGATTATTTTTTTTTTAGGGCCCGAGCACTAACAGTGCGAGGACCCTATTGAAACTGTTAGGGTTATTTTTTTTTTTTTCTTTTTTCTGCAAAGTAAGTGCCATTTTCGGGGCCGCAACATGCTCAAAAACTCACCAAATTTGGCACGCATGTCAGGACTGGTGAAAAATTTCGTATTTTGTGGGTTTCGCAGATGGGCGGGGCAAAATGGCACGCTAGCGCCACCTAGAAAATTGGAAAAAATTAGCCCCTCGTCCACGTTCAACCTACATGCACGAAATTTGGTGGGGACGTGTATCATGTCAAGACGCACAAAAAAGCCTCAAGAACCCATACCCTAAACTCGACAAGAGGTCCGCCATTTTGAATTTTGCAGCCATTTTTGGACGATTTACAGACTCCGTACTTTAACGAACTCCTCCTAGGGATTTAGTCAGATCGACTTAAAATTTCTGCTGTGCCTTCTAAAGGCATTGACGATGTAAAGTTGTGCTATCTGCGCGTTTTCGTCGATGGGCGTGTCCGTGGCGTCGAAGATTCGCCATGAAACAGGAAGTTGTAGTAACTTGGCTGTAAATGCCCAGATCTGCACGAAATTTTACACATTTGACAAGAGTCCCGCCCTGAACAAATCTACATGCCGACATTCACCCACAGTCATAGCGCCACCTGCTGGCAACAGGAAGTGACCTTTAACGAAGCAGCCCCCGCCGCTTGTTTGACCGACATGTACGAAATTTCTGTGGTACATCTACCATGACCAGACGCACAAAAAAGCCTCAAGAACCCATACCCTAAACTCGACAGGAAGTACGCCATTTTGAATTCGGCGACCGATTTGGGACGATTTACACACTCCGTACTTTAACGAACTCCTCCTAGGGATTTAGTCGGATCAACTTCAAATTTCTGTTGTACCTTCTAAAGGCATTGACGATGTAAAGTTGTGCTATCTGCGCGTTTTCGTCGATGGGCGTGTCCGTGGCGTTGAAGATTCGCCATGAAACAGGAAGTTGTAGTAACTTGGCTGTAAATGCCCAGATCTGCACGAAATTTTACACATTTGACAAGAGTCCCGCCCTGATCAAATCTACATGCCGACATTCACCCATATTCATAGCGCCACCTAGTGGCAAGAAGAAGTGACATTTAACGAAGCAGCCCCCGTCGCATGTTTGACCGACATGTACGAAATTTCTGTGGTACATCTACCATGTCCAGACGCACAGAAAAGTCTCTTGGAGCGATGCCCTAAACTCAACAGGAAGTCAGCCATTTCTAATTTTACCGCCATTTTTGGATGATTTACTCACTCCGTACTTTAACGAACTCCTCCTAGGGCTTTAGTCGGATCGACATCACATTTCTGATGTGCCTTCTAAAGGCATTGACGATGTAAAGTTGTGCTATCTGTGCGTTTTCGTCGATGGGCGTGTCCGTGGCGTCGAAGATTCGCCATGAAACAGGAAGTTGTAGTAACTTGGCTGTAAATGCCCAGATCTGCACGAAATTTAACACATTTGACAAGAGTCCCGCGTTGAACAAATCTACATGCCGACATTCACCCACAGTCATAGTGCCACCTGCTGGCAACAGGAATTGACCTTTAACGAAGCAGCGTAGCAAATGCACAGCCGCACTGGCTGAGCTGCAGAATATGCAACGCAGCCGCCTCACACCCCGACGCGCTACAGGTGCGAGGGCCCGCCCATCGCTGCTTGCAGCTTTAATTTTTCTTTTATTTTTCTAACGACTATTCGGGCACTTTTGGGGCCCTTAACATGCTCGAAAACTCTTGAAACTTTGCACACGGGTCAGAACCCGCGGCCATCAGAGCCGGGCTGAAGCTGGTACCTGGGCGTGGCAGGGCGGCTCGTCAGCGCCCCCTGGAACGGGGTCCGAACACTTGGTCCATAACTCAAACACGCTTGTATGTAATAATATGAAACTCGGTACACATGTTGCTCTCATCGTTTCATCTATACCTCACACTCTTACTTTTTACCCCAGCCCAACAGGAAGTCGGCTATTGAGGTTTGTTTGTAAAACGCTCGCAATGGAATGTTAAATACTCCTCCTAGAGCTTTGATCCAAGTTCGACGAAACTCAGTCAGCGTGAAGTCAAGACATTGAGGATGAAAGTTTGCGAGGGGATTTTTGATATCTCGAACGGTTTGTCCGTAGCGAGGAAACGAAACTATGGCGAGAAACGTGAAACAGGAAGTGTGTTATAACTTCAGCATACATTAACTGATCTTGATGAAACTTCAGCAGTGTGTTCGCTGTAAGAGGACGATCACATGGATGTGACTATTGTGAGTCAAAGTTATAGTGCCACCAACTGGCAGCAGGAAGTGTGTCACTTTCAAAATGCTTTGAAATCACCCTTTTATTTTTACCCGATTTGCTTCAAACTTCATCTGAATAATGTAAACATATGATAGATGTAGACCTGTGAATGGATTCTTGATATCTTTTAAACTGTTGCCGTGGCAACGCATCAAACTTTACCATTCTTATAGGATGCTTTTGAGACCCTTAGCATGCTTCAAATTACATGAAACTCGACAGACACATCACATTTATTAGCCAGTAGACATGTGCAAAGTTTCAGAAACGGGCGTGGTGAGGGCTCAGTAGCGCCACCTTTTGACAAAAGTGGGGTTGTTAGTTTTATCTACAGTTACAAAAATCGGTATGTATATTGTACTCCTCGAGCCGGACAACTTTCTAATTGACACTCATTAGCTAGGACCCACAGAAAGTCAGATATGTTTGTTTGAATGTAGAGAAAATCTCAGAATTTTGCCAGTCTCTCAGTGTCCCTCTGTGTGAGTGAGAGGAGGGGCGCCTGTCAGGTTAATTTTAACCCTTTATTTGCTGTGTGCGACTTCTCTGGCATTTTCGGGGGCCTTAACATCCTCGAAAACTCTTGAAACTTTGCACACGGGTCAGAACCCATGGCCATCAGGGCCGGGCTGAAGCTGGTAACCGGGCGTGGCAGGGCGGCTCGACAGCGCCCCCTGGACTGGGATTCGAACATTTGTCCATAAATCAAACACACTTGCATGAATTAATATGAAACTCGGTACAATTATAGATCACATCAGGCCAAACAACTTTCGTGCTCTAAGTTTTATGACAGTTCAAATGGAAGTTATTTATGAATTATGAATTATGGGTTGTTTGAATAATTGTCCTAGGAGAAATACATCAAATCACAATGCATGTGTTTACCAATCACAACCAAACTCGGTGTGCATGAAGTCAAGACATTGAGGATGCTCAATTCCGGACGGATTTTTGATATCTCGAACGGTCTGGCCGTGGCGAGGAAATGAATTTTATGACTAAAAAAGGACACATAAAGTGTGTTATAACTTTGCTCAATTTACCTACAGTTACAAAACTTACCACGTATATTGTTCTCGTCAAGCCGATCAACTTTCCAATTTAAAGTCATTCGCTCTGAGCAACAGAAAGTCAGATATTGTAGTTTGAATGGATTTATTTCCCCTGCGATTCTCTCTCTCTCTCTCTCTCTCTCTCTCTCTCTCTCTCTCTGTGTGTGTGTGTGTGTGGGTGTGTGTGTGTGTGGGGAGGGGAGGGCTGTTGTCTGTGTTTATGTGTGTGTGTGTGTGTGTGTGGGTGTGCATGTGTGTGTGGGGAGGGGAGGGCTGTTGTCTGTGTTTATGTGTGTGTGTGTGGCTGGCTGTGATTTTTCCTTCAAGTCCTTGTCTCTAAGTCCTTGTCTTTTTGCATAACAATTTTGTATAACAATATTTTTAAATGACAAAATAGGCATATAACCCCCATCTTTTAAATGTATAGATTGCTTTAAATGAAAGTAAGATTGTATTTGTAATTGAAGTTGAATGAATTTAAAATTCATGTGCTATATTTCATTCAATATATTTGTTTTCCTTAAGATTTTAAAACACTAACTTCATTGTTATCTGAATTACAAATATTTGTTTCTGTATAAAATAATACTCTGACTAAAAACACATTTGATGTTTTTTTTTTGTATTTTTATTTACATGTATTTATGTGTGTGTGTGTGTGTGTGTGTATATATATAAAGTGCAGGGTTTTTTTAGATAAAGTAGAATTTCTATAACTATGTGTTGAACTAATAAATCACTCTTGTGTGTGTTAAACACAATCTACTTAATACAGACAACTTCATTATAAAGATAAATAACAAATCCAAAAAATATATGATTATAATCTATGACAAAAAAAGCCATTACAAACTATATTATTGGAAAATACACATTGCTCTTTGTATTGTTGTAAAATATTCATGAAAAACAAGATAACAAAAATCAAAAAGATAAATTATTTTAGATATAGCCATGTTTTAAATGTATAGCAGAGATGTTAATTGAGGCAGCAACATACAAACTTTCTAGAACAACATGGACCTGGATAGCTGGTTTTTATGGAGGACAGTGAAGAGGAAGAGGGTGCAAATCAAACAGCTCATTCTCAGACTACACAGCAAACAGCTTAAGTTTTTAGTGCTTTGTTTGAGGTTTTTAGTGCTCTGTCCTATCTATTATCAACATATAATAGATGGAACAGAACAAGAAAGGCAATTAATAATCTGTCATTGCGTCACTGCATTATGATATGAAAGGCTCAGTACAGTGTGGCACAAAACGCTTATGCGCATCCCGAGTAGAGAATGATGTGCTTAAAGCCACATGGAGTTACAGCGCACAGCGCATCGAGTCCGCATTGATGCAAGCTCTACAATACACTTCTTTTTGATAGTCAAAGCGGGGGTTACGTTTTTACACGTCGTACAGAATAACCCTAAAGGCACCAAGGTGGCGGTGCCACCGGCTTTTTATTAAATATAAATATAGCTGTGAGCAGCGATAAAGGGCCAAAGCCGGCGGTACCACCATCCCGGTGCCTTTGGGTAACTAAAGGCATCGGGGTTGCGGTGCCACCGGCTTGGGCCCGCAATCGCTGCTCGCAGCTATATTTATTATTATTATTATTATTTATACGACTATTTGGGCACTTTTGGGGCCCTTAACATGCTCAAAAACTCTTGAAACTTTGCACACGGGTCAGAATCCGCGGCCATCAGGGCCGGGCTGAAGATGGTACCCGGGCGTGGCAGGGGGGCTAGACAGCGCCCCCTGGAACGGGGTCCGAAAACTTGGTCCATAAATCAAACACGCTTGCATGTTATAATATGAAACTCGGTGCACATATAGATCTCATCGTTCATATATACCTCAAACTATTACTTTTTACCCCAGCCCAACAGGAAGTCGGTTACTTAGGGTTGTTCATAAAACACTCGCAATGGAATTTGAAGTACTACTCCTAGAGAATTCAAACACACGGCACGAAACTCGGTCAGCATGAAGTCAAGGCATTGACGATGAAAGTTTGCGAGGGGATTTTTGATATCTCGAACGGTTTGGCCATGGCGAGGAAACGAAATTATGGCGAGAAACGTGAAACAGGAAGTGTGTTATAACTTCAGCATACATTAACTGATCTTGATGAAACTTCAGCAGTATGTTCGCTGTAAGAGGACGATCACATGGATGTGACTATTGTGAGTCAGAGTTATAGCGCCACCAACTGGTAGCAGGAAGTGTGTCACTTTCAAAATGCTTTGAACTCACCCTTTTATTTTTACCCGATGTGCTTCAAACTTAATCTGTATAATGTAAATACATAGCAGAAGAAGACCTGTGAATGGATTCTTGATATCTTTGATACTGTTGCCGTGGCAACGCATCAAACTTTAAAATTCTTTTTTTTATGATTTTGAGACTCTTAGCGGCTTTTGGGGCCCTTAACGGGTTTGAAAACTCTTGAAACTTTGCACACAGGTCAGATCCCACAGCCATCAGAGCCGGGCTGAAGATGGTACCTGGGTGTGGCAGGGGGGCTAGACAGCGCCCCCTGGAACGGGGTCCGAACACTTGGTCCATAAATCAAACACGCTTGCATGTAATAATATGAAACTCGGTACACATGTTGATCTCATCGTTTCATCTATACCTCACGCTCTTACTTTTTACCCCAGCCAAACAGGAAGTCGGCTATTGAGGTTTGTTTGTAAAACGCTCGCAATGGAATGTGCAATACTCCTCCTAGAGAATTCAAACACACAGCACGAAACTCGGTCAGCATGAAGTCAAGGCATTGAGGATGAAAGTTTGCGAGGGGATTTTTGATATCTCGAACGGTTTGGCCGTGGCGAGGAAACAAAATTATGGCGAGAAACGTGAAACAGGAAGTGTGTTATAACTTCGGCATAGATTAACTGATCTTGATGAAACTTCAGCAGTGTGTTCGCTGTAAGAGGACGATCACATGGATGTGACTATTGTGAGTCAGAGTTATAGCGCCACCAACTGGCAGCAGGAAGTGTGTCACTTTCAAACTGCTTTGATATCACCCTCTTATTTTTAACCGATTTGCTTCAAACTTCATCTGTATAATGTAAAAATACAGCAGATGTAGACCTGTGAATGGATTCTTGATATCTTTGATACTGTTGCTGTGGCAACAAATCAAACTTTAACATTCTTTTTTGATACTTTTGGGACTCTTAGCATGCTTGAAATTGCTTGAAACAGATAGATACAGATAGCTCGACAGATACATCACATTTATTAGCCAGTAGGCATGTGCAACTTTGGCAAAAGATTAAAGTAATGTCAAAAAAGTAAACAGTAAACACTAAAAGCCTCATATCTTCTAAAAATGTAATTATACATAATTTGTTTCTAAATTAAATTATACAAATATTATAATTAAACCAGTTTTTCCCTTTTTTCATTTAAGAATTATGTTTACGTTCAAAAACAGCCAGAATGGTTTTAAAATTCAGAAGAAGAAAAAATAATCTGAGTCATACGTAGTGCTATACTGCCCTCTTGTGTTCAATATCAGGTAGGCCTATTGTGTATAATCCCACCGGTTAATCAACGTGTGACTCCGCTGGGACTCGGGAACTTTTAAATCGCTTACTTAAAACCGAAAGTCAAAATACAGATATCCGCACAAGACATTAATGTTGTGGAGTAGAGCGAGCATTTTAAATAAATTCCTATTAAGTAGGATTGAACTAAACAGAATGAACGTTCACTGTGTTCTGCTGGTTCCTCGCTGTTGGCGCGCACAGTTATGAATGCTTGTGCAGCCATGAGTTTTAGTTTAATTTTAAAATTAGCGCAATTTCGGGATTTGTATTATTTGAATTTATTTTTAAAAAACACAATGTTGAGTTTTATTGTAACACTGTTTAATCGCGCCCACGGTTATATTTTGTATATTATATATAATTATAATGTATTTCTGTATAAAATAATACTACAATAAAAAACACATTTGTGACCGAACTGATCCAGCAAAATTAGTCACAGTGACCCAAATTTAAAAATTGAGATTTTGATATTAATGGAAAGAGGACACTGTAAGCTTTCAAATGATACCTTGGTCATACCTTGAATGGTTGTAACGATATACAGATTTGAATTCTGGTCGTCTGCCCTTTTTTTCCAATTGAAAACCTAAGAAAATCGCTTTTAAAGTTTTTTTGCCCGTTTTTTTTTTTTTTTTTTTGATATCTTTCAAAATCCATAGCATTTTAAGGGATAAACTATTTATTTTATATAGCTTAATTTGACCAAATAGATTAACATTTAAATGCAATTTAACGAGGCTGAAACTCAACTTATTTTTAATTTTTTTGAAATAAATAATTAAAAAGTCACTTTTACAAAAATGTTCTAAAATCAGAAAGATTAAAGAGGAGTCAGAGAGAAATTCAGTTTTCATACGGATTAGCCCACATAAGCAGAGAGCAGTCTGTTTTCTTTCATTTTGAATGGTTGTGTTTAAAAGTAGACATTTCAATATATATGTCTGTGAGGATACCTTATACGCTGACTTTCGGTTCATGAGACAAGCTTCAGTTCACGTGCCGCGCGTCTCCGCGTCGTGATTAGGCCTAGCCTATTGTCTGCAATTTATTTCTTATTATTAAATCCTAGTAATTGGTTGATGAAACATTGATTTAAATTAAGATAATTATTTTAAAACGAAATTTACTTTAAAGAAAGGCTTTGTGCTTGCATGTTTAAGCTATGTGAAAGTTTTAGTGCTGCTTCCAGAGAACGGTCACGTTCGGATTGTTTTTCCTCATAAATGCGAACACGGAAAATAAAATAAAGATTTTATGTTCTGGAGAGAGTCAACCCTTCTTCATCCGGTGAGTATTACTTTTGGTTTGTGCAGTGTGGTTCACATAGGCCAATTTATTAAAATATTTAATTATCTGGGAATTGGATGCTGAAATTGCCCAATTTAAAAAAAAATTAGTAGCCTAATAATTTAAGTTTTGTGGTGTAAGTCTACGTATTTTATAGGCTAATGTTAACTTCAAATAATACTAATAGTAATTTAAAGATGTTGTAGCTAGCATTGGGTCTGGACGTGAAGGATAACTTCGGGAGTTGAAGGGACGTGTCGTGTCGTGATTCTGTCTTCTCACACCGCGACACATGTTCGTGGATCTGAGTGTCGCGATCGTTACAGCCTTACATAGGCTATATTCTTCTTGCAGATAAATATACTCACGCAGTTTAGGTTAGAAGCCTCCAGTGAGTTCAACGTTTCAGGGGATACCCGGGAAATGCTCAGAGGTGACGAGGGGAGTTGAGAAGAGCAATGTTTATTTCAGCGAATTTAAAGCTTTGACAACTTTAATCGTTATTTAAATACCTTTACTCAATTATCTCGACTACGAAACCCTGTGAGATTATTTTTGAATGTCTGTTCTTTGAAATTAGCAAAAAAAAAATATATATTTTTTTTGTTATTTCATGGTTTTTCCACATAATCGGCCCATATCTTAAAATGGAAGGTTGCAACTTCCGACTCATTTCGCCAGAGCGGGTCACATTTGATTTTTATTTTTTAAACAATGTAATGTGTAACCTAAAAATAAACAGATTATTTGATAAATGATATATTTAAATCTCCATATTGTAGCCTAATATCTGCAGGGCAGCCTAGTCTTAATAAATGTATGCTTCATTTTTCATTAGTAAATTTGATCAATAAATTCAATAATTTAGAATAATAAGACACTATAGGGCTGTTACCCTAGGTAAGGCTGATCAAATTAAATCGGTTACACAATAATGTTACGAGATTGGTTTAACAGGAGTCAATTAAAAATCGCTGTAAAGAACGATACTTTTAAACATAACCCTAAATCACCATAAGGTGTCGCCAGATGACCGTCTTAATGAACGAGTCATGGATTCAAAATGCTGAATCATTCAGTAATGAGAAAACACATTGCTTTGAGATGCGCGATGGGTCGCTGTGATCTTTGTTTAACTATTTTCTCTGCTGAAACAGAAAAAAGTCAATATTGCATCTAAAAAGTCAATATTGCATCTAAAATGTAAGTGACTTGACTTGTGTGTGTGACTATGTTTGTTGTAGTGATAAGAGTTGCATCCTTGTTAAAGTTTAAGGCCTTGTGTTTTTGGATATATATCTTTCTTTCTTTTTTTTTTCTTTTTTTACAAAATATGCATATAACCCATATATTTAGGGCCCAAGCCCTGAAAGGGCGAAGGCCCTATTGTTTTCCTTGCGATTATTTTTCTTCTCTATTATTATTATAATAATTATTATTTTACTACCTTTTGGGCACTTTTGGGGCCCTTAACGTGCTCGAAAACTCTTGAAACTTTGCACACGGGTCAGAACCCGCGGCCATCAGAGCCGGGCTGAAGCTGGTACCTGGGCGTGGCAGGGGGGCTCGTCAGCGCCCCCTGGAACGGGGTCCGAACACTCGGTCCATAACTCAAACACGCTTGCATGTAATAATATGAAACTCGGTACACATGTTGATCTCATCGTTTCATCTATACCTCGCGCTCTTACTTTTTACCCCAGCCCAACAGGAAGTCGGCTATTGAGGTTTGTTTGTAAAACGCTCGCAATGGTATTTGAAATACTCCTCCTAGAGCTTTGATCCACATTCGACGAAACTCGGTCAGCGTGAAGTCAAGACATTGAGGATGAAAGTTTGCGAGGGGATTTTTGATATCTCGAACGGTTTGTCCGTGGCGAGGAAACGAAATCATGGCGAGAAACGTGAAACAGGAAGTGTGTTATAACTTCAGCATACATTAACTGATCTTGATGAAACTTCAGCAGTGTGCTCGCTGTAAGAGGACGATCACATGGATGTGACTATTGTGAGTAAAAGTTATAGCGCCACCAACTGGCAGCAGGAAGTGTGTCATTTTCAAAATGCTTTGAAATCACCCTTTTATTTTTACCCGATTTGCTTCAAACTTCATCTGTATAATGTAAACATACGGCAGATGTAGACCTGTGAATGGATTCTTGATATCTTTGAAACTGTTGCCGTGGCGACGCATCAAACTTTGCCCTTCTTTTAGGATGCTTTTAGGATGCTTTTGAGACCCTTAGCATGCTTCAAATTGCATGAAACTCGACAGACACATCACATTTATTAGCCAGTAGACATGTGCAAAGTTGCAGAAACGGGCGTGGTGAGGGCTCAGTAGCGCCACCTTTTGACAAAAGTGGGGTGGTTAGTTTTAACTAGAGTTACAAAAATTGGTATGTATATTGTACTCCTCGAGCCGGACAACTTTCTAATTGACACTTATTAGCTAGGACCCACAGAAACTCAGATATTTTTGTTTGAATATGGCCACTCTGAGCCTTTGGCTGGCTGGCTGGCTGTCTGTGTGTGTGTGTGTGTGTGTGCAGGGGGAGGGGGCTTAACCATTTCACTGCTGTGTGTATGACCTGCATAAAGAAAATACATTTCTCAAGCCTGGTATTTTTTAAATAAGTTTTTATTTTTATTTTTTATAAGTAAAGGCATATAACTAGTTTAATTGTAGTGAATTGACAATAGTTTTATATAATTAGTTTATTAATCAGATTAACTTGGTCAATAAACTTGGTCTGAAAATTTGGTCCATAAATCAAACACACTTGCATGTAATAATATGAAACTTGGTACACATATAGATCTCATCGTTTCATATATACTTCACACTCTTACTTTTTACCCCAGCCCAACAGGAAGTTGGCTATTTAGGGTTGTGTTTAAAACACATGCAATGTAATTTAAATTATTGCTCCTAGAGCACTGAACCAAATTCGACGAAACTCGATCAGCGTGAAGTCAAGACATTAAGGATGAAAAAGTGCCACGGGATTTTTGATATCTCGAACGGTTTGGCCGTGGCGAGGAAACGAAATTATGGCGAGAAACATGGAACAGGATGTGTGTTATAACTTCAGCATACATTAACTGATCTTGACGAAACTTCAGCAGTGTTTTCGCTGTAAGAGACCGATCACATGGATGTGACTATTGTGAGTCAAAGTTATAGCGCCACCAACTGGCAGCAGGAAGTGTGTCACTTTCAAAATGCCGTGGCAACGAAACAAACTTTAACATTATTTTTTGATGCTTTTGGGACTCTTAGCTTGCTTGAAATTGCTTGAAACTCAACAGATACATCACATTTATTAGCCAATAGACTTGTGCAACTATGGCAAAAGATTAAAGTAATGTCAAAAAAGTAAACACTAAAAGCCTCATATCTTCTAAAAATGTAATTATACATCATTTGTTTCTAAATTAAATTATACAAATATTATAACTTCCCCAATTTTTCCTTTTTTTTCATTTAAGAATTGTGTTTACGTTCAAAAACAGCCAGAATTGTTGTAAAATTCATAAAAAAATAATAATCTGAGTCATACGTAGTGCTATACTGCCCTCTTGTGTTCAATATCAGGTAGGCCTATTGTGTATATTCCCACCGGTTAATCAACGTGTGACTCCGCTGGGACTTGGGAGCTTTTAAATCGCTTACTTAAAACCGAAAGTCAAAATACGGATGTCCGCACAAGACATTAATGGTGTGGAGTAGAGCGAGCATTTTAAATAAATTCCTATTAAGTAGGATTGAACTAAACAGAAAGAATGTTCACTCTGTTCTGCTGGTTCCTCGCTGGTGGATCATATGATTACTTTGTCATAATCTATGACAAAAATGCTATTATAAACCATATTAATAATAGATAATACACATTGCTCTTATTTTTGAAAAATACATTCATGAAAAACAAGATAACAAAAATCATTAAAAAAAAATATAGCCATGGCTGCTATAAAGCAACATATAATTGAAAGGCAATTAATAATCTGTCATTACGTCACTGCATTATGATATTACGGCTCCAATACGGTGCAGCACAAAGCACTTATGTGCATCCCGAGCGGAGAATGATGTGCTTGAAGCCACATGAAGTTACAGCGCATTGAGTCCGTATTGAAAAGTTCAAAGCACAAAGGAAATACATATTTATGAACAGTGTATTATACATTATCTATCTATGCAATAGTTTATTGAGCCTTTTCTTTTAAAGGTTTTAAATTTCAGTTACTGTGTGCGTGAAGAACAATTATAGTGCTCTGACTCTAGTGTTGTGATCTAACCGACAGCGTCCGACACCCGGTAGAAAGTAACACGATTAAGTTACAGCAATAAAGTCCAGCAAGAAAAAGTTTCTTCATTCGAAAATATAGACCTTTAGACCTTTATCTTAAAGATCCAGTATAATAGGATTAACATTGAATCATTGAAGATCGTTTCATCATTGACTGTAACCGAATGTGACGTGCTGTTTGAATGCTGAATGGAGAATGACTGACAGGCGCAGAGAGGGAAAAGTTTGTGTTCTTGAATTTAATGACTTAAATATTAATTTCTATATCACATAATAGCTTCAGAACACTAATAATACAGTACACAAAAACTTTATGGTACTTTAGAAAGTTTTTGTGCCTTTGTGCCTAACAGAATAGTATATGCACAAAATAGAATTTGAATCAGCCTCGTCAAAGATGGCAGTGTCAGAGCCGATACCGATCCTGAGTATCTAATCGGCGCACTTCTTTTCAACAGTCAAATTGAAATTGAAATTGCTTGAAACTCAACAGATACATCACATTTATTAGCCAGTAGACGTGCAAAGTTTCAGAAACGGGCAATGTGCAAGGACTAAATAGCGCCACCTTTTGACAAAAGTGGGGTTGTTAGTTTTATCTACAGTTACAAAAATCGGTATATACATTGTACTCCTCAAGCCGGACAACTTTCTAATACATAGTCATTAGCTCGGACCAAGAGGAAGTCAGATATTTTGGTTTGAATATGGTGAGCCTCTCTCTGAGCCTACGTCCCTGTATGGCAAGCCCTTTTAACATTTAAAAGCTAAGTTTGCCTGTCCGGAATTAACATTGTAGATATCAACAACGTCTTTCTGTCTATTCGTAATTACATTTTGGATAGTTTGTATTATCATTTAAGACATCTGTAACATAATTGTGACTAGTCGAAATGACAGAGTATGGCAAGCCGTTTTAACATTTAATCATGAAAGGGCCAAAGCCTTCGGCACCGCCACCCGGGTGCCTTTAGGTAACTAAAGGAACCGGGGTTGCGGTGCCACCGGCTTGGGCCCGCCATCGCTGCTCGCAGCTATATTTTAGATTTATTATTTGTTTTAAATTAAATTAAGATTGTATTTTTGGTAATTGAACCTGAATGAATTTAAAAATGAATGTGCTATATTTCAGATCATATATTTGTTTTTCTTAAAATTTGAACTAACTTTATTCTCAGCTGAATTATAAATATTTTATTTCTGTATGAATTAAAAACACATTTGATTTTTCTTTTTTAATCAATGTAGAATGTGTAACTGAAATATAAACAGATTAGGGCTCTGTTCGAGGACAAGTAACTAAAACCAATGCGACATGATGAATGTTTGTTTCCCAAACCATCTGAGTAACAGCTTACTTTTCTTTCTTACTATATTCTTTCTTACTATAAACTGTGCTGTAGAGCTTGCATCAGTCAAAGCAGGGTTACATTTTGCATGTCGTGCACAATAAACCTAAAGGCACCAGGGTGGCGGTGCCACCGGCTTCATATATATATGTATATATACAGTATATATATATGTATATATACAGTATATATATATATATATATATATAGCTGTGATCCGCGATGAAGGGCCAAAGCCAGTGGCATGGCCACCCTGGTGCTTTTAGGTAACTAAGGAACCGGGGTTGCGGTGCCACCGGCTTGGGCCCTTCATCGCTGCTCGCAGCTATATTTATTAGGGCCCAAGCCCTGAAAGGGCGAAGGCCCTATTGTTTTCCTTCCGATTATTTTTTTTTAGGGCCCAAGCCCTGAAAGGGCGAAGGCCCTATTGTTTTCCTTAGGATTATTATTATTATTATTATTATTATTATTTATACGACTATTCGGGCACTTTTGGGGCCCTTAACATGCTCAAAAACTCTTGAAACTTAGCACACGGGTCAGAATCCGCGGCCATCAGGGCCGGGCTGAAGATGGTACCCGGGCGTGGCAGGGGGGCTAGACAGCGCCCCCTGGAACGGGGTCCGAAAACTTGGTCCATAAATCAAACACGCTTGCATGTAATAATATGAAACTCGGTGCACATATAGATCTCATCGTTCATATATACCTCATACTATTACTTTTTACCCCAGCCCAACAGGAAGTCGGTTATTTAGGGTTGTTCATAAAACACTCGCAATGGAATTTGAAGTACTACTCCTAGAGAATTCAAACACACGGCACGAAACTCGGTCAGCATAAAGTCAAGGCATTGACGATGAAAGTTTGCGAGGGGATTTTTGATATCTCGAACGGTTTGGCCATGGCGAGGAAACGAAATTATGGCGAGAAACGTGAAACAGGAAGTGTGTTATAACTTCAGCATACATTAACTGATCTTGATGAAACTTCAGCAGTATGTTCGCTGTAAGAGGACGATCACATGGATGTGACTATTGTGAGTCAAAGTTATAGCGCCACCAACTGGTAGCAGGAAGTGTGTCACTTTCAAAATGCTTTGAACTCACCCTTTTCTTTTTACCCGATGTGGTTCAAACTTAATCTGTATAATGTAAATACATAGCAGATGAAGACCTGTGAATGGATTCTTGATATCTTTGATACTGTTGCCGTGGCAACGCATCAAACTTTAAAATTCTTTTTTTTTATGATTTTGAGACTCTTAGCGGCTTTTGGGGCCCTTAACGGGTTTGAAAACTCTTGAAACTTTGCACACAGGTCAGATCCCACAGCCATCAGAGCCGGGCTGAAGATGGTACCTGGGTGTGGCAGGGGGGCTAGACAGCGCCCCCTGGAACGGGGTCCGAACACTTGGTCCATAAATCAAACACGCTTGCATGTAATAATATGAAACTCGGTACACATGTTGATCTCATCGTTTCATCTATACCTCACGCTCTTACTTTTTACCCCAGCCAAACAGGAAGTCGGCTATTGAGGTTTGTTTGTAAAACGCTCGCAATGGAATGTGCAATACTCCTCCTAGAGAATTCAAACACACGGCACGAAACTCGGTCAGCGTGAAGTCAAGACATTGAGGATGAAAGTTTGCGAGGGGATTTTTGATATCTTGAACGGTTTGGCCGTGGCGAGGAAATAAAATTATGGCGAGAAACGTGAAACAGGAAGTGTGTTATAACTTCAGCATACATTAACTGATCTTGATATAACTTCAGCAGTGTGTTCGCTGTAAGAGGACGATCACATGGATGTGACTATTGTGAGTCAAAGTTATAGCGCCACCAACTGGCAGCAAGAAGTGTGTCACTTTCAAAATGCTTTGATATCACCCTTTTATTTTTACCCGATTTGCTTCAAACTTCATATGTATAATGTAAACATACGGCAGATGTAGACCTGTGAATGGATTCTTGATATCTTTGAAACTGTTGCCGTGGCGATGCATCAAACTTTACCCTTCTTTTAGGATGCTTTTAGGATGCTTTTGAGACCCTTAGCATGCTTCAAAATGCATGAAACTCAACAGACACATCACATTTATTAGCCAGTGGACACGTGCAAAGTTTCAGAAACGGGCGTGGTGAGGGCTCAGTAGCGCCACCTTTTGACAAAAGTGGGGTTGTTAGTTTTATCTACAGTTACAAAAATCGGTATGTTTATTGTACTCCTCGAGCCGGACAACTTTTTAATTGACACTCATTAGCTAGGACCCACAGAAAGTCAGATATGTTTGTTTGAATGTAGAGAAAATCTCAGAATTTTGCCAGTGTCTCAGTGTCCCTCTGTGTGAGTGAGAGGAGGGGCGCCTGTCAGGTTAATTTTAACCCTTTATTTGCTGTGTGCGACTTCTCTGGCATTTTCGGGGGCCTTAACATCCTCGAAAACTCTTGAAACTTTGCACACGGGTCAGAACCCATGGCCATCAGAGCCGGGCTGAAGCTGGTAACCGGGCGTGGCAGGGCGGCTCGACAGCGCCCCCTGGACTGGGATTCGAAAATTTGTCCATAAATCAAACACACTTGCATGAATTAATATGAAACTCGGTACAATTATAGATCACATCAGGCCAAACAACTTTCGTGCTCTAAGTTTTATGACAGTTCAAATGGAAGTTATTTATGAATTATGAATTATGGGTTGTTTGAATAATTGTCCTAGGAGAAATACATCAAATCACAATGCATGTGTTTACCAATCACAACCAAACTCGGTGTGCATGAAGTCAAGACATTGAGGATGCTCAATTCCGGACGGATTTTTGATATCTCGAACGGTCTGGCCGTGGCGAGGAAATGAATTTTATGACTAAAAAAGGACACATAAAGTGTGTTATAACTTTGCTCAATTTACCTACAGTTACAAAACTTACCACGTATATTGTTCTCGCCAAGCCGATCAACTTTCCAATTTAAAGTCATTCGCTCTGAGCAACAGAAAGTCAGATATTGTAGTTTGAATGGATTTATTTCCCCTGCGATTCTCTCTCTCTCTCTCTCTCTCTCTCTCTCTCTCTCTCTCTCTGTGTGTGTGTGTGTGTGGGTGTGTGTTTCTGTGTGGGGAGGGGAGGGCTGTTGTCTGTGTTTATGTGTGTGTGTGTGTGGCTGGCTGCGATTTTTCCTACAAGTCCTTGTCTCTAAGTCCTTGTCTTTTTGCATAACAATTTTGCATAACAATATTTTTAAATGACAAAATAGGCATATAACCCCCATCTTTTAAATGTATAGTTTGCTTTAAATAAAAGTAAGATTGTATTTGTAATTGAAGTTGAATGAATTTAAAATTCATGTGCTATATTTCAATATATTTGTTTTCCTTAAGATTTTAAAACACTAACTTCATTCTTATCTGAATTACAAATATTTGTTTCTGTATAAAATAATACTCTGACTAAAAACACATTTGATGTTTTTTTTTTTTTGGATTTTTATTTACATGTATTTATGTGTGTGTGTGTGTGTGTGTGTGTGTGTGCGTGTGTGTGTGTGTGTGTGTGTGTGTGTGTGTGTATAAAGTGCAGGGTTTTTTTTAGATAAAGTAGAATTTCTATAACTATGTGTTGAACTAATAAATCACTCTTGTGTGTGTTAAACACAATCTACTTAATACAGACAACTTCATTATAAAGATAAATAACAAATCCAAAAAATATATGATTATAATCTATGACAAAAAAAGCCATTACAAACTATATTAATGGAAAATACACATTGCTCTTTGTATTGTTGTAAAATATTCATGAAAAACAAGATAACAAAAATCAAAAAGATAAATTATTTTAGATATAGCCATGTTTTAAATGTATAGCAGAGATGTTAATTGAGGCAGCAACATACAAACTTTCTAGAACAACATGGACCTGAATAGCTGTTTTTTATGGAGGACAGTGAAGAGGAAGAGGGTGCAAATCAAACAGCTCATTCTCAGACTACACAGCAAACAGCTTAAGTTTTTAGTGCTTTGTTTGAGGTTTTTAGTGCTCTGTCCTATCTATTATCAACATATAATAGATGGAACAGAACAAGAAAGGCAATTAATAATCTGTCATTGCGTCACTGCATTATGATATGAAAGGCTCAGTACAGTGTGGCACAAAACGCTTATGCGCATCCCGAGTGGAGAATGATGCGCTTAAAGCCACATGGAGTTACAGCGCACAGCGCATCGAGTCCGCATTGATGCAAGCTCTACAATACACTTCTTTTTGATAGTCAAAGCGGGGGTTAAGTTTTTACACGTCGTACAGAATAACCCTAAAGGCACCAAGGTGGCGGTGCCACCGGCTTTATATTAAATATAAATATAGATGTGAGCAGCGATAAAGCGCCAAAGCCGGCGGTACCACCATCCCGGTGCCTTTGGGTAACTAAAGGCATCGGGGTTGCGGTGCCACCGGCTTGGGCCCGCAATCGCTGCTCGCAGCTATATTTATTATTATTTTTCTTACGACTATTCGGGCACTTTTGGGGCCCTTAACATGCTCGAAAACTCTTGAAACTTTGCACACGGGTCAGAACCCGCGGCCATCAGAGCCGGGCTGAAGATGGTACCTGGGCGTGGCAGGGGGGCTCGTCAGCGCCCCCTGGAATGGGGTCCGAACACTTGGTCCATAACTCAAACACGCTTGCATGTAATAATATGAAACTCGGTACGCATGTTGATCTCATCGTTTCATCTATACCTCGCGCTTTTACTTTTTACCCCAGCCCAACAGGAAGTCGGCTATTGAGGTTTGTTTGTAAAACGCTCGCAATGGTATTTGAAATACTCCTCCTAGAGCTTTGATCCAAATTCGACGATACTCGGTCAGCGTGAAGTCAAGACATTGAGGATGAAAGCTTGTGTGGGGATTTTTGATATCTCGAACGGTTTGGCCGTGGCGAGGAAACGAAATCATGGCGAGAAACGTGAAACAGGAAGTTTGTTATAACTTCAGCATACATTAACTGATCTTGATGAAACTTCAGCAGTATGTTCGCTGTAAGAGGACGATCACATGGATGTGACTATTGTGAGTCAAAGTTATAGCGCCACCAACTGGCAGCAGGAAGTGTGTCACTTTCAAAATGCTTTGATATCACCCTTTTATTTTTACCCGATTTGCTTCAAACTTCATATGTATAATGTAAACATACGGCAGATGTAGACCTGTGAATGGATTCTTGATATCTTTGAAACTGTTGCCGTGGCGACGCATCAAACTTTACCCTTCTTTTAGGATGCTTTTAGGATGCTTTTGAGACCCTTAGCATGCTTTAAATTGCATGAAACTCGACAGACACATCACATTTATTAGCCAGTAGACATGTGCAAAGTTGCAGAAACGGGCGTGGTGAGGGCTCAGTAGCGCCACCTTTTGACAAAAGTGGGGTTGTTAGTTTTATCTATAGTTACAAAAATCGGTATGTATATTGTACTCCTCGAGCCGGACAACTTTCTAATTGACACTCATTAGCTAGGACCCACAGAAAGTCAGATATGTTTGTTTGAATGTAGAGAAAATCTCAGAATTTTGCCAGTCTCTCAGTGTCCCTCTGTGTGAGTGAGAGGAGGGGGGCTTGTCAGGTTAATTTTAACCCTTTATTTGCTGTGTGCGACTTCTCTGGCATTTCCGGGGGCCTTAACAGCCTCGAAAACTCTTGAAACTTTGCACACGGGTCAGAACCCATGGCCATCAGGGCCGGGCTGAAGCTGGTAACCGGGCGTGGCAGGGCGGCTCGACAGCGCCCCCTGGACTGGGATTCGAACATTTGTCCATAAATCAAACACACTTGCATGAATTAATATGAAACTCGGTACAATTATAGATCACATCAGGCCAAACAACTTTCGTGCTCTAAGTTTTATGACAGTTCAAATAGAAGTTATTTATGAATTATGAATTATGGGTTGTTTGAATAATTGTCCTAGGAGAAATACATCAAATCACAATGCATGTGTTTACCAATCACAACCAAACTCGGTGTGCATGAAGTCAAGACATTGAGGATGCTCAATTCCGGACGGATTTTTGATATCTAGAACGGTCTGGCCGTGGCGAGGAAATGAATTTTATGACTAAAAAAGGACACATAAAGTGTGTTATAACTTTGCTCAATTTACCTACAGTTACAAAACTTACCACGTATATTGTTCTCGTCAAGCCGATCAACTTTCCAATTTAAAGTCATTCGCTCTGAGCAACAGAAAGTCAGATATTGTAGTTTGAATGGATTTATTTCCCCTGCGATTCTCTCTCTCTCTCTCTCTCTCTCTCTCTCTGTGTGTGTGTGGGTGTGTGTGTCTGTGTGGGGAGGGGAGGGCTGTTGTCTGTGTTTATGTGTGTGTGTGTGGCTGGCTGTTATTTTTCCTACAAGTCCTTGTTTCTAAGTCCTTGTCTTTTTGCATAACGATTTTGCATAACAATATTTTTAAATGACAAAATAGGCATATAACCCCCATCTTTTAAATGTATAGATTGCTTTAAATAAAAGTAAGATTGTATTTGTAATTGAAGTTGAATGAATTTAAAATTCATGTGCTATATTTCAATATATTTGTTTTCCTTAAGATTTTAAAACACTAACTTCATTCTTATCTGAATTACAAATATTTGTTTCTGTATAAAATAATACTCTGACTAAAAACACATTTGATGTTTTTTTTTTTGGTATTTTTATTTACATGTATTTATGTGTGTGTGTGTGTGTGTGTGTGTGTGTATAAAGTGCAGGGTTTTTTTTAGATAAAGTAGAATTTCTATAACTATGTGTTGAACTAATGAATCACTCTTGTGTGTGTTAAACACAATCTACTTAATACAGACAACTTCATTATAAAGATAAATAACAAATCCAAAAAATATATGATTATAATCTATGACAAAAAAAGCCATTACAAACTATATTAATGGAAAATACACATTGCTCTTTGTATTGTTGTAAAATATTCATGAAAAACAAGATAACAAAAATCAAAAAGATAAATTATTTTAGATATAGCCATGTTTTAAATGTATAGCAGAGATGTTAATTGAGACAGCAACATACAAACTTTCTAGAACAACATGGACCTGGATAGCTGGTTTTTATGGAGGACAGTGAAGAGGAAGAGGGTGCAAATCAAACAGCTCATTCTCAGACTACACAGCAAACAGCTTAAGTTTTTAGTGCTTTGTTTGAGGTTTTTAGTGCTCTGTCCTATCTATTATCAACATATAATAGATGGAACAGAACAAGAAAGGCAATTAATAATCTGTCATTGCGTCACTGCATTATGATATGAAAGGCTCAGTACAGTGTGGCACAAAACGCTTATGCGCATCCCGAGTGGAGAATGATGCGCTTAAAGCCACATGGGGTTACAGCGCACAGCGCATCGAGTCCGCATTGATGCAAGCTCTACAATACACTTCTTTTTGATAGTCAAAGCGGGGGTTACGTTTTTACACGTCGTACAGAATAACCCTAAAGGCACCAAGGTGGCGGTGCCACCGGCTTTATATTAAATATAAATATAGCTGTGAGCAGCGATAAAGGGCCAAAGCCGGCGGTACCACCATCCCGGTGCCTTTGGGTAACTAAAGGCATCGGGGTTGCGGTGCCACCGGCTTGGGCCCGCAATCGCTGCTCGCAGCTATATTTTTTCTTTTATTTTTCTAACGACTATTCGGGCACTTTTGGGGCCCTTAACATGCTCAAAAACTCTTGAAACTTTGCACACGGGTCAGAACCCGCGGCCATCAGGGCCGGGCTGAAGATGGTACCCGGGCGTGGCAGGGGGGCTCGACAGCGCCCCCTGGAACGGGCTCCGAACACTTGGTCCATAACTCAAACACGCTTGTATATAATATTATGAAACCCGGTACACATGTCGATCTCATTGTTTCATATATACTTCGCACTTTTACTTTTTACCCCAGCCCAACAGGAAGTCGGCTATTTAGGGTTGTTCGTAAAACACTCGCAATGGAATTTTAAATACTCCTCCTAGAGCTCTGATCCAAATTCGACGAAATTTCGGTCAGCGTGAAGTCAAGGCATTGAAGATGAAAGTTTGCGAGGGGATTTTTGATATCTCGAACGGTTTGGCCGTGGCGAGGAAACGAAATTATGGCGAGAAACGTGAAACAGAAAGTGTGTCATAACTTCAGCATACATCAACCGATCGTGATGAAACTTCAGCAGTGTGTTCGCTGTAAGAGGACGATCACATGGATGTGACTATTGTGAGTCAAAGTTATAGCGCCACCAACTGGCAGCAGGAAGTGTGTCATTTTCAAAATGTTTTGAAATCACCCTCTAATTTTTAGTCGATTTGCTTCAAACTTAATCTGTATACTGCAAATACACAGCAGATGAAGACCTGTGAATGGATTCTTGATATCTTTGAAACTGTTGTCGTGGCAACGCATCAAACTTAACCATTCTTTTAGGATGCTTTTGAGACCCTTAGCATGCTTTAAATTGCATGAAACTCGACAGACACATCACATTTATTAGCCAGTAGACATGTGCAAAGTTTCAGAAACGGGCGTGGTGAGGGCTCAGTAGCGCCACCTTTTGACAAAAGTGGGGTTGTTAGTTTTATCTACAGTTACAAAAATCGGTATGTATATTGTACTCCTCGAGCCGGACAACTTTCTAATTGACACTCATTAGCTAGGACCCACAGAAAGTCAGATATGTTTGTTTGAATGTAGAGAAAATCTCAGAATTTTGCCAGTGTCTCAGTGTCCCTCTGTGTGAGTGAGAGGAGGGGCGCCTGTCAGGTTAATTTTAACCCTTTATTTGCTGTGTGCGACTTCTCTGGCATTTTCGGGGGCCTTAACATCCTCGAAAACTCTTGAAACTTTGCACACGGGTCAGAACCCATGGCCATCAGGGCCGGGCTGAAGCTGGTAACCGGGCGTGGCAGGGCGGCTCGACAGCGCCCCCTTGACTGGGATTCGAACATTTGTCCATAAATCAAACACACTTGCATGAATTAATATGAAACTCGGTACAATTATAGATCACATCAGGCCAAACAACTTTCGTGCTCTAAGTTTTATGACAGTTCAAATGGAAGTTATTTATGAATTATGAATTATGGGTTGTTTGAATAATTGTCCTAGGAGAAATACATCAAATTACAACGCATGTGTTTACCAATCACAACCAAACTCGGTGTGCATGAAGTCAAGACATTGAGGATGCTCAATTCCGGACGGATTTTTGATATCTCGAACGGTCTGGCCGTGGCGAGGAAATGAATTTTATGACTAAAAAAGGACACATAAAGTGTGTTATAACTTTGCTCAATTTACCTACAGTTACAAAACTTACCACGTATATTGTTCTCGTCAAGCCGATCAACTTTCCAATTTAAAGTCATTCGCTCTGAGCAACAGAAAGTCAGATATTGTAGTTTGAATGGATTTATTTCCCCTGCGATTCTCTCTCTTTCTCTCTCTCTCTCTCTCTCTCTGTGTGTGTGTGTGTGTGGGTGTGGGTGTGGGTGTCTGTGTGGGGAGGGGAGGGCTGTTGTCTGTGTTTATGTGTGTGTGTGTGTGTGTGTGTGTGTGGCTGGCTGCGATTTTTCCTACAAGTCCTTGTCTCTAAGTCCTTGTCTTTTTGCATAACAATTTCGCATAACAATATTTTTAAATGACAAAATAGGCATATAACCCCCATTTTTAAATGTATAGTTTGCTTTAAATAAAAGTAAGATTGTATTTGTAATTGAAGTTGAATGAATTTAAAATTCATGTGCTATATTTCAATATATTTGTTTTCCTTAAGATTGTAAAACACTAACTTCATTCTTATCTGAATTACAAATATTTGTTTCTGTATAAAATAATACTCTGACTAAAAACACATTTGATGTTTGTTTTTTGTTTTGTTTTTTTATTTACATGTATTTGTGTGTGTGTGTGTGTGTGTGTGTATAAAGTGCAGGGTTTTTTTTAGATAAAGTAGAATTTCTATAACTATGTGTTGAACTAATAAATCACTCTTGTGTGTGTTAAACACAATCTACTTAATACAGACAACTTCATTATAAAGATAAATAACAAATCCAAAAAATATATGATTATAATCTATGACAAAAAAGCCATTACAAACTATATTAATCGAAAATACACATTGCTCTTTGTATTGTTGTAAAATATTCATGAAAAACAAGATAACAAAAATCAAAAAGATAAATTATTTTAGATATAGCCATGTTTTAAATGTATAGCAGAGATGTTAATTGAGGCAGCAACATACAAACTTTCTAGAACAACATGGACCTGGATAGCTGGTTTTTATGGAGGACAGTGAAGAGGAAGAGGGTGCAAATCAAACAGCTCATTCTCAGACTACACAGCAAACAGCTTAAGTTTTTAGTGCTTTGTTTGAGGTTTTTAGTGCTCTGTCCTATCTATTATCAACATATAATAGATGGAACAGAACAAGAAAGGCAATTAATAATCTGTCATTGCGTCACTGCATTATGATATGAAAGGCTCAGTACAGTGTGGCACAAAACGCTTATGCGCATCCCGAGTGGAGAATGATGCGCTTAAAGCCACATGGAGTTACAGCGCACAGCGCATCGAGTCCGCATTGATTAGGGGTGTCACGATTCTACAAATCCTCGATTCGATTAAGTTATCGATTCTAAGGTCACGATTCGATTCGATTCTCGATTTAAAAAAAAAATGTAAAGCGCAGATTGCTATGCAATTTTTAGACTACACATTTATGCATTATGCAATATAAATTTGTTTACAATGTACACTACACCATTGCCAAATTTAAAATATAACAAAAACAAGTAACATAACTTAGTATAACATTTAAAGCCCCTGAAATGACTAGAAAAAAAGTTTAGTTAATTTTGATGAACGAGATTGAACAATAGAGTCAGTAAAACGATCCGAACTTTCCATCACGGACGCGACATGGGGCGTGGCAGTATCGACGATACCATTTTTTATTTCGATTTCGATACCATTGAATTAATTTCGATCGATTTCGATTTAATATCGAAATCGTGACACCCCTAGCATTGATACAAGCTCTACAATACACTTCTTTTTGATAGTCAAAGCGGGGGTTACGTTTTTACACGTCGTACAGAATAACCCTAAAGGCACCAAGGTGGCGGTGCCACCGGCTTCATATTAAATATAAATATAGCTGTGAGCAGCGATAAAGGGCCAAAGCCGGCGGTACCACCATCCCAGTGCCTTTGGGTAACTAAAGGCATCGGGGTTGCGGTGCCACCGGCTTGGGCCCGCAATCGCTGCTCGCAGCTATATTTATTATTATTATTATTTATACGACTATTCGGGCACTTTTGGGGCCCTTAACATGCTCAAAAACTCTTGAAACTTTGCACACGGGTCAGAACCCGCGGCCATCAGGGCCGGGCTGAAGATGGTACCCGGGCGTGGCAGGGGGGCTAGACAGCGCCCCCTGGAACGGGGTCCGAACACTTGGTCCATAAATCAAACACGCTTGCATGTAATAATATGAAACTCGGTACACATGTTGATCTCATCGTTTCATCTATACCTCGTGCTTTTACTTTTTACCCCAGCCCAACAGGAAGTCGGCTATTTAGGGTTGTTCGTAAAACACTCGCAATGGAATTTTTAATACTCCTCCTAGAGCTTTGATCCAAATTCGACGAAACTCGGTCAGCGTGAAGTCAAGACATTGAGGATGAAAGTTTGCGAGGGGATTTTTGATATCTCGAACGGTTTGGCCGTGGCGAGAAAACAAAATTATGGCGAGAAACGTGAAACAGGAAGTGTATCATAACTTCAGCACACATCAACCGATCTTGATGAAACTTCAGCAGTGTGTTCGCTGTAAGAGGACGATCACATGGATGTGACTATTGTGAGTCAAAGTTATAGCGCCACCAACTGGCAGCAGGAAGTGTGTCATTTTCAAAATGCTTTGAAATCACCCTCTAATTTTAACTCGATTTGCTTCAAACTTCATCTGTATAATGCAAATACATGGCAGATGAAGACCTGTAAATGGATTCTTGATATCTTTGAAACTGTTGCCGTGGCAACGCATCAAACTTTACCATTCTTTTAGGATGCTTTTGAGACTCTTAGCATGCTTCAAATTGCATGAAACTCGACAGACACATCACATTTATTAGCCAGTAGACATGTGCAACGTTTCAGAAACGGGTGTGGTGAGGGCTCAGTAGCGCCACCTTTTGACAAAAGTGGGGTTGTTAGTTTTATCTACAGTTACAAAAATCAGTATGTATATTGTACTCCTCGAGCCGGACAACTTTCTAATTGACACTCATTAGCTAGGACCCACAGAAAGTCAGATATGTTTGTTTGAATGTAGAGAAAATCTCAGAATTTTGCCAGTCTCTCAGTGTCTCTCTGTGTGAGTGAGAGGAGGGGCGCCTGTCAGGTTAATTTTAACCCTTTATTTGCTGTGTGCAACTTCTCTGGCATTTTCGGGGGCCTTAACATCCTCTAAAACTCTTGAAACTTTGCACACGGGTCAGAACCCATGGCCATCAGGGCCGGGCTGAAGCTGGTAACCGGGCGTGGCAGGGCGGCTCGACAGCGCCCCCTGGACTGGGATTCAAAAATTTGTCCATATATCAAACACACTTGCATGAATTAATATGAAACTCGGTACAATTAAAGATCACATCAGGCCAAACAACTTTCGTGCTCTAAGTTTTATGACAGTTCAAATGGAAGTTATTTATGAATTATGAATTATGGGTTGTTTGAATAATTGTCCTAGGAGAAATACATCAAATCACAATGCATGTGTTTACCAATCACAACCAAACTCGGTGTGCATGAAGTCAAGACATTGAGGATGCTCAATTCCGGACGGATTTTTGATATCTCGAACGGTCTGGCCGTGGCGAGGAAATGAATTTTGTGACTAAAAAAGGACACATAAAGTGTGTTATAACTTTGCTCAATTTACCTACAGTTACAAAACTTACCACGTATATTGTTCTCGTCAAGCCGATCAACTTTCCAATTTAAAGTCATTCGCTCTGAGCAACAGAAAGTCAGATATTGTAGTTTGAATGGATTTATTTCCCCTGCGATTCTCTCTCTCTCTCTCTCTCTCTCTCTCTCTCTCTCTCTGGGTGTGTGTGTCTGTGTGGGGAGGGGAGGGCTGTTGTCTGTGTTTATGTGTGTGTGTGTGTGGCTGGCTGCGATTTTTCCTACAAGTCCTTGTCTCTAAGTCCTTGTCTTTTTGCATAACAATTTTGCATAACAATATTTTTAAATGACAAAATAGGCATATAACCCCCATCTTTTAAATGTATAGTTTGCTTTAAATAAAAGTAAGATTGTATTTGTAATTGAAGTTGAATGAATTTAAAATTCATGTGCTATATTTCAATATATTTGTTTTCCTTAAGATTTTAAAACACTAACTTCATTCTTATCTGAAATACAAATATTTGTTTCTGTATAAAATAATACTCTGACTAAAAACACATTTGATGTTTTTTTTTTTTGGATTTTTATTTACATGTATTTATGTGTGTGTGTGTGGTGTGTGTGTGTGTGTGTGTGTATAAAGTGCAGGGTTTTTTTTAGATAAAGTAGAATTTCTATAACTATGTGTTGAACTAATAAATCACTCTTGCGTGTGTTAAACACAATCTACTTAATACAGACAACTTCATTATAAAGATAAATAACAAATCCAAAAAATATATGATTATAATCTATGACAAAAAAAGCCATTACAAACTATATTAATGGAAAATACACATTGCTCTTTGTATTGTTGTAAAATATTCATGAAAAACAAGATAACAAAAATCAAAAAGATAAATTATTTTAGATATAGACATGTTTTAAATGTATAGCAGAGATGTTAATTGAGGCAGCAACATACAAACTTTCTAGAACAACATGGACCTGAATAGCTGGTTTTTATGGAGGACAGTGAAGAGGAAGAGGGTGCAAATCAAACAGCTCATTCTCAGACTACACAGCAAACAGCTTAAGTTTTTAGTGCTTTGTTTGAGGTTTTTAGTGCTCTGTCCTATCTATTATCAACATATAATAGATAGAACAGAACAAGAAAGGCAATTAATAATCTGTCATTGCGTCACTGCATTATGATAGGAAAGGCTCAGTACAGTGTGGCACAAAACGCTTATGCGCATCCCGAGTGGAGAATGATGCGCTTAAAGCCACATGGAGTTACAGCGCACAGCGCATCGAGTCCGCATTGATGCAAGCTCTACAATACACTTCTTTTTGATAGTCAAAGCGGGGGTTACGTTTTTACACGTCGTACAGAATAACCCTAAAGGCACCAAGGTGGCGGTGCCACCGGCTTTATATTAAATATAAATATAGCTGTGAGCAGCGATAAAGGGCCAAAGCCGGCGGTACCACCATCCCGGTGCCTTTGGGTAACTAAAGGCATCGGGGTTGCGGTGCCACCGGCTTGGGCCCGCAATCGCTGCTCGCAGCTATATTTATTATTATTATTATTTTTCTTACGACTATTCGGGCACTTTTGGGGCCCTTAACATGCTCGAAAACTCTTGAAACTTTGCACACGGGTCAGAACCCGCGGCCATCAGAGCCGGGCTGAAGATGGTACCCGGGCGTGGCAGGGGGGCTCGTCAGCGCCCCCTGGAATGGGGTCCGAACTCTTGGTCCATAACTCAAACACGCTTGCATGTAATAATATGAAACTCGGTACGCATGTTGATCTCATCGTTTCATCTATACCTCGCGCTTTTACTTTTTACCCCAGCCCAACAGGAAGTCGGCTATTGAGGTTTGTTTGTAAAACGCTCGCAATGTTATTTGAAATACTCCTCCTAGAGCTTTGATCCAAATTCGACGATACTCGGTCAGCGTGAAGTCAAGACATTGAGGATGAAAGCTTGTGTGGGGATTTTTGATATCTCGAACGGTTTGGCCATGGCGAGGAAACGAAATCATGGCGAGAAACGTGAAACAGGAAGTTTGTTATAACTTCAGCATACATTAACTGATCTTGATGAAACTTCAGCAGTGTGTTCGCTGTAAGAGGACGATCACATGGATGTGACTATTGTGAGTCAAAGTTATAGCGCCACCAACTGGCAGCAGGAAGTGTGTCACTTTCAAAATGCTTTGATATCACCCTTTTATTTTTACCCGATTTGCTTCAAACTTCATATGTATAATGTAAACATACGGCAGATGTAGACCTGTGAATGGATTCTTGATATCTTTGAAACTGTTGCCGTGGCGACGCATCAAACTTTACCCTTCTTTTAGGATGCTTTTAGGATGCTTTTGAGACCCTTAGCATGCTTCAAAATGCATGAAACTCGACAGACACATCACATTTATTAGCCAGTAGACACGTGCAAAGTTTCAGAAACGGGCGTGGTGAGGGCTCAGTAGCGCCACCTTTTGACAAAAGTGGGGTTGTTAGTTTTATCTACAGTTACAAAAATCTGTATGTATATTGTACTCCTCGAGCCGGACAACTTTCTAATTGACACTCATTAGCTAGGACCCACAGAAAGTCAGATATGTTTGTTTGAATGTGGTCTTGCTTAATCTGAGCCTACATCTCTGTCTTTGCCTGTCTGTGTATGTGTGTGTGTTTGTAGGGGGAGGGGTCTTAACCATTTCACTCCTGTGTGTATGGCCTGCATAAAAAATAAATGCCTTAAGCCTGGTATTTTTTTAAATAAGTTTTTTATTTTTTATAAGTAAAGGCATATAACCAGTTTAATTGTAGTGCATTAATAGTTTTATATAATTAGTTTATTAATTAAATTAACTTGGTCCATAAACTTGATCTGAAAATTTGGTCCATAAATCAAACACACTTGCATGTAATAATATGACTTGAGTGTTAATCACATCATGTTTTCAGTTTGAATATAAAATATATAAATTATGTAAAAAAAATAAAGTTGATCCAGCTGGAGCGCAGGCTGAGAATAGCGCTGTCATGACTGGATCACGAGATCATCAGTCATGCCCTCTCATACCTTACGCGCACACCACGCCCACTTACATCAGGTCACATCAACATGTCAGCCGGAGGGATAACGAGGGTCGTCGTCGCTTTTGGATTCAAGAATTTCTTACAACAAGATGGCAAAAGAACAGCGCTTTGCAAGACATGCAACGTTAAGATCGCGGACAGTCAGATGACAACCTCCAATTTCGTCCGTCATTTGAAGAGCCATTCTGCCCACTGTGCCCAGTAAGTGCTTGTCAATTTGTTAATGTTATCTGGTTAGCTCGTTCGTAGTTAGCTAGCTAATGTAAGTTAAAGGAGAACTCCGGCGCAAAATTACACATTGTTACCTAGTCAACCGTTATCTGAGATTTGTTTTCATGACTGCCGAATGTAAATAGTTTTATCTATAAAAACAGTTTAGCCTATAAGTGACGTCCGGCATTGTGCATATTGTGTTATTTTGTTAAGCCCCACTAAAGGCATAAAAAACTGTAAAGCACAATCAAGTTTTCACACTATATTCCAAGACTTCTAAAGTCATTCAATAGCTTAATGTGTGGTGAAATTAATATTTTAGTCTCTAAGTTAAAGTTAACGGAAAGTCATCTCGCCTCAGTCATTCTCCATGCATCAGCATTAGCGCGTCGCGTTCGGTTGCGACAGTAGGGACTTTAAGCAACAGCCTCTGGTGGAACGGCAACGGCATTCTGGCGTTCTATTGCGCATGCGCGAAATTAGGGACTTTAAGCAACAGCCTCTGGTGGAACGGCAACGGCATTCTGGCGTTCTATTGCGCATGCGCGAAATTAACTGCTACTTCTTGACGTTCTACTGTAACCGTCTACTACGGGAGAACAGCTGATTTGCCGTAGTCGTTACTACGTGACAGATTAAGACAGTTAATGTTATGTTTTAGGTTATGTGGCATTGAAATCATTTCTGTATATCATTAAGTGCTAAAATCAACCCTTTCTCTTTCTTTTTAAAATCACTTTCTTTTTGTATTTTGTCAGATGATTAAATTATTCCCTATGCCGTCCTCTTTACTGTTGCTTAGTGATTTTTGCGCTCTTTAGCTACGGCAGTTAACTGTTTATTTCCGGCTGCCGTCGCCGTTCTATCAGCAGCTGTTGCTTAAAGTCCCTAGTAACACGACGACACTCTCTTCAAGATCAATGTTCCCAATATTATACTTTATTTGTAGATAAGGCATAAAGGTCTATGATTTGCATAAAATGACTATCTTGCTGGAGTGGAGTTTATTGCCCTTTAGAATACACTAAGCATTAGTGCTGCACGATTAATTATATCGCAGTCGTAATAGCGATCTCAAACCTATGCAATTATATAACGCAAAATGCCGCGATTTTATATGAAATAAACAAAGTAGGGCTATTAGCGCAGCATCTCTTCTTTTTTGTCATCCTTTGACTAGTGTTACAAGATCCCCCTCTTATTGGTTCAAATGCCTTTTCGCATTTTGCACGACAAGAAGTGAAAAGCTGCTTGTGATTAGAATAGATGAGACTCGCATAATGCGCATGCACTGACCGTGTGCCAGCCCAGAATAAACAGTTCTCTTTCGAGCTTGAACGAACAATAGCACACACAATTATGCCAAAATGTGGTTTTGTCTAGTATCTTCATAACATAAGAAAAGTCTATGGATTAAAGGGTTGTGCTATGAGGCGCGTGTGAGATCCGCGTCTCGGCAACGGGTGCTCTTAAAGGGCCAGCAGCGAATAAAGCGTTCTTTCAGTAAAGTTAAAAGAACAAAGGGAAATTAGAAAATTACTCACTGATCTTGAGTAAAGAACTTTTGTAGCTTTAATAAGGATTATTATATATATATAATTTATGATTCAGGCAGCGCAGACTGTTTGATAACTTTATTCAATTTCTGTACCTGTTAAGACAGGAAGGGCACAGGTTTTTTATTATGGGTTTATGTGGGGATTGTTTGAAGTTCACTTAATTTAAAAGCTGTTATATATTTTTTTTAAGCCTAATAATTTTTTAAAAAGTTGATGGCTTTCAATTGATGGAATCACTGTAATGTTGGTTTGGTTGATGGTTTATTGATCATTATAGGTGTTATCAATCATTTATTGTTGTTGTTGTTGTTTTTAGTTTGAGTTGAGAAATAAACATTAATCTGTGTGTGCATTTTACTTTAGAACCAAGCAAGTTGGACTCATGAAACCATTTTATTATATCGGAGTCGCAAATCGCAATTGCAATATTGGCTCAATAATGGCAATATGACATTTTCCCAAATCGTGCAGCCCTACTAAGCATAGATTATAGATACCATCCCTTCGCTATGTTCTTTTCAATGTGAAGCGTTGCGTGCTGTGACTTGGTGTTGCTTCAAGTGCATCATTCTGCACGGGATGCGCATGATTGCTTATAATACTTTGGGGAGACAAGGGGGCGTGGCCTAAGGGAATATCACTCGTGATGTTAAGTGATGTTACCCCGCCATCGCTGATACAACCTTTAGCAGTCATGTTTTTGCTTCTTGAGAGAGAGAGAAAGTGTGTGTGTGTGTGTGTGTGTGTGTGTGAGCAGTGGCGGTTCTAGGCGGGGGCCTGGGGGGGCCAGTGCCCCTGCGACAACAAGCTTGGACCCCCTTGTGGCCCCCCTAAATGTGGAGTCAGTGTGAAATATTTTTTTTATAGTGTGTCACGCATTGAGCATGACAGTCACTCGTTTCAGTCTTTTGTCTCACACTCCCGTCACACATTGTATTTCTCATGCGGAAAAACTATTAATAATATATTTAATATACGCAATTTCTCTGGCCGCGCCGCTCTCACGTGAGAATCAAGCGCGTCTCGCCTGGAGTTCAGCAGTCGACCCTGCTACGCATCAGCCAATCAAAAAAAGAGAAGTGCTACTTAATAGCCAATCAGAAAAGGGCACTATTGTATCTGGGTAAAATTTAACGCAACAACCAATGAAAAAAAGCATATCCTGGAATTGTTCATATGATTCTGTTACATCTTCCGAAAGTTTCTTCACCCGTCCCACAGATGAAACTAATCACTAGAGCTCCGAACATCACTTAGAGCACGGAGTAAGTCATGATCTCCTGTTTTAATGTTACAACAAATTCACAACTTGTTTGACAAAAACTATGACAACTTGACTGATGTAAGATGAATCTTTCCCGTAGCGTAAGCTAGCTTACGCAATGCTCGTTCCCTCATCTAGAGAGAACCGAGG
This sequence comes from Pimephales promelas, assembly GCF_988280905.1. NCBI lineage: Eukaryota > Metazoa > Chordata > Actinopteri > Cypriniformes > Leuciscidae > Pimephales > Pimephales promelas. The sequence goes on from NC_142788.1 coordinate 5,773,898, forward strand.
TTACGTTAGGTAATCGATTCGTTTCCCATTTAATTAGTATCAGTCTGTAACTTAGACAACAGTTTTACAGCCTGTTCACTGACAACACCTGCTCAGAACAAGTAGTCTAGGCCTAGTCATCTTATTACACGAATCACGATGACTGACATATTGTCACATTATAAACATCTCTCTCTCCAAATAGGCTTAATAATTTTATTAGCACTAGATAAATTAAAGTGTAATGCATAGTCGATTTTAAAACATCTCTCTCTCCAAATAGGCTTAATAATTTTATTAGCACTAGATAAATTAAAGTGTATTGCATAGTCGATATTATAGGTCACTTTTAAAATCATGTCATATTTTATAATTATATCCTGGCCAAGGATGCATTAATTATTGCTTCTGTCTTTCAAAGATGTCAGGAAAAAACAATTATAAAAAAGCTCATTCACCCTGAGAGGAAAGCCCCCTAAAAAGGCCAGTTTAGAGGATAATTTGCTGATCTTTTTGCAAAAAAAAAAAAAAAAAAAAACCCCACAAAAATCGTAGATTAATTTGTAAAAAATTATATATATATATATATATATATATATACATACTGTATATTCAATGTAAAAAAATAAAATGGAAATTCAAATACAGACTGATATATGTAATGCAAATGTAAAAATATAATGGAAATGCAAATTGTTGGATAATTATAAACATGGTATTTTGCTTATTTATGCATTCAGTGCAGTGCAGAAAATGATAAGGTCTAAATGTAACTGGCCCCTCTAACAGTACAACTGGCCCCAGCTTGGCCCCCCCAGTTGAAATGGTTTAGAACCGCCACTGTGTGTGTGTGTGAGAGAGAGAGAGAGAGAGAGAGAGAGAGAGAGAGAGAGAGAGAGAGAGAGAGAGAGAGAGGAGAAATGTAACAAAGTTTAATATTGTTTGTAAACTGTGTTTGAGAGAGAGGAAGGTGTTCAGAGAGTCTGTAGGATGTTAAGCTGTTATTTGTTTTATGGACTCAATGTTGAAAATTTAAAACATTTCAAACACACTGTTGGCAGAAGTGAAAAATAAATAATTTTATGAAGTTACAATTTTGTTTGATTCCATGGTGTATTTTACTGAACATGAGTATTTACAATGCAAATTAGTGTAATTTACTGGCAAATACTTATCTTGTCTTTTCATTTTATTAAGATCAGATTCTGCATGTAAAATTAAAATAATAAGGTGACTTGACTTGCACTTGACTTAACCTACTACAAGACTTGACTTGACTTGACATAGCCTGTGACTTGACTTGACTTGCCCCCCCCCCCCCAAAAAAAATACTTGGGACTTACTTGAGACTTGACGGTTAAGACTTGAGACTTACTTGAGACTTGCGTGACCTGCGCCAATCTCTGCTCTAAGTTTTAAGACAGTTCAAATGGAAGTTGGGAATTATGTGTTGTTTGAATAAATCTCCTGGGAGAAATACATCAAATTACAACACATGTGTTTACCAATCACCACCATACTCGGTGTGCATGAAGTCAAGACATTGAGGATGCTCAATTCCGGACGGATTTTTGATATCTCGAACGGTTTGGCCGTGGCGAGGAAAATAATTTTATGACTAAAAAAGTGTGATGGATTTAGAGATGACTCAGAAGCGAGGATGACAATCACAGCTCCTTTAATAACAAATGGCAGGATGACCACAGGTACGTGTAACAGAGGAATTATATTTAACAGCAACAGAAGGTTCCTGTAGAACAGGCAGTCGAACTTGAACAGACACTCCCTCTGTGGTCCAGGCAAAGATGAGCAGAGAGCTGGAGCAGTAGGGACCCAGAAACCCTCAGGGCCGGGATAGCGAGCAATGAAGAAGGAACACAGCCTCAGACTTCTAGCAGGTATGGTTCTGGAAGTATATCGCATGGACACAGAATAATACTCGAAGTAATCAGAGATATGTTATTAGACAGGACTGGACTGGACTCAGACAGATGCACGCATCGAAACTACGAACAAACTGACAACAAGACAAGGAAGAGAAGGTAAGAAAAAGCCAAGATAATGAGGGGGGGAACGAGAGACAGGTGAAGAGAGATGAGCCTAATGAAAAGTGATAACAGCTGTCAGTAATGAAAGTGAAAGCGGCAAGTGAGTGAGTGAACGAATAACCAGCAGGGGGAGACAGAGAACGAGCCAGGATCATGACAGTACCCCCTCCTCAAAGAGCGCCACCTGGCGCTCCCTAGGAGGAACCCTGGCGAGACCGGAGGAAATCATCAATGAGCGAGGGGTCCAGGATGTCCCGGGGGGAAACCCAGCTTCTCTCCTCAGGCCCGTACCCCTCCCAATCGACCAGGTACTGATGTCCTCGACCCCGACGACGCATATCCAAGATCTTACGGACAGTATAGACAGGAGAATCCTCCACACGGACTGCCGAGAACGCGGTACGAGAAGTCGAGCGATTGACGGGCTTAACGCAGGAGACGTGGAAAACCGGGTGGATACGACGAAGGTTGGGAGGTAAATGAAGCTTGACGGCGACAGGATTAATAATCTTGACTATACGGAATGGCCCGATAAAACGGGGAGCCAACTTGCGAGAGTCGGACTGAAGAGGTAAATTGGAAGTGGAGAGCCACACTCTCTGGCCAACACAATAGCGGGGACTCTTAATGCGATACTTATTAGCCGAGATGCTCATACGTCTCCTAGTACGACAAAGGGACGATCTCACTCTCCTCCAAGTACGCTTGCAGCGACTGATGAACGTCTGAACGGAGGGACAGTTCGACTCTGTCTCTTGCGAGGGAAAAAGCGGAGGTTGGTAGCCGAGACAACAGTGAAAGGGTGAGAGCCCCGTGGCAGAAGATGGGAGAGAGTTGTGTGAGTATTCTGCCCAGGGAAGCTGCTCAGCCCAAGACGCAGGATTACGGAACGCCAGACTGCGGAGAATGCGGGCCACAATCTGATTGGCACGTTCGGCCTGACCGTTAGTCTGGGGATGAAACCCTGAAGAGAGGCTGACGGTGGCACCAATAAGACGACAAAATTCTTTCCAGAATTGTGATGAGAATTGCGGACCCCTATCAGAAACGACGTCGGTGGGCAAACCGTGCAATCTGAAAACATGATTAACCATTATCTGGGCGGTCTCCTTGGCAGAGGGAAGCTTGGCGAGAGGAATGAAGTGCGCGGACTTCGAAAAACGGTCGACCACAGTAAGAATGACGGTATTACCGGCCGACGCAGGGAGACCCGTGATAAAGTCGAGCGCTATATGAGACCACGGACGAGTAGGAACTGGTAGCGGGCGTAACAGACCAGCGGGCGGAGAATTACCAGCCTTGGTCTGGGCACAGACAGAACAAGAAGCGATAAAGCGACGCGCGTCATGAACTAAGGTGGGCCACCAAAAGCGTTGGCGAATAAGCGCGATAGTGCCCCGAACGCCGGGATGGGCTGACAATTTGGAAGAATGTCCCCACTGGAGGACGGCTAGGCGAGTGGGCACCGGAACGAATAAGGAGCCTCTAGGGCAGTCGCGCGGAGTGACGGCATGGGCAAGAGCACGCTTCACCTGTCTCTCGATTCCCCAAATCGCCGCTCCCACCACACGACCAGGAGGAATAATCTCCTCCCGGGTGGAAGAAGAGGAGGAGGAACCAAAGAGGCGAGACAGCGCGTCCGGTTTAACATTCTTGGACCCGGGCCGATAAGAGATGGAGAAGTCGAAGCGCGTAAAAAACAGCGACCAGCGAGCCTGGCGTGCGTTCAGTCTCTTTGCGGAACGGATGTATTCCAAATTTCGATGGTCGGTCCAGACGACAAAAGGAACGGAGGAACCCTCCAACCACTGGCGCCACTCGCCTAAAGCCAGGCGAATGGCGAGCAGTTCCCGATTGCCGACATCGTAATTACGTTCCGCGGAAGACAGACGGTGCGAAAAAAAAGCGCAAGGATGAACCTTGTTATCGGAGGCTGACCGCTGAGAAAGAACGGCGCCTACCCCTACCTCCGACGCGTCGACCTCGACAATAAACTGTCTAGTGATATCCGGCAAGATCAGAATGGGTGCGGTGGTAAAGAGAACCTTTAGACGGTCAAAAGCCTCTTGAGCGGATTCTGACCACCTAAAACAGGACTTAACTGAGGTCAGGGCGGTGAGCGGCGCGGCTACTTGACTGAAATTGCGTATAAAGCGGCGATAAAAATTAGCAAAACCAAGAAAGCGCTGTAACGCGACACGAGAATCAGGAACGGGCCAGTCAACTACCGCCTGGACCTTAGACGAATCCATACTGATTCCCTCAGCCGAGATGACCGAACCTAAGAATGTAACGGAAGGCACGTGAAAAGAGCATTTCTCAGCCTTTACAAAGAGGCGATTCTCGAGTAAGCGCTGAAGTACGCGGCGTACATGCTGCACATGGACTTGGAGGGAGGGTGAGAAAATCAATATGTCATCGAGATATACAAACACGAACACGTTTAGCATATCCCGAAGGACATCGTTGACAAGGGCTTGAAAGACGGCGGGGGCGTTGACCAAACCGAACGGAAGGACCCGGTATTCAAAGTGCCCGAGGGGTGTATTAAAAGCGGTCTTCCACTCGTCCCCTTCCTTAATTCGTACGAGATGGTAAGCATTGCGAAGATCAAGCTTAGAAAAAATCGTTGCTCCCTGCAGGATCTCGAAAGCTGAAGACATCAGTGGTAAGGGATAGCGGTTCTTAACCGTGATGTCATTCAGCCCCCGATAATCTATGCAGGGACGCAAAGAGCCGTCTTTTTTCTTGACGAAGAAAAAACCCGCACCGGCCGGAGACGAGGACGGGACAATAGTGCCAGCCCTGAGAGAGTCAGACAAATAATTCTCTAACGCCTCCCGTTCAGGAACCGAGAGAGAATAAAGTCTTCCCCGAGGGGGCGTGGTACCCGGGAGAAGCTCAATACCACAATCGTAGGGGCGGTGAGGAGGGAGAGAAGTGGCCCGGGAACGACTGAATACCTCCCGCAAATCGTGATACTCCTCCGGTACTCCAGACAAATCCCCTGCCTCTTCCTGAAACACAGAAACAGAAGACACAGGAGGAACAGCAGACACAAGACAATCAACATGACACGATAACTTCCAAGACAAGATAGAGCCAAGGGACCAATCGATATGGGGATTATGACGTTTAAGCCAGGGATGACCTAATACTACTGGAGTAAAGGGCGAACGAAAAACAAGAAAAGAAATAGTCTCTCGATGATTACCAGAAACGGTAAGAGTCAGTGGAACGGTCTCACTTAGAACCCTAGGTAGGGAACTACCGTCTAGGGCGAAAAGGGAGGTTGAATGCTTTAAATAGGTGAGGGGAATACCCTGCTGCCGGGCCCACTCCTCATCCACGAAATTTCCCTCGGCCCCAGAGTCGATCATGGCAGAGCAGGAGACAGATGAACTGGACCACTGAAGATGCACAGGTAGAGTAGTGCAAGAGTCTGAAGGGATCTCTCTAGAGATTGCGCTCGCCAGTAACCCTCCGCCTACTGACGAGCGCTGGCTTTTACTGGGCACGACAAAGCAAAGTGGTCGGGAGCAGCACAGTACATACAAAGTCGATTAACCAGTCTCCTCTCCCGTTCCTTTGGGGAGATTCGCAGACCTCCAAGCTGCATGGACTCGGGATCCGGACTCGGAGAGGGTATAACGGAACCAGCAGTAGGCGTGGCCCCCAGGACAGACTCCATGCGGCGAGCTCGGCGTCGTAAGTCGAATCTCTTCTCCACTCGAATCGCCAGTTGAATGAGCTCGTCGATCCGAGCGGGGACCTCTCGGATAAGAATCTCCTCTCTCAGCTCGGAGTTGAGACCCTCCAGAAAACGAGCGACCAACGCGGGTTGGTTCCAGCCACAGGTGGTAGCTAGAGTCTGAAATTCTATGGAGAAATCAGAAACCGAGCGACTCCCCTGCCGGAGAGAAGACAGCAACCGCGAAGCCTCCTCTCCGTGAGCAGAACGGTCGAAAACCCGGATCATCTCGTCCTTAAACAGTGCGAAACTGAAGACGCAATCCCTCTCCGCCTCCCAGTTAGCCGCTGCCCATTCCCGTGCCCGGCCGGCGAGAAGGGAGATAACGTACGCCACCTTAGTGCGTTCCTTCGCGTACGTCAATGGTTGCAGGGAGAATATTACCTCACATTGGGTCAGAAACGACCGACACTGTGTGGCCTCACCCAGGTACATGGGCGGATTATTTATCCGGGGCTCCGGAGAGTCATGAGACCCCAGCGAGGAGGGAGGCTGGAGACGCAAGTTGTGGACCTGACAGGAAAGATCCGTCATCTGGGCGGCCAAAGTCTCGACCGCGTGTCTGGCTGCGGAGATGTCCTCCTCATGCTTGCCCAGGAGAACACCCTGATGTTTGACAGCGGACTGGAACGCGTTGCCATTCGCTGAGTCCATTCTTGGTCAGTTTGTTCTGTGATGGATTTAGAGATGACTCAGAAGCGAGGATGACAATCACAGCTCCTTTAATAACAAATGGCAGGATGACCACAGGTACGTGTAACAGAGGAATTATATTTAACAGCAACAGAAGGTTCCTGTAGAACAGGCAGTCGAACTTGAACAGACACTCCCTCTGTGGTCCAGGCAAAGATGAGCAGAGAGCTGGAGCAGTAGGGACCCAGAAACCCTCAGGGCCGGGATAGCGAGCAATGAAGAAGGAACACAGCCTCAGACTTCTAGCAGGTATGGTTCTGGAAGTATATCGCATGGACACAGAATAATACTCGAAGTAATCAGAGATATGTTATTAGACAGGACTGGACTGGACTCAGACAGATGCACGCATCGAAACTACGAACAAACTGACAACAAGACAAGGAAGAGAAGGTAAGAAAAAGCCAAGATAATGAGGGGGGGAACGAGAGACAGGTGAAGAGAGATGAGCCTAATGAAAAGTGATAACAGCTGTCAGTAATGAAAGTGAAAGCGGCAAGTGAGTGAGTGAACGAATAACCAGCAGGGGGAGACAGAGAACGAGCCAGGATCATGACAAAAAGGACACATAAAATGTGTTAACTTTGCTCGTTTTACCTACAGTTACAAAACATGCCACGTATATTGTTCTTGTCAAGCCGATCAACTTTCTAATTAACAGTAAGAAGCTCAGACCAAAAGAAAGTCAGATATTGCAGTTTGGATGTGTATCTTGTCTCTATCAGTGTCTGTATGGGGAAGAGGGAGGGGGGGGGGGTTGCTGGTGTCTGCGTTTATGTGTGTGTGTGTGTGTGGCTGACTGTAGATTTTTTCTGCAAGTCCTTATCTTTTTGCATAACAATTTTGTATTTTTTTAAAAGACAAAATATGCATATAACCCTAATCTTTTAAATGTATAGTTTGCTTTAAATAAAAGTAAGATAAATTGGTAAACTACAAATTGGTAATTGAAGCTGAATGAATTTAAAATTAATGTGCTATATTTCAATACATTTGCTTTCCTTAATATTGTAAAACACTAACCTCATTTATATGTGTGTGTGTGTGTGTGTTTGTATGTATATATATTTTGCAAAGCCCTCACTGATGCAAGCTCTTCTGCACACTTCTCTTCGACAGTCAATGCGGAGGTTAAGTTTTTGCACGTCGTGCAGAATAACCCTCTTTATATATATATACTTAAAAAAGCGGGGGTTAAGTTTTTGCACGTCGTGCAGAATAACACTAAAGGCACCATATATATACTTAAAAGTGGGGTTGTTAGTTTTATCTACAGTTACAAAAATCGGTATATACATTGTACTCCTCAAGCCGTACAACTTTCTAATACATAGTCATTAGCTTGGACCAAGAGGAAGTCAGATATTTTGGTCTGAATATGGTGAGCCTCTCTCTGAGCCTACGTCCCTGTATGGCAAGCCCTTTTAACATTTAAAAGCTAAGTTTGCCTGTCCGGAATTAACATTGTAGATATCAACAAAGTCTTTCTGTCTAGTCGTTACACTTTGGATAGTTTGTATTATCATTTAAGATATCTGTAACATAATTGTGACTAGTCGAAATGACAGAGTATGGCAAGCCGTTTTAACATTTAATCATGAAAGGGCCAAAGCCTTCGGCACCGCCACCCGGGTGCCTTTAGGTAACTAAAGGAACCGGGGTTGCGGTGCCTCCGGCTTGGGCCCGCCATCGCTGCTCGCAGCTATATTTTTTTTAGGGCCCAAGCCCTGAAAGGGCGAAGGCCCTATTGTTTTCCTTGGGATTATTATTCTTTAGTATTATTATTATTTTGCTACCTTTTGGGCACTTTTGGGGCCCTTAACGTGCTCGAAAACTCTTGAAACTTTGCACACGGGTCAGAACCCGCGGCCATCAGAGCCGGGCTGAAGATGGTACCCGGGCGTGGCAGGGCAGCTCGTCAGCGCCCCCTGGAACGGGGTCCGAACACTTGGTCCATAACTCAAACACGCTTGTATGTAATAATATGAAACTCGGTACACATGTTGATCTCATCGTTTCATCTATACCTCGCGCTCTTACTTTTTACCCCAGCCCAACAGGAATTTGGCTATTGAGGTTTGTTTGTAAAACGCTCGCAATGGAATGTCAAATACTCCTCCTAGAGCTTTGATCCACATTCGACGAAACTCGGTCAGCGTGAAGTCAAGACATTGAGGATGAAAGTTTGCGAGGGGATTTTTTATATCTCGAACGGTTTGTCCGTGGCGAGGAAACGAAATCATGGCGAGAAACATGGAACAGGAAGTGTGTTATAACTTCAGCATACATTAACTGATCTTGATGAAACTTCAGCAGTGTGTTCGCTGTAAGAGGACGATCACATGGATGTGACTATTGTGAGTCAAAGTTATAGCGCCACCAACTGGCAGCAGGAAGTGTGTCACTTTCAAAATGCTTAGATATCACCCTTTTATTTTTACCCGATTTGCTTCAAACTTCATATGTATAATGTAAACATACGGCAGATGTAGACCTGTGAATGGATTCTTGATATCTTTGAAACTGTTGCCGTGGCGACGCATCAAACTTTACCCTTCTTTTAGGATGCTTTTAGGATGCTTTTGAGACCCTTAGCATGCTTCAAATTGCATGAAACTCGACAGACACATCACATTTATTAGCCAGTAGACATGTGCAAAGTTGCAGAAACGGGCGTGGTAAGGGCTCAGTAGCGCCACCTTTTGACAAAAGTGGGGTGGTTAGTTTTAACTAGAGTTACAAAAATTGGTATGTATATTGTACTCCTCGAGCCGGACAACTTTCTAATTGACACTTATTAGCTAGGACCCACAGAAAGTCAGATATTTTTGTTTGAATATGGCCACTCTGAGCCTTTGGCTGGCTGGCTGGCTGTCTGTGTGTGTGTGTGTGTGTGTGTGTGTGTGTGTGTGCAGGGGGAGGGGGCTTAACCATTTCACTGCTGTGTGTATGACCTGCATAAAGAAAATACATTTCTCAAGCCTGGTATTTTTTAAATAAGTTTTTATTTTTATTTTTTATAAGTAAAGGCATATAACTAGTTTAATTGTAGTGAATTGACAATAGTTTTATATAATTAGTTTATTAATCAGATTAACTTGGTCAATAAACTTGGTCTGAAAATTTGGTCCATAAATCAAACACACTTGCATGTAATAATATGAAACTTGGTACACATATAGATCTCATCGTTTCATATATACTTCACACTGTTACTTTTTACCCCAGCCCAACAGGAAGTTGGCTATTTAGGGTTGTGTTTAAAACACATGCAATGTAATTTAAATTATTGCTCCTAGAGCACTGAACCAAATTCGACGAAACTCGATCAGCGTGAAGTCAAGACATTAAGGATGAAAAAGTGCCACGGGATTTTTGATATCTCGAACGGTTTGGCCGTGGCGAGGAAACGAAATTATGGCGAGAAACATGGAACAGGATGTGTGTTATAACTTCAGCATACATTAACTGATCTTGATGAAACTTCAGCAGTGTTTTCGCTGTAAGAGACCGATCACATGGATGTGACTATTGTGAGTCAAAGTTATAGCGCCACCAACTGGCAGCAGGAAGTGTGTCACTTTCAAAATGCCGTGGCAACGAAACAAACTTTAACATTATTTTTTGATGCTTTTGGGACTCTTAGCTTGCTTGAAATTGCTTGAAACTCAACAGATACATCACATTTATTAGCCAATAGACATGTGCAACTATGGCAAAAGATTAAAGTAATGTCAAAAAAGTAAACACTAAAAGCCTCATATCTTCTAAAAATGTAATTATACATCATTTGTTTCTAAATTAAATTATACAAATATTATAACTTCCCCAATTTTTCCTTTTTTTTCATTTAAGAATTGTGTTTACGTTCAAAAACAGCCAGAATTGTTGTAAAATTCATAAAAAAATAATAATCTGAGTCATACGTAGTGCTATACTGCCCTCTTGTGTTCAATATCAGGTAGGCCTATTGTGTATATTCCCACCGGTTAATCAACGTGTGACTCCGCTGGGACTTGGGAGCTTTTAAATCGCTTACTTAAAACCGAAAGTCAAAATACGGATGTCCGCACAAGACATTAATGGTGTGGAGTAGAGCGAGCATTTTAAATAAATTCCTATTAAGTAGGATTGAACTAAACAGAAAGAATGTTCACTCTGTTCTGCTGGTTCCTCGCTGGTGGATCATATGATTACTTTGTCATAATCTATGACAAAAATGCTATTATAAACCATATTAATAATAGATAATACACATTGCTCTTATTTTTGAAAAATACATTCATGAAAAACAAGATAACAAAAATCATTAAAAAAAAATATAGCCATGGCTGCTATAAAGCAACATATAATTGAAAGGCAATTAATAATCTGTCATTACGTCACTGCATTATGATATTACGGCTCCAATACGTTGCAGCACAAAGCACTTATGTGCATCCCGAGCGGAGAATGATGTGCTTGAAGCCACATGAAGTTACAGCGCATTGAGTCCGTATTGAAAAGTTCAAAGCACAAAGGAAATACATATTTATGAACAGTGTATTATACATTATCTATCTATGCAATAGTTTATTGAGCCTTTTCTTTTAAAGGTTTTAAATTTCAGTTACTGTGTGCGTGAAGAACAATTATAGTGCTCTGACTCTAGTGTTGTGATCTAACCGACAGCGTCCGACACCCGGTAGAAAGTAACACGATTAAGTTACAGCAATAAAGTCCAGCAAGAAAAAGTTTCTTCATTCGAAAATATAGACCTTTAGACCTTTATCTTAAAGATCCAGTATAATAGGATTAACATTGAATCATTGAAGATCGTTTCATCATTGACTGTAACCGAATGTGACGTGCTGTTTGAATGCTGAATGGAGAATGACTGACAGGCGCAGAGAGGGAAAAGTTTGTGTTCTTGAATTTAATGACTTAAATATTAATTTCTATATCACATAATAGCTTCAGAACACTAATAATACAGTACACAAAAACTTTATGGTACTTTAGAAAGTTTTTGTGCCTTTGTGCCTAACAGAATAGTATATGCACAATATAGAATTTGAATCAGCCTCGTCAAAGATGGCAGTGTCAGAGCCGATACCGATCCTGAGTATCTAATCGGCGCACTTCTTTTCAACAGTCAAATTGAAATTGAAATTGCTTGAAACTCAACAGATACATCACATTTATTAGCCAGTAGACGTGCAAAGTTTCAGAAACGGGCAATGTGCAAGGACTAAATAGCGCCACCTTTTGACAAAAGTGGGGTTGTTAGTTTTATCTACAGTTACAAAAATCGGTATATACATTGTACTCCTCAAGCCGGACAACTTTCTAATACATAGTCATTAGCTCGGACCAAGAGGAAGTCAGATATTTTGGTTTGAATATGGTGAGCCTCTCTCTGAGCCTACGTCCCTGTATGGCAAGCCCTTTTAACATTTAAAAGCTAAGTTTGCCTGTCCGGAATTAACATTGTAGATATCAACAACGTCTTTCTGTCTATTCGTAATTACATTTTGGATAGTTTGTATTATCATTTAAGACATCTGTAACATAATTGTGACTAGTCGAAATGACAGAGTATGGCAAGCCGTTTTAACATTTAATCATAAAAGGGCCAAAGCCTTCGGCACCGCTACCCGGGTGCCTTTAGGTAACTAAAGGAACCGGGGTTGCGGTGCCACCGGCTTGGGCCCGCCATCGCTGCTCGCAGCTATATTTTTTCTTTTATTTTTCTAACGACTATTCGGGCACTTTTGGGGCCCTTAACATGCTCAAAAACTCTTGAAACTTTGCACACGGGTCAGAACCCGCGGCCATCAGAGCCGGGCTGAAGCTGGTACCTGGGCGTGGCAGGGCGGCTCGTCAGCGCCCCCTGGAACGGGGTCCGAACACTTGGTCCATAACTCAAACACGCTTGTATGTAATAATATGAAGCTCGGTACACATATTGCTCTCATCGTTTCATCTATACCTCACACTCTTACTTTTTACCCCAGCCCAACAGGAAGTCGGCTATTGAGGTTTGTTTGTAAAACGCTCGCAATGGAATGTTAAATACTCCTCCTAGAGCTTTGATCCAAGTTCGACGAAACTCAGTCAGCGTGAAGTCAAGACATTGAGGATGAAAGTTTGCGAGGGGATTTTTGATATCTCGAACGGTTTGTCCATGGCGAGGAAACGAAACTATGGCGAGAAACGTGAAACAGGAAGTGTGTTATAACTTCAGCATACATTAACTGATCTTGATGAAACTTCAGCAGTGTGTTCGCTGTAAGAGGACGATCACATGGATGTGACTATTGTGAGTCAAAGTTATAGTGCCACCAACTGGCAGCAGGAAGTGTGTCACTTTCAAAATGCTTTGAAATCACCCTTTTATTTTTACCCGATTTGCTTCAAACTTCATCTGAATAATGTAAACATACGATAGATGTAGACCTGTGAATGGATTCTTGATATCTTTTAAACTGTTGCCGTGGCAACGCATCAAACTTTACCATTCTTATAGGATGCTTTTGAGACCCTTAGCATGCTTCAAATTGCATGAAACTCGACAGACACATCACATTTATTAGCCAGTAGACATGTGCAAAGTTTCAGAAACGGGCGTGGTGAGGGCTCAGTAGCGCCACCTTTTGACAAAAGTGGGGTTGTTAGTTTTATCTACAGTTACAAAAATCGGTATGTATATTGTACTCCTCGAGCCGGACAACTTTCTAATTGACACTCATTAGCTAGGACCCACAGAAAGTCAGATATGTTTGTTTGAATGTAGAGAAAATCTCAGAATTTTGCCAGTGTCTCAGTGTCCCTCTGTGTGAGTGAGAGGAGGGGCGCCTGTCAGGTTAATTTTAACCCTTTATTTGCTGTGTGCGACTTCTCTGGCATTTTCGGGGGCCTTAACATCCTCGAAAACTCTTGAAACTTTGCACACGGGTCAGAACCCATGGCCATCAGGGCCGGGCTGAAGCTGGTAACCGGGCGTGGCAGGGCGGCTCGACAGCGCCCCCTGGACTGAGATTCAAACATTTGTCCATAAATCAAACACACTTGCATGAATTAATATGAAACTCGGTACAATTATAGATCACATCAGGCCAAACAACTTTCGTGCTCTAAGTTTTATGACAGTTCAAATGGAAGTTATTTATGAATTATGAATTATGGGTTGTTTGAATAATTGTCCTAGGAGAAATACATCAAATCACAATGCATGTGTTTACCAATCACAACCAAACTCGGTGTGCATGAAGTCAAGACATTGAGGATGCTCAATTCCGGACGGATTTTTGATATCTCGAACGGTCTGGCCGTGGCGAGGAAATGAATTTTATGACTAAAAAAGGACACATAAAGTGTGTTATAACTTTGCTCAATTTACCTACAGTTACAAAACTTACCACGTATATTGTTCTCGTCAAGCTGATCAACTTTCCAATTTAAAGTCATTCGCTCTGAGCAACAGAAAGTCAGATATTGTAGTTTGAATGGATTTATTTCCCCTGCGATTCTCTCTCTCTCTCTCTCTCTCTCTCTCTCTCTCTCTCTCTCTCTCTCTCTCTCTCTCTCTCTCTCTGTGTGTGTGTGTGTGTGTGTGGGTGTGTGTGTGTGTGTGGGGAGGGGAGGGCTGTTGTCTGTGTTTATGTGTGTGTGTGTGTGGCTGGCTGTGATTTTTCCTTCAAGTCCTTGTCTCTAAGTCCTTGTCTTTTTGCATAACAATTTTGCATAACAATATTTTTAAATGACAAAATAGGCATATAACCCCCATCTTTTAAATGTATAGATTGCTTTAAATAAAAGTAAGATTGTATTTGTAATTGAAGTTGAATGAATTTAAAATTCATGTGCTATATTTCATTCAATATATTTGTTTTCCTTAAGATTTTAAAACACTAACTTCATTCTTATCTGAATTACAAATATTTGTTTCTGTATAAAATAATACTCTGACTAAAAACACATTTGATCTTTTTTTTTTGGTATTTTTATTTACATGTATTTATGTGTGTGTGTGTGTGTGTGTGTGTATAAAGTGCAGGGTTTTTTTAGATAAAGTAGAATTTCTATAACTATGTGTTGAACTAATAAATCACTCTTGTGTGTGTTAAACACAATCTACTTAATACAGACAACTTCATTATAAAGATAAATAACAAATCCAAAAAATATATGATTATAATCTATGACAAAAAATGCCATTACAAACTATATTATTGGAAAATACACATTGCTCTTTGTATTGTTGTAAAATATTCATGAAAAACAAGATAACAAAAATCAAAAAGATAAATTATTTTAGATATAGCCATGTTTTAAATGTATAGCAGATATGTTAATTGAGGCAGCAACATACAAACTTTCTAGAACAACATGGACCTGGATAGCTGGTTTTTATGGAGGACAGTGAAGAGGAAGAGGGTGCAAATCAAACAGCTCATTCTCAGACTACACAGCAAACAGCTTAAGTTTTTAGTGCTTTGTTTGAGGTTTTTAGTGCTCTGTCCTATCTATTATCAACATATAATAGATGGAACAGAACAAGAAAGGCAATTAATAATCTGTCATTGCGTCACTGCATTATGATATGAAAGGCTCAGTACAGTGTGGCACAAAACGCTTATGCGCATCCCGAGTGGAGAATGATGCGCTTAAAGCCACATGGAGTTACAGCGCACAGCGCATCGAGTCCGCATTGATGCAAGCTCTACAATACACTTCTTTTTGATAGTCAAAGCGGGGGTTACGTTTTTACACGTCGTACAGAATAACCCTAAAGGCACCAAGGTGGCGGTGCCACCGGCTTTTTATTAAATATAAATATAGCTGTGAGCAGCGATAAAGGGCCAAAGCCGGCGGTACCACCATCCCGGTGCCTTTGGGTAACTAAAGGCATCGGGGTTGCGGTGCCACCGGCTTGGGCCCGCAATCGCTGCTCGCAGCTATATTTATTATTAGGGCCCAAGCCCTGAAAGGGCGAAGGCCCTATTGTTTTCCTTAGGATTATTCTTTTCTATTATTATTAGGGCCCAAGCCCTGAAAGGGCGAAGGCCCTATTGTTTTCCTTGGGATTATTATTCTTCTTTAGTATTATTATTATTTTACTACCTTTTGGGCACTTTTGGGGCCCTTAACGTGCTCGAAAACTCTTGAAACTTTGCACACGGGTCAGAACCCGCGGCCATCAGAGCCGGGCTGAAGCTGGTACCTGGGCGTGGCAGGGGGGCTCGTCAGCGCCCCCTGGAACGGGGTCCGAACACTCGGTCCATAACTCAAACACGCTTGCATGTAATAATATGAAACTCGGTACACATGTTGATCTCATCGTTTCATCTATACCTCGCGCTCTTACTTTTTACCCCAGCCCAACAGGAAGTCGGCTATTGAGGTTTGTTTGTAAAACGCTCGCAATGGTATTTGAAATACTCCTCCTAGAGCTTTGATCCACATTCGACGAAACTCGGTCAGCGTGAAGTCAAGACATTGAGGATGAAAGTTTGCGAGGGGATTTTTGATATCTCGAACGGTTTGTCCGTGGCGAGGAAACGAAATCATGGCGAGAAACGTGAAACAGGAAGTGTGTTATAACTTCAGCATACATTAACTGATCTTGATGAAACTTCAGCAGTGTGCTCGCTGTAAGAGGACGATCACATGGATGTGACTATTGTGAGTAAAAGTTATAGCGCCACCAACTGGCAGCAGGAAGTGTGTCACTTTCAAAATGCTTTGAAATCACCCTTTTATTTTTACCCGATTTGCTTCAAACTTCATCTGTATAATGTAAACATACGGCAGATGTAGACCTGTGAATGGATTCTTGATATCTTTGATACTGTTGCCGTGGCAACGCATCAAACTTTACCCTTCTTTTAGGATGCTTTTAGGATGCTTTTGAGACCCTTAGCATGCTTCAAATTGCATGAAACTCGACAGACACATAACATTTATTAGCCAGTAGACATGTGCAAAGTTGCAGAAACGGGCGTGGTGAGGGCTCAGTAGCGCCACCTTTTGACAAAAGTGGGGTGGTTAGTTTTAACTAGAGTTACAAAAATTGGTATGTATATTGTACTCCTCGAGCCGGACAACTTTCTAATTGACACTTATTAGCTAGGACCCACAGAAAGTCAGATATTTTTGTTTGAATATGGCCACTCTGAGCCTACATGTCTCTGTGTCTCTGTGTCTTTGGCTGGCTGGCTGGCTGTCTGTGTGTGTGTGTGTGTGTGTGTGCAGGGGGAGGGGGCTTAACCATTTCACTGCTGTGTGTATGACCTGCATAAAGAAAATACATTTCTCAAGCCTGGTATTTTTTAAATAAGTTTTTATTTTTATTTTTTATAAGTAAAGACATATAACTAGTTTAATTGTAGTGCATTGACAATAGTTTTATATAATTAGTTTATTAATCAGATTAACTTGGTCAATAAACTTGGTCTGAAAATTTGGTCCATAAATCAAACACACTTGCATGTAATAATATGAAACTTGGTACACATATAGATCTCATCGTTTCATATATAGCCTACTTCACACTCTTACTTTTTACCCCAGCCCAACAGGAAGACGGCTATTTAGGGTTGTGTTTAAAACACTTGCAATGGAATTTAAAGTATTGCTCCTAGAGCACTGAACCAAATTCGACAAAACTCGATCAGCGTGAAGTCAAGACATTAAGGATGAAAAGGTGCCAAGGGATTTTTTATATCTCGAACGGTTTGGCCGTGGCGAGGAAACGAAATTATGGCGAGAAACATGAAACAGGATGTGTGTTATAACTTCAGCATACATTAACTGATCTTGATGAAACTTCAGCAGTGTTTTCGCTTGTAAGAGACCGATCACATGGATGTGACTATTGTGAGTCAAAATTATAGCGCCACCAACTGGCAGCAGGAAGTGTGTCACTTTCAAAATGCTTTGAAACCACTCTCTTATTTTTAACCAATTTGCTTCAAACTTCATCTGTATAATGTAAATACACGGCAGATGTAGACCTGTGAATGAATTTTTGATATCTTTGATACTGTTGCCGTGGCAACGAATCAAACTTTAACATTTTTTTGATGCTTTTGGGACTCTTAGCATGCTTGAAATTGCTTGAAACTCAACAGATACATCACATTTATTAGCCAGTAGACATGTGCAACTATGGCAAAAGATTAAAGTAATGTCAAAAAAGTAAACACTAAAAGCCTCATATCTTCTAAAAATGTAATTATACATCATTTGTTTCTAAATTAAATTATACAAATATTATAACTTCCCCAATTTTTCCCTTTTTTCATTTAAGAATTATGTTTACGTTCAAAAACAGCCAGAATTGTTGTAAAATTCAGAAAAAAATAATAATCTGAGTCATACGTAGTGCTATACTGCCCTCTTGTGTTCAATATCAGGTAGGCCTATTGTGTATATTCCCACCGGTTAATCAACGTGTGACTCCGCTGGGACTTGGGAGCTTTTAAATCGCTTACTTAAAACCGAAAGTCAAAATACGGATGTCCGCACAAGACATTAATGGTGTGGAGTAGAGCGAGCATTTTAAATAAATTCCTATTAAGTAGGATTGAACTAAACAGAAAGAATGTTCACTCTGTTCTGCTGGTTCCTCGCTGGTGGATCATATGATTACTTTGTCATAATCTATGACAAAAATGCTATTATAAACTATATTAATAATAGATAATACACATTGCTCTTATTTTTAAAAAATACATTCATGAAAAACAAGATAACAAAAATCATAAAAAGATATAGCCATGGCTGCTATAAATGTTTGAAATGCATAGGACAGATGTTTAATGACGCAGCAACATATAATTGAAAGGCAATTAATAATCTGTCATTACGTCACTGCATTATGATATTACGGCTCTAATACGGTGCAGCACAAAGCACTTATGTGCATCCCGAGCGGAGAATGATGTGCTTGAAGCCACATGAAGTTACAGCGCATTGAGTCCGTATTGAAAAGTTCAAAGCACAAAGGAAATACATATTTATGAACAGTGTATTATACATTATCTATCTATGCAATAGTTTATTGAGCCTTTTCTTTTAAAGGTTTTAAATTTCAGTTACTGTGTGCGTGAAGAACAATTATAGTGCTCTGACTCTAGTGTTGTGATCTAACCGACAGCGTCTGACACCCGGTAGAAAGTAACTCGGTTAAGTTACAGCAATAAAGTCCAGCAAGAAAAAGTTTCTTCATTCGAAAATATAGACCTTTAGACCTTTATCTTAAAGACCCAGTATAATAGGATTAACATTGAATCATCTTGAAGATCGTTTCATCATTGACTGTAACCGAATGCGACGTGCTGTTTGAATGCTGAATGGAGAATGACTGACAGGCGCAGAGAGGGAAAAGTTTACGTGTTCTTGAATTTAATGACTTAAATATTAATTTCTATATCACATAATAGCTTCAGAACACTTATAATACAGTACACAAAAACTTTATGGTACTTTAGAAAGTTTTTGTGCCTTTGTGCCTTACATAGAATAGTATATGCACAATATAGAATTTGAATCAGCCTCGTCAAAGATGGCAGTGTCAGAGCCGATACCGATCCTGAGTATCTAATCGGCGCACTTCTTTTCAACAGTCAAATTGAAATTGAAATTGCTTGAAACTCAACAGATACATCACATTTATTAGCCAGTAGACGTGCAAAGTTTCAGAAACGGGCATGGTGCAAGGACTAAATAGCGCCACCTTTTGACAAAAGTGGGGTTGTTAGTTTTATCTACAGTTACAAAAATCGGTATATACATTTTACTCCTCAAGCCGGACAACTTTCTATTGCATAGTCATTAGCTCGGACCAAGAGGAAGTCCGATATTTTGGTTTGAATATGGTGAGCCTCTCTCTGAGCCTACGTCCCTGTATGGCAAGCCCTTTTAACATTTAAAAGCTAAGTTTGCCTATCCGGAATTAACATTGTAGATATCAACAACGTCTTTCTGTCTAGTCGTAATTACATTTTGGATAGTTTGTATTATCATTTAAGATATCTGTAACATAATTTTGACTAGTCGAAATGACAGAGTATGGCAAGCCGTTTTAACATTTAATCATGAAAGGGCCAAAGCCTTCGGCACCGCCACCCGGGTGCCTTTAGGTAACTAAAGGAACCGGGGTTGCGGTGCCACCGGCTTGGGCCCGCCATCGCTGCTCGCAGCTATATTTATTATTATTATTATTTTTCTTACGACTATTCGGGCACTTTTGGGGCCCTTAACATGCTCGAAAACTCTTGAAACTTTGCACACGGGTCAGAACCCGCGGCCATCAGAGCCGGGCTGAAGATGGTACCCGGGCGTGGCAGGGGGGCTCGTCAGCGCCCCCTGGAATGGGGTCCGAACACTTGGTCCATAACTCAAACACGCTTGCATGTAATAATATGAAACTCGGGACGCATGTTGATCTCATCGTTTCATCTATACCTCGCGCTTTTACTTTTTACCCCAGCCCAACAGGAAGTCGGCTATTGAGGTTTGTTTGTAAAACGCTCGCAATGGTATTTGAAATACTCCTCCTAGAGCTTTGATCCAAATTCGACGATACTCGGTCAGCGTAAAGTGAAGACATTGAGGATGAAAGCTTGTGTGGGGATTTTTGATATCTCGAACGGTTTGGCCGTGGCGAGGAAACGAAATCATAGCGAGAAACGTGAAACAGGAAGTTTGTTATAACTTCAGCATACATTAACTGATCTTGATGAAACTTCAGCAGTATGTTCGCTGTAAGAGGACGATCACATGGATGTGACTATTGTGAGTCAAAGTTATAGCGCCACCAACTGGCAGCAGGAAGTGTGTCACTTTAAAAATGCTTTGATATCACCCTTTTATTTTTACCCGATTTGCTTCAAACTTCATATGTATAATGTAAACATACGGCAGATGTAGACCTGTGAATGGATTCTTGATATCTTTGAAACTGTTGCCGTGGCGACGCATCAAACTTTACCCTTCTTTTAGGATGCTTTTAGGATGCTTTTGAGACCTTTAGCATGCTTCAAAATGCATGAAACTCGACAGACACATCACATTTATTAGCCAGTAGACACGTGCAAAGTTTCATAAACGGGCGTGGTGAGGGCTCAGTAGCGCCACCTTTTGACAAAAGTGGGGTTGTTAGTTTTATCTACAGTTACAAAAATCGGTATGTATATTGTACTCCTCGAGCCGGACAACTTTCTAATTGACACTCATTAGCTAGGACCCACAGAAAGTCAGATATGTTTGTTTGAATGTGGTCTTGCTCAATCTGAGCCTGCTGTCTTTGCCTGTCTGTGTATGTGTGTGTGTTTGTAGGGGGAGGGGTCTTAACCATTTCACTCCTGTGTGTATGGCCTGCATAAAAAATAAATGCCTTAAGCCTGGTATTTTTTTAAATAAGTTTTTTATTTTTTATAAGTAAAGGCATATAACCAGTTTAATTGTAGTGCATTAATAGTTTTATATAATTAGTTTATTAATTAAATTAACTTGGTCCATAAACTTGATCTGAAAATTTGGTCCATAAATCAAACACACTTGCATGTAATAATATGACTTGAGTGTTAATCACATCATGTTTTCAGTTTGAATATAAAATATATAAATTATGTAAAAAAAATAAAGTTGATCCAGCTGGAGCGCAGGCTGAGAATAGCGCTGTCATGACTGGATCAGAGATCATCAGTCATGCCCTCTCATACCTTACGCACACCACGCCCACTTACATCAGATCACATCAACATGTCAGCCGGAGGGATAACGAGGGTCGCTTTCGGATTTAAGAATTTCTTACAACAAGATGGCAAAAGAACAGCGCTTTGCAAGACATGCAACGTTAAGATCGCGGACAGTCAGATGACAACCTCCAATTTCGTCCGTCATTTGAAGAGCCATTCTGCCCACTGTGCCCAGTAAGGGCTTGTCAATTTGTTAATGTTATCTGGTTAGCTCGTTCGTAGTTAGCTAGCTAATGTAAGTTAAAGGAGAACTCCGGCGCAAAATTACACATTGTTACCTAGTCAACCGTTATCTGAGATTTGTTTTCATGACTGCCGAATGTAAATAGTTTTATCTATAAAAACAGTTTAGCCTATAAGTGACGTCCGACATTCTGCATATTGTGTTATTTTGTTAAGCCCCACTAAAGGCATAAAAACTGTAAAGCACAATCAAGTTTTCACACTATATTCCAAGACTTCTAAAGTCATTCAATAGCTTAATGTGTGGTAAAATTAATATTTTAGTCTCTAAGTTAAAGTTAACGGAAAGTCATCTCGCCTCAGTCATTCTCCATGCATCAGCATTAGCGCGTCGCGTTCGGTTGCGACAGTAACACGACGACACTCTCTTCAAGATCAATGTTCCCAATATTATACTTTATTTGTAGATAAGGCATAAAGGTCTATGATTTGCATAAAATGACTATCTTGCTGGAGTGGAGTTTATTGCCCTTTAGAATACACTAAGCATTAGTGCTGCACGATTAATTATATCGCAGTCGTAATAGCGATCTCAAACCTATGCAATTATATAACGCAAAATGCCGCGATTTTATATGAAATAAACAAAGTAGGGCTATTAGCGCAGCATCTCTTCTTTTTTGTCATCCTTTGACTAGTGTTACAAGATCCCCCTCTTTCAAATGCCTTTTCGCATTTTGCACGACAAGAAGTGAAAAGCTGCCTGTGAGTGCCCTAGATTAGAATAGATGAGACTCGCATAATGCGCATGCACTGACCGTGTGCCAGCCCAGAATAAACAGTTCTCTTTCGAGCTTGAACGAACAATAGCACACACAATTATGCCAAAATGTGGTTTTGTCTAGTATCTTCATAACATAAGAAAAGTCTATGGATGAAAAGAGTTGTGCTATGAGGCGCGTGTGAGATCCGCGTCTCGGCAACGGGTGCTCTTAAAGGGCCAGCA
The DNA here is from genome assembly GCF_988280905.1 of Pimephales promelas. NCBI lineage: Eukaryota > Metazoa > Chordata > Actinopteri > Cypriniformes > Leuciscidae > Pimephales > Pimephales promelas. The sequence goes on from NC_142788.1 coordinate 5,796,305, forward strand.
GCGAATAAAGCGTTCTTTCAGTAAAGTTAAAAGAACAAAGGGAAATTAGAAAATTACTCACTGATCTTGAGTAAAGAACTTTTGTAGCTTTAATAAGGATTATTATATATATAATTTATGATTCAGGCAGCGCAGACTGTTTGATAACTTTATTCAATTTCTGTACCTGTTAAGACAGGAAGGGCACAGGTAAATATGTTTTTTATTATGGGTTTATGTGGGGATTGTTTGAAGTTCACTTAATTTAAAAGCTGTTATATATTTTTTTTAAGCCTAATAATTTTTTAAAAAGTTGATGGCTTTCAATTGATGGAATCACTGTAATGTTGGTTTGGTTGATGGTTTATTGATCATTATAGGTGTTATCAATCATTTATTGTTGTTGTTGTTTTTAGTTTGAGTTGAGAAATAAACATTAATCTGTGTGTGCATTTTACTTTAGAACCAAGCAAGTTAGACTCATGAAACCATTTTATTATATCGGAGTCGCAAATCGCAATTGCAATATTGGCTCAATAATGGCAATATGACATTTTCCCAAATCGTGCAGCCCTACTAAGCATAGATTATAGATACCATCCCTTCGCTATGTTCTTTTCAATGTGAAGCGTTGCATGCTGTGACTTGGTGTTGCTTCAAGTGCATCATTCTGCACACGGGATGCGCATGATTGCTTATAATACTTTGGGGAGACAAGGGGGCGTGGCCTAAGGGAATATCACTCGTGATGTTAAGTGATGTTACCCCGCCATCGCTGATACAACCTTTAGCAGTCATGTTTTTGCTTCTTGAGAGAGAGAGAAAGTGTGTGTGTGTGTGTGTGTGTAAGCAGTGGCGGTTCTAGGCGGGGGCCTGGGGGGGCCAGTGCCCCTGCGACAACAAGCTTGGACCCCCTTGTGGCCCCCCTAAATGTGGAGTCAGTGTGAAATATTTTTTTTATAGTGTGTCACGCATTGAGCATGACAGTCACTCGTTTCAGTCTTTTGTCTCACACTCCCGTCACACATTGTATTTCTCATGCGGAAAAACTATTAATAATATATTTAATATACGCAATTTCTCTGGCCGCGCCGCTCTCACGTGAGAATCAAGCGCGTCTCGCCTGGAGTTCAGCAGTCGACCCTGCTACGCATCAGCCAATCAAAAAAAGAGAAGTGCTACTACATTGGTTGTTAGTTTTATCTACAGTTACAAAAATCGGTATATACATTGTACTCCTCAAGCCGTACAACTTTCTAATACATAGTCATTAGCTCGGACCAAGAGGAAGTCAGATATTTTGGTCTGAATATGGTGAGCCTCTCTCTGAGCCTACGTCCCTGTATGGCAAGCCCTTTTAACATTTAAAAGCTAAGTTTGCCTGTCCGGAATTAACATTGTAGATATCAACAACGTCTTTCTGTCTAGTCGTTACACTTTGGATAGTTTGTATTATCATTTAAGATATCTGTAACATAATTGTGACTAGTCGAAATGACAGAGTATGGCAAGCCGTTTTAACATTTAATCATGAAAGGGCCAAAGCCTTCGGCACCGCAACCGGGTGCCTTTAGGTAACTAAAGGAACCGGGGTTGCGGTGCCTCCGGCTTGGGCCCGCCATCGCTGCTCGCAGCTATATTTAGGGCCCAAGCCCTGAAAGGGCGAAGGCCCTATTGTTTTCCTAACGATTATTAGGGCCCAAGCCCTGAAAGGGCGAAGGCCCTATTGTTTTCCTTAGGATTATTATTATTATTATTATTATTATTATTTATACGACTATTCGGGCACTTTTGGGGCCCTTAACATGCTCAAAAACTCTTGAAACTTTGCACACGGGTCAGAACCCGCGGCCATCAGGGCCGGGCTGAAGATGGTACCCGGGCGTGGCAGGGGGGCTAGACAGCGCCCCCTGGAACGGGGTCCGAACACTTGGTCCATAAATCAAACACGCTTGCATGTAATAATATGAAACTCTGTACACATTTTGATCTCATCGTTTCATCTATACCTCGTGCTTTTACTTTTTACCCCAGCCCAACAGGAAGTCGGCTATTTAGGGTTGTTCGTAAAACACTCACAATGGAATTTTTAATACTCCTCCTAGAGCTTTGATCCAAATTCGACGAAACTCGGTCAGCGTGAAGTCAAGACATTGAGGATGAAAGTTTGCGAGGGGATTTTTGATATCTCGAACGGTTTGGCCGTGGCGAGGAAACGAAATTATGGCGAGAAACATGAAACAGGAAGTGTGTTATAACTTCAGCATACATTAACTGATCTTGATGAAACTTCAGCAGTGTGTTCGCTGTAAGAGGACGATCACATGGATGTGACTATTGTGAGTCAAAGTTATAGCGCCACCAACTGGCAGCAGGAAGTGTGTCACTTTCAAAATGCTTTGAAATCACCCTTTTATTTTTACCCGATTTGCTTCAAACTTAATCTGTATAATGTAAATATACAGCAGATGTAGACCTGTGAATGGATTCTTGATATCTTTTAAACTGTTGCCGTAGCAAACCGCATCAAACTTTACCATTCTTTAAGGATGCTTTTGAGACCCTTAGCATGCTTCAAATCGCATGAAACTCGACAGACACATCACATTTATTAGCCAGTAGACATGTGCAAAGTTTCAGAAACGGGCGTGGTGAGGGCTCAGTAGCACCACCTTTTGACAAAAGTGGGGTTGTTAGTTTTAACTAGAGTTACAAAAATCGGTATGTATATTGTACTCCTCGAGCCGGACAACTTTCTAATTGACACTCATTAGCTAGGACCCACAGAAAGTCAGATATCTTTGTTTGAATGTAGAGAAAATCTTAGAATTTTGCCAGTCTCTCAGTGTCTCTCTGTGTGAGTGAGAGGAGGGGCGCCTGTCAGGTTAATTTTAACCCTTTATTTGCTGTGTGCGACTTCTCTGGCATTTTCGGGGGCCTTAACATCCTCTAAAACTCTTGAAACTTTGCACACGGGTCAGAACCCATGGCCTTCAGGGCCGGGCTGAAGCTGGTCATCGGGCGTGGCAGGGCGGCTCGACAGCGCCCCCTGGACTGGGATTCGAACATTTGTCCATAAATCAAACACACTTGCGTGAATTAATATGAAACTCGGTACAATTATAGATCACATCAGGCCAAACAACTTTCGTGCTCTAAGTTTTACGACAATTAAAATGGAAGTTGAGAATTATGGGTTGTTTGAATAGTTGTCCTAGGAGAAATACATCAAATTACAACGCATGTGTTTACCAATCACAACCAAACTCGGTGTGCAAGAAGTCAAGACATTGAGGATGAAAGTTTGCGAGGGGATTTTTGATATCTCAAACGGTTTGGCCGTGGCGAGGAAACGAAATTATGGCGAGAAACGTGAAACAGGAAGTGTGTTATAACTTCAGCATACATTAACATATCTTGATGAAACTTCATCAGTGTGTACGCTGTAAGAGGACGATCACATGGATGTCACTATTTCGAGTCAAAGTTATAGCGCCACCAACTGGCAGCAGGAAGTGTGTCACTTTCAAAATGCTTTGAAATCAACCTCTTATTTTTACCCGATTTGCTTCAAACTTCATCTGTATAATGTAAATACATGGCAGATGAAGACCTGTGAATGGATTCTTGATATCTTTGATACTGTTGCCGTGGCAACGCATCAAACTTTAAAATTCTTTTTTTTTGATGATTTTGAGACTCTTAATGGCTTTTGAGGCCCTTAACGGGTTTGAAAACTCTTGAAACTTTGCACACAGGTCATATCCCACAGCCATCAGGCCCGGGCTGAAGATGGTACCTAGGCGTGGCAGGGGGGCTAGACAGCGCCCCCTGGAACGGGGTCCGAAAACTTGGTCCATAAATCAAACACGCTTGCATGTAATAATATGAATGAAAAACTTAATCTGTATAATGTAAACAAATGAAAAACTTAATCTGTATAATGATGAAAAACAGATCAAAAACTTCATCTGTATAATGTAAACATACGGTAGATGTAGACCTGTGAATGGATTCTTGATATCTTTTAAACTGTTGCCGTGGCAAAGCTTCAAACTTTGAAATTATTTTAGGATGCTTTTGAGACTCTTAGCATGCTTGAAATTGCATGAAACTCAACAGACACATCACATTTATTAGCCAGTAGACATGTGCAAAGTTTCAGAAACGGGCGTGGTGCAGGGACTAAATAGGGACTAAATAGGACTAAATAATTTTTGACAAAAGTGGGGTTGTTATTTTTATCTACAGTTACAAAAATCGTTATATACATTGTACTCCTCAAGCCAGACAACTTTCTAATTCATAGTCATTAGCTCAGACCAAGAGGAAGTCAGATATTTTGGTTTGAATATGGTGAGACTCTCTCTGAGCCTACGTCCGTGTATGGCAAGCCCTTTTAACATTTAAAAGCTAAGTTTGCCTATCCGGAAATTAACATTGTAGATATCAACAATGTCTTTCTGTCTAGTCGTAATTACATTTTGGATAGTTTGTAATATCATTTAAGATATCTGTAACATAATTGTGACTAGTCAAAATGACAGACTATGGCAAGCCGTTTTAACATTTAATCATGAAAGGGCCAAAGCCTTCGGCACCGCCACCCCGGTGCCTTTAGGTAACTAAAGGAGCCGGGTTGCGGTGCCACCGGCTTGGGCCCGCCATCGCTGCTCGCAGCTATATTTATTATTATTATTATTATTTATACGACTATTTGGGCACTTTTGGGGCCCTTAACATGCTCAAAAACTCTTGAAACTTTGCACACGGGTCAGAATCCGCGGCCATCAGGGCTGGGCTGAAGATGGTACCCGGGCGTGGCAGGGGGGCTAGACAGCGCCCCCTGGAACGGGGTCCGAAAACTTGGTCCATAACTCAAACACGCTTGCATGTAATAATATGAAACTCGGTACACATGTTGATCTCATCGTTCATATATACCTCAAACTATTACTTTTTACCCCAGCCCAACAGGAAGTCGGTTATTTAGGGTTGTTCATAAAACACTCGCAATGGAATTTGAAGTACTCCTCCTAGAGAATTCAAACACACGGCACGAAACTCGGTCAGCATGAAGTCAAGGCATTGAGGATGAAAGTTTGCGAGGGGATTTTTGATATCTCGAACGGTTTGGCCGTGGCGAGGAAACGAACTTATGGCGATAATCGTGAAACAGGAAGTGTGTCAGAACTTCAGCATACATTAACTGATCTTGATGAAACTTCAGCAGTTTGTTTGCTGTAAGAGGACGATCACATGGATGTGAATATTGTGAGTCAAAGTTATAGCGCCACCAACTGGCAGCAGGAAGTGTGTCACTTTCAAAATGCTTTGAAATCACCCTCTTATTTTTACCCGATTTGCTTCAAACTTAATCTGTATAATGTAAATACATAGCAGATGAAGACCTGTGAATGGATTCTTGATATCTTTGATACTGTTGCCGTGGCAACGCATCAAACTTTAAAATTCTTTTTTTTGATGATTTTGAGACTCTTAGCGGCTTTTGGGGCCCTTAACGGGTTTGAAAACTCTTGAAACTTTGCACACAGGTCAGATCCCACAGCCATCAGAGCCGGGCTGAAGATGGTACCTGGGTGTGGCAGGGGGGCTAGACAGCGGCCCCTGGAACGGGGTCCGAACACTTGGTCCATAACTCAAACACGCTTGCATGTAATAATATGAAACTCGGTACACATGTTGATCTCATCGTTCATATATACCTCAAACTATTACTTTTTACCCCAGCCCAACAGGAAGTCGGCTATTGAGGTTTGTTTGTAAAACGCTTGCAATGGAATGTGCAATACTCCTCCTAGAGAATTCAAACACACGGCACGAAACTCGGTCAGCATGAAGTCAAGGCATTGAGGATGAAAGTTTACGAGGGGATTTTTGATATCTCGAACGGTTTGGCCGTGGCGAGGAAACGAAATTATGGCGAGAAACGTGAAACAGGAAGTGTGTTATAACTTCAGCATACATTAACTGATCTTGATGAAACTTCAGCAGTGTGTTCGCTGTAAGAGGACGATCACATGGATGTGACTATTGTGAGTCAAAGTTATAGCGCCACCAACTGGCAGCAGGAAGTGTGTCACTTTCAAAATGCTTTGAAATCACCCTTTTATTTTTACCCGATTTGCTTCAAACTTCATCTGTATAATGTAAATATACGGCAGATGTAGACCTGTAAATGGATTCTTGATATCTTTGAAACTGTTGCCGTGGCAACGCATCAAACTTTACCATTCTTTTAGGATGCTTTTGAGACCCTTAGCATGCTTCAAATCGCATGAAACTCGACAGACACATCACATTTATTAGCCAGTAGACATGTGCAAAGTTTCAGAAACGGGCGTGGTGAGGGCTCAGTAGCACCACCTTTTGACAAAAGTGGGGTTGTTAGTTTTAACTAGAGTTACAAAAATCGGTATGTATATTGTACTCCTCGAGCCGGACAACTTTCTAATTGACACTCATTAGCTAGGACCCACAGAAAGTCAGATATATTTGTTTGAATGTAGAGAAAATCTTAGAATTTTGCCAGTCTCTCAGTGTCTCTCTGTGTGAGTGAGAGGAGGGGCGCCTGTCAGGTTAATTTTAACCCTTTATTTGCTGTGTGCGACTTCTCTGGCATTTTCGGGGGCCTTAACATCCTCGAAAACTCTTGAAACTTTGCACACGGGTCAGAACCCATGGCCATCAGGGCCGGGCTGAAGCTGGTCATCGGGCGTGGCAGGGAGGCTCGACAGCGCCCCCTGGACTGGGATTCGAACATTTGTCCATAAATCAAACACACTTGCGTGAATTAATATGAAACTCGGTACAATTATAGATCACATCAGGCCAAACAACTTTCGTGCTCTAAGTTTTACGACAATTAAAATGGAAGTTGAGAATTATGGGTTGTTTGAATAGTTGTCCTAGGAGAAATACATCAAATTACAACGCATGTGTTTACCAATCACAACCAAACTCGGTGTGCAAGAAGTCAAGACATTGAGGATGAAAGTTTGTGAGGGGATTTTTGATATCTCAAACGGTTTGGCCGTGGCGAGGAAACGAAATTATGGCGAGAAACGTGAAACAGGAAGTGTGTTATAACTTCAGCATACATTAACATATCTTGATGAAACTTCATCAGTGTGTTCGCTGTAAGAGGACGATCACATGGATTAGACTATTTCGAGTCAAAGTTATAGCGCCACCAACTGGCAGCAGGAAGTGTGTCACTTTCAAAATGCTTTGAAATCAACCTCTTATTTTTACCCGATTTGCTTCAAACTTCATCTGTATAATGTAAATACATGGCAGATGAAGACCTGTGAATGGATTCTTGATATCTTTGATACTGTTGCCGTGGCAACGCATCAAACTTTAAAATTCTTTTTTTTTTTTGATGATTTTGAGACTCTTAATGGCTTTTGAGGCCCTTATCGGGTTTGAAAACTCTTGAAACTTTGCACACAGGTCATATCCCACAGCCATCAGGCCCGGGCTGAAGATGGTACCTAGGCGTGGCAGGGGGGCTAGACAGCGCCCCCTGGAACGGGGTCCGAAAACTTGGTCCATAAATCAAACACGCTTGCATGTAATAATATGAATGAAAAACTTCATCTGTATAATGTAAACAGATGAAAAACTTCATCTGTATAATGATGAAAAACAGATGAAAAACTTCATCTGTATAATGTAAACATACGGTAGATGTAGACCTGGGAATGGATTCTTGATATCTTTTAAACTGTTGCCGTGGCAAAGCTTCAAACTTTGAAATTATTTTAGGATGCTTTTGAGACTCTTAGCATGCTTGAAATTGCATGAAACTCAACAAACACATCACATTTATTAGCCAGTAGACATGTGCAAAGTTTCAGAAACGGGCATGGTGCAGGGACTAAATAGCGCCACCTTTTGACAAAAGTGGGGTTGTTATTTTTATCTACTGTTACAAAAATCGTTATATACATTGTACTCCTCAAGCCAGACAACTTTCTAATTCATAGTCATTAGCTCAGACCAAGAGGAAGTCAGATATTTTGGTTTGAATACTCTCTCTGAGCCTACGTCCGTGTATGGCAAGCCCTTTTAACATTTAAAAGCTAAGTTTGCCTATCCGGAAATTAACATTGTAGATATCAACAATGTCTTTCTGTCTAGTCGTAATTACATTTTGGATAGTTTGTATTATCATTTAAGATATCTGTAACATAATTGTGACTAGTCAAAATGACAGACTATGGCAAGCCGTCTTAACATTTAATCATGAAAGGGCCAAAGCCTTCGGCACCGCCACCCCGGTGCCTTTAGGTAACTAAAGGAGCCAGGGGTTGCGGTGCCACCGGCTTGGGCCCGCCATCGCTGCTCGCAGCTATATTTATTATTATTATTTATACGACTATTCGGGCACTTTTGGGGCCCTTAACATGCTCAAAAACTCTTGAAACTTTGCACACGGGTCAGAAACCGCGGCCATCAGGGCCGGGCTGAAGATGGTACCCGGGCGTGGCAGGGGGGCTAGACAGCGCCCCCTGGAACGGAGTCCGAAAACTTGGTCCATAAATCAAACATGCTTGCATGTAATAATATGAAACTCGGTGCACATATAGATCTCATCGTTCATATATACCTCATACTATTACTTTTTACCCCAGCCCAACAGGAAGTCGGTTATTTAGGGTTGTTCATAAAACACTCGCAATGGAATTTGCAATACTCCTCCTAGAGAATTCAAACACACGGCACGAAACTCGGTCAGCATGAAGTCAAGGCATTGAGGATGAAAGTTTGCGAGGGGATTTTTGATATCTCGAACGGTTTGGCCGTGGCGAGGAAACGAAATTATGGCGAGAAACGTGAAACAGGAAGTGTGTCATAACTTCAGCATACATTAACTGATCTTGATGAAACTTCAGCAGTTTGTTCGCTGTAAGAGGACGATCACATGGATGTGACTATTGTGAGTCAAAGTTATAGCGCCACCAACTGGTAGCAGGAAGTGTGTCACTTTCAAAATGCTTTGAACTCACCCTTTTATTTTGACCCGATTTGCCTCAAACTTCATCTGTATAATGTAAATACATAGCAGATGAAGACCTGTGAATGGATTCTTGATATCTTTGATACTGTTGCCGTGGCAATGCATCAAACTTTAAAATTCATTTTTTTGATGATTTTGAGACTCTTAGCGGCTTTTGGGGCCCTTAACGGGTTTGAAAACTCTTGAAACTTTGCATACAGGTCAGATCCCACAGCCATCAGGCCCGGGCTGAAGATGGTACCTGGGCGTGGCAGGGGGGCTAGACAGCGCCCCCTGGAAGGGGGTCCAAAAACTTGGTCCATAAATCAAACACGCTTGCATGTAATAATATGAAACTCGGTACACATGTTGATGTCATCGTTTCATATATACCTCACACTCTTACTTTTACCCCAGCTAGACATGAAGTCGGTTATTTAGGGTTGTTCATAAAACACACACAATGGAATTTGCAATACTCCTCCTAGAGAATTCAAACACACGGCACGAAACTCGGTCAGCATGAAGTCAAGAAACTGAGGATGAAATTTTGCTAGGGGATTTTTGATATCTCGAACGGTTTGGCCGTGGCGAGGAAATAAAATTATGGCGAGAAACGTGAAACAGGAAGTGTGTTATAACTTCAGCATACATTAACTGATCTTGATGAAACTTCAGCAGTGTGTTTGCTGTAAGAGGCCGATCACATGGATGTGACTATTGTGAGTCAAAGTTATAGCGCCACCAACTGGCAGCAGGAAGTGTGTCACTTTCCAAATGCTTTAAAATCATTATTTTATTTTGACCCGATTTGCTTCAAACTTCATCTGTATAATGTAAATACATGGCAGATGAAGACCTGAGAATGGATTCTTGATATATCTGATACTGTTGCCGTGGCAACGCATCAAACTTTGAAATTATTTTAGGATGCTTTTGAGACTCTTAGCATGCTTGAAATTGCATGAAAATCAACAGACACATCACATTTATTAGCCAGTAGACATGTGCAAAGTTTCAGAAACGGGCATGGTGCAGGGACTAAATAGCGCCACCTTTTGACAAAAGTGGCGTTGTTAGTTTCATTTACAGTTACAAAAATCGGTATATACATTTTACTCCTCAAGCCGGACAACTTTCTAATTCATAGTCATTAGTTTGGATCAAGAGGAAGTCAGATATTTTGGTTTGAATATGGTGAGCCTCACTCTGAGCCTACTCTACATCCCTATATGGCAAGCCCTTTTAACATTTAAATGCTAAGTTTGCCTATCCGGAATTAACATTGTAGATATCAACACCCCACCTTTTGACAAAAGTGACTAGTCTTAATTACATTTTGAATAGTTTGTATTATCATTTAAGATATCTGTAATGTAATTGTGACTAGTCGAAACGACAGATAGAGTATGGCAAGCTGTTTTAACATTTCATTTAATCATGAAAGGGCTAAAGCCTGCGACACCGCCACCCCGGTGCCTTTAGGTAACTAAAGGAACCGGGGTTGCGGTGCCACCGGCTTGGGCCCGCCATCGCTGCTCGCAGCTATATTTTCAATTTGTATCCCTGAAAGTGCCTGGCAGAAGCCTTATACCCACTGTCTGTGTCATAAATGTGAACAAAAGACAAAGAGAAATAACTCACTTCTCTTGACTATCAGCTTTAACAAGGATTAATATATATATGAAATATAGTTTATATAGGCCTAGTATAGCCTAAGAATATTCTATTAGAATAATAAGCGGCACATAAATTAAGACCAGTTATTTACAATGAAGCCTTATAAAATCATTTCCATTTTCTTTGTTTATTATTTTAATAGTTTTTTCTTGATTTTGATAGTAAATAAAATCTAATGAGTAATTTTACATGCAGATTAATGCACACATATATGTGTGTGTGTGTGTGTGTGTGTGTGTGTTTACATGCATAGTGGGCCGGTCTGGATGAAGTGTCCAGGGCTGATTTTTTGTCCCAGTCCAGCCCTGAAGGTAAGTACTAATTACCACATGGTACGGTCTAAATTAAAGAGTTCGAAAGGTGCAGCACGCACATCCAAAACAATAAAACTGGGTGCTGGGCATTAAGGTAGCAACAAAAGTAAACAATAAGTCCGCACACCAGAAGATTCTCCTACGAAAATTTAATGGTTGCTCACCACGTGTACAATCGTGTACACGTGTGTACGGTCTAAATTAAAATCATAGCAGAAACAAATTATTTTGACTTCACTAGTAATCTAGTAAGAAAAAACAATAAATTTAATTTTTATCATAGTATTGTCACCACCTTTGGACTGTCTGTTTGTTTTCATTTACGACGTGTGCCCCTAGTCTGAGTTCTCCACCCTCATCTGTTGCCATGGACACTCATCACCTCCCGCACAGCTGCCTGTCATTTGTTAATCACCTTCACTGTGTATTTAAGGTCCTGCCTGTCTTCACTCCCTTGTCCGGTATTGTTCTTGTTGTGTTTTACACGCTGTCTCCTGTCTGCATTGTCTACCTGTTCTTGAGTTTTTGTAACATTAAAAGAAAAAAGTGTTACTTCAGCCTTCTTCTTTGCCTTCCTTGACCAACCCTGTGACAAGTATATATATATATATATATATATATATATATATATACTGTATATGTGTGTGTGTGTGTGTGTTTAATTTTCAACCCACAGATGTCAAAATTACCCTGAACATATTTTGCCAGAAATGTGATCCATTTTATAAACAACAGACGTAAATTTTTTTGCCTGGAATATATTAACAGAATAGGCACCTGTTATTTTTTAACTAATTAAATAATTTGCTTGTATATCTGCTTGTTACCCCTTTATTACCCCAAACTTAACATATTGTTCCCGGAAATACACTATAATTACAGAAACGTACACCGCAATTTCAGTGTACTTACACAGTTGTTTGCGGGTCGTAAAATAAAGTGTTACCTAAAGATGAAATAAAACCATTGTCTTTGTCATCGGATGTGGAGGCAAGGCCAACCAATGAGTGTGTAAAGTTTACAATGATGAGTACTAAATGGGGCATTGGTATCAAAACATATAGCACTGTGATATAATACATCTAGCTTTCTAAGAAGAGTGTTAGAGGCAGATTTATAAACCACGTCACCAAAGTCTAGAATAGGTAGGATAGTTATATTCACAAGAGCGTGTTTAGCGGATATGGTGAAGGAGGATTGTGAAAGAGAAAACCAATCCTTGATTTTATTTTAGTTTGGAGTTTGCTAATATGGTTATGAACGGAAAGAGAAGAGTCCAACCAGATACCTAAATATTTGTAGGTGTCAACTTTTTCCAGTACAAAACCATCCAGAGTGGAAATTTCTGTTGTATAGGAGGTTGAAAAGGGAGATTGGTAAAAGATCATACATTTGGTTTTGCTGGAATTTAAATTTAGTTGGAGACCACGGAATGAATGTTGTATGCTGTTAAAACTCACTTGGAGGCTGTCTAACATGGTATTCATAGATGGGCCGTAGGTGTAAAGAATAGTATCGTTTGCATATATGTGGCATAATGGGATACAGATTTCAGGGCTTAGGCCCAGGCAGTTTGCAGACTACGCCACGATGGGACTTACACCCAAAGAATTAAGCATTTGGTTCAACCAGGCACTCAAGTTTGTTGATGGATGCCAGAGACAGTGGTTCAGTACAAAAATGGTATTTTTATTTTCACTTTTAAACTCGATGAACTGCTCCCACTGGCAGTTCTCAGCACCTGGACAATGGACAAACACGTGGAAGTAAACAAAATTACACACAGATTACATAAATAATGTCTAATAAGTCACCCGTTCTAAAGTCCAAGGTGGTACTGGCTAACAACATGAACAGAGACTCAATTAAAATAAACAATTAAACATGGACAAACCACAAAAGAAAAATCACAATTAGGCCAATCCTCTTGGATATCAACAGCAAGAAAAGGCCTCCATACAAGAGTAAAAAAATAAATAAGTAAAACATTAAAGTGATGTCAGTCCATCAAACACTCTACACTCAAGCACTGATTCACAACAGAGACAGGAAGGAGGATCAAACAATGTTAAACAGGCAACAATGTAACGATGATGATAGCCAGCCACCTGTGAACTTGAGCTAATAATTGAGTTCAATGCTCCTTGGCCGAGTGTGAATAAGGCATCCGGGTAAGGCATCCTGCGGTCGTTGATGTAGACTGAAAACAGTATCGGCCGAGAATTGAACCTTGTGGCACCCCCGTCGAGACAGCCAGCGGGCTAGATAGCAAGCCCTCCGATTTAACTGGGGTGTTCACTGATATGCTCACACAATAATCGCTGCAAAAGATGCTTTCCAACTGGTTTTATCTTGGTTTTTATCGTAGAACACCCCAGACCACTCGGTGAGTCTCACGTCTTTGTGCACTAAAGTTTATGCGTTTTATGAATGATTGTTCCAGTGCACATAAAACTGTCTTAAAACAGGGCTTTATGTGTAAAATACCAAACTAACCCTTTAAGAGAATAGAGACATCCCTTTCGGACACTCAATATGTGCACTTGCGCCGTGTGCTTTACCATGTGTTTAGAGATCAATAAAATAGGGTCCCTTATGTTCATCACTTGATGATCTAAACGATCTAAACTATCTGTGGATAAATACACGTTAAGTTCACCTTTGTGTCTCCCCTACTGTTTTATGACACTGTGACCGTACTTTTATTTGCCTATTACATGTTTTATATTGTTAAACAGTGGACAGGTTTAGGGGAGGGGTTAGTTGCCCCAAAATATAAAAGTATAAATATTTATAATATGCAAATGCAAACAATGAAATGCATCTTGATCTGATGCATTAGGCAAACAACTGAAATGGATGACTACCCTGCATGTCGGAAAACAAAGCTAAAGGGGTTGTCTCTGTGTTAAGAATGTTAATATACGATGAGTTGGTAGTGGAAACGTGATTTAAATGATTCAGAAATGATGAATAACTGTCTTGTCAACTGAGATTTCAGTTTGGAGATCAATTAAGCTATTGAGCATAGTAATTAGCATTGGTTGCCGCAAAACTGTGACCAGAAATTCATGTGACTATTTTTATGTTATGATACCATTATGATATAATGGTAGACTATGCAGCTGCAATTAATTATCTGTGATTTTTTTCTTGTGATTTTTTAGTTGTTGTTGTTGTTGACGAATTTGGCATTACTGTATGTTAAGGTGCAGGAATAGCTAAGGTTGGCAGAAGCAAGTCGCCGTATGTTTTAAACTTTTCTCTTTCTAAATCTTTCCCACAGCATCCCTCCTTCACTCTTTAAGATGAAAGAGTTTTATAATTGACCATGAAGTGCACTTGCATTATTGAAGCTTTGAAAAACTGCTGTCTCTGATAATTGCAACCAGAGTAATGAAATCAGGAACACACTTTATTTTAGCGGCATGTGCGGATTTGAGTTGCACGTTTCCTCGAAGATTCCTCAAGCTATATACATTCCACTTTATGTGTTCATATATTTTAGCAATATTTTATCTCTCTCTCTCTCTTCCTCTTTCTCCCCCCCCCCCCCCTCTCAATCAGATCTTGAAAAGCAGGTACAACATGTGCCCTAATGCCCCCCATCTTCTCTGCTTCCTCTGCAGAGATACATGGCACAGCTTATTATGCGTAATTTACATAAGACATTGAAGTTTTTCGTTGGTATAACCTTGTGATCTCTGTACTTAGCTGGGAACTATGCAAATTGAAAAAAAAAAAATTACATCCAAGTTCTCATGGTGAGAGATCTAACACGTTAAAATACAAAAAAATAAAAAAATAAATAATTAAAAGCAGCTGTGGTTGCCAGTATTTTACTGTAAAAGATATGGTGGCAACCTTTTAGTATGTTTTACGGGATTTAAATTTACAGGCAAAAAAAAAAACACAATGTAAAAAAAAATCTGTGAAATTTACGGTAAGAAAACAGCAGCTTGGATGCCAATATTATACTGTAAAAAATATAATAATAATAATAATAATAATAAATTTTATTTAGAAAAGCGCCTTTCAAGGTACCCAAGGACACTGTACAAAATTGGTATAGTACAGAACATACGAAAAGTACACAGTACATAAACAGTACACTGTGAAGTACACAGTACATAAAATGCCAAGATGGAGAGAAAATATTAACACCCTCAAATGGCATACATGAGTGCACTTAAAGGGTTAGTTCACCCAAAAATGAAAATTCTGTCAGTATTTACTCACCCTCATGTTGTTCCAACCCCGTAAGACCTTCGTTCATCTTCGGAAAACGAATTAAGATATTTAAGATATTAAAATCGCTCCTGCATACAGTCCATAGGCTTCTTGAGGGACTGGCTCTTGCCGTCCCCGAAAAGTCATAAAAGACATCGTTAAAATAGTCCAAGTGACTACAGGGGCTCAATCTTAAGTTTATCAAACGACGAGAACACTTTTGTGCGCAAAAAAACAACAAAAATAACGACTTTATTTCAACTATTCGTTTATTTCTCCCTCTGCGCGAGTCAGCTAACTAGTTTAATAGCGTAAGCTTCTGTTATTGTACGTCACACGCATCACACACACATGACCAGCGTCGACCAATAGTGAGCCTACGTGTGACGTAGCTCTACGCAATCACACTACGTTAACGGACTATAGGCTTATAGAGAAGGAAGTGAATAGTTGAAATAAAGTCGTTATTTTTGTTGTTTTTTTGCGCACAAAAGTGTTCTCGTCGTTTGATAAACTTAAGATTGAGCCCCTGTAGTCACTTGGACTATTTTAACGATGTCTTCAATTACTTTTCGAGGACAGCAAGAGCCAGTCCCTCAAGAAGCCTATGGACTGTATGCAGGAGCGATTTTAATATCCTAAATATCTTAATTTGTGTTCCGAAGATGAACGAAGGTCTTACGGGGTTGGAACAACATGAGGGTGAGTAAATACCGACAGAATTTTCATTTTTGGGTGAACTAACCCTTTAACAAGAGGTGAAGACAGTGCAAGCAAAATCAGCGGGCTGGCAAGCTAAACTAAAAAAAAAATTTTCATTTGTTTTTAAAAATGATTACACAATGGTTACACAAGTGGTAGGGCATTCCAAATTTTAGAACCTGCCGCACTAAAGGCCCTGTCACCCATGGAGCGAAGTCGAGATGTAGAAGAGACATGCATCACTAGAGCGAAGGGTGAGGGATTGCAAATATGGGGCGAGGAGATCTGATAGCTAGGATGGGGCCAGATTATGTAGGGATTTATAAACAAGGAGAAGGACTTTATAATGGATGCGGTAGTGGACAGGAAGCCAATGCAACTGGAGGATCGGAGTAATATGGTCCCAGGGCCTGGGGTAAGCAGCCTTGCAGCAGAATTTTGGACATACTGCAGCCTATTTAGGATTTTTTTTTTCCGGAATGCCGAGAAATAGAGCATTGCAGTAGTAGTCAAGCCTTGATGTGATAAATGCATGTACTGTATAAGTGTTTCAGCTGCAGATGAGTTGAGCGAGGGGCGTAGTTTGGAGATACTTTTGAGATGAAAGAATGATGTTCTGGGCCCGGTTCCCCAAAAAGTTCTTATTGCTAAGTAGTTCTTACAGTTTTTCTCGATTGTTTACACACATTTTTACCTGTAAATATCCCCTTCCTGAAGCTGAACTTTGATGAATGTTTAGTTCCCTATCGAGGGAACTCAACACTGCGTCGATAAAATCGACTCTTTGGGGACGCTCCCTAAGCGTGCGCCTCTGAAGTATGAATGAAACTAATCCAATCCTGATTGGTGTTGCGTCGTGACGTAACATGTGACGGCATACCCGGAAGTATAAAAGTGACGCTGTCACAACACACACTAGCTTTCGCTCTTCAGCAAGCGCTTTATGTTGAAACTGTCTGTCTTATTTGGTGTTGTTTGTCTTATTATTGAAAGAAAAGTATGGCCAGTGAACAATTCAAGAGGTGTGTGCATCCCTGCCCTCGTTTCATCACGGGTGGGGACGCACACTCTCTCTGTGTGTATTGTTTGGGAGTGCAGCACGCACGGGCAGCTCTCGAGGGGGCTGCTTGTGAAATGTGTGAGGCTTTGCCTATTAGAGTGCTGCGCTCCCGGCTGGCGTGCTTTGACGAGCACGGTCAGGCTCGCGTTCCCCAGGGTTCCGGTCCCGCATATGTCGAGGCGATGCGGCGACTGAGATCCTGGGGTTCGCAGCGGGATCTGGCGGAGGAGAGTGAGAATGCTGAGGCATTTTCTCGCTCGCCATCGGCTGGTCCCGCAGCCTCTGAGAGTGGGGTGGGAGCCCGCGCTGCGGTTTCTCCTACCCGCGATCAGGTCCCGGTGCTTGAGCTGTCTACTTCTGAGGAAGGGGACGTGCTCAGCATCGATGCGGACGACCGTGATCTCAGCACGCCATCACGCGGCCTGGGTTATGAGGAGCTGGTGGAGGTTGTGACACGCGCTGTGGCCAGACTAAACATCAGCTGGCCACAACATGAGCAGGAAACGCAAGTCACCAGTAAAATGGACGAGCGTTACCTGCAGCGCAGGTCACAGCCTTACCGCCGGGGTCTGCCGTTTTTCCCTGATCTCCATAAAGAGATCTCGAGAACGTGGGAAAGACCGCATTCGTCCCGTATTTCGAGTCCCAATGTAATAGATTACAGCAATGTTATGGGGGCTCGAGATATGGGATATGGGAAGATGCCGAAGGTGGAGGAGGCTTTAGCGAGCTATCTCTCTCCCGAATCGGCGTCTTCCCTAAAGACCCCGGTGTTGCCTAGTAAGCCCTGCAGAGAGACATCTGCATTGGTGGGCAGGGCTTACATGGCGGCGGGTCGGGCTGGTTCGTGTCTGCACTCAATGGCGATTTTGCAGGCATACCAGGCCGACCTCCTGAAAGATTTGGATGAGGGGGAGGGGCCTACTCCTGAAGATGTCGCGGAGTTGAGGAAGGCCGCAGATTTGTCTCTCCGGGCCACTAGGGAAGCGGCCAGCGCTATTGGCCGCTCTATGGCGGCCATGGTGGCCACGGAGAGGCATCTGTGGCTGAACTTATCCGGTATTAAAGAAAAGGATAGGTCCTTCCTGCTGGATGCGCCGCTTTCGGCTTCTGGCCTGTTCGGCGACGCCGTTAATTCGGTTGTCGACAGGTTTCAGGAGTCGAGAAAACAATCTGCGGCGTTCCAGCAGTACCTCCCCCGGAAAGCGAAGGCCAAATCTAGTAGGGGGGGGCAAAGCAATCAGCCCCAGCCATCAGCCAGCTCCTCCCACAGGGCAGAGCAGAAGGAGAGCGTTTCCTCTAGAGCCCCCCCTCCGGGGTCTTGGCAACAGAGGAAACGCTCCCAAAAACCGAAGTCCTCCAGCCAGAGGGGCGACCTGAGGGACGTCATTCAGGCTAAGAGGACTTCGGAAAAGAGGTCCTAGCCAAGGCAGGACTTCAGAGGGCTGCCCCCTCCGCAGTGAGACAACCGAGGTTGTTCTCACAACGGGGCCCTCTAGGAAAAGATGCAGGTCCGCCGTTAACAGCGCTTCGGGCCGCATCAATTTCCAGCGAAAAGACACCAGAGGCCAGCCTCGAGAGGCTGGTACCCTTAGCAGATTTTGTAGAGGGATGGTATCATCTTCCCAACATATCTCCATGGGTCCTGCAGATAATACGAGTTGGGTACAGACTGCAGTTCGCGCACCGCCCCCCCAAGTTCTCTGGGGTGGTGCTCACTGCGGTGGTCCCAGAGCAGGCTCAGGTGTTGGAACAAGAAGTACAGACTCTGCTGTCGAAAGGAGCCATAGAACGTGTTCTTCCGGTAGACAGGGAGTCCGGGTTTTACAGCCGGTACTTTATAGTTCCAAAGAAGGATGGGGGGTTAAGGCCAATTTTGGATCTCAGGGTGTTGAACCGGTCTCTGAGAAGGTTCAAATTCAGAATGTTGACCATTCCAACAATCGTGAGTCAAATCAGATCCGAGGACTGGTTTGTCACGATAGATCTGAAAGACGCCTATTTTCACATCTCCATCCTTCCTTGTCACAGGAGGTACCTGAGGTTCGCTTTCGGGGGCGAAGCATACCAATATCGGGTTCTTCCGTTCGGCCTAGCACTCTCTCCCCGCACATTTACCAAGTGTATGGACGTGGCCCTTGCTCCACTGAGACTTCAGGGGATTCGCGTATTGAATTATCTCGACGACTGGCTTATTTTGGCCCAGTCTCGGGAGATGGCAGTTCGGCATCGAGATGTCGTTCTTGGCCATATTCAAAAATTGGGGTTAAGACTCAATTTGAAGAAGAGTGTGCTAGAACCGTCCCAGGGCACGACCTTTTTGGGAGTCGTGTGGAACTCGATTACAATGCAGGCACGTATGTCTCCCGCACGTATCGAGTCAATTCTGGCGATGGTGTCCAGGGTGAGGCTAGGTCAGGCCGTCACTGTGAAACACTTTCAAAGGATGCTGGGCCTCATGGCAGCGGCATCCAACATTATTCCTCTGGGCCTCCTTCACATGAGGCCCCTCCAGTGGTGGTTGAAGACCAAGGGGTTCTCACCCAAAGGAAATCCGTTCCGTATGATCAGAGTAACGCGCAAGTGCCTTCAGTCTCTGCAAATATGGAAGAAGCCTTGGTTCCTATCCCAAGGGCCAGTGTTGGGGGTGTCATGTCGCCGGGAAACCGTTTCGACAGACGCCTCCCTTACGGGCTGGGGCGCGGTCATGGACGGCCGCTTTACCAGGGGTCTGTGGCAGGACCATCATCGCACTTGGCATATAAATTGCCTGGAGATGATGGCGGTATTCAAGGCTTTGAGGAGCTTCCTCCCAGACATCGAGGGTCGCCACGTCCTTATACGGACAGACAATACGTCAGTGGTGGCCTATCTGAACCGACAGGGGGGACTCAGATCGCGCCCTCTGTGCAAACTGGCGCATCAGATTATCCTTTGGTCCCAGGGAAAGATATTGTCAATAAGGGCAATGTATATCCCAGGGGTTCAGAATCGGGGAGCAGACATCCTGTCGAGGCAGGGGCTGAGGCCCGGGGAATGGAGACTTCATCCGGATGTGGTGAAGTCGATATGGGAGAGGTTCGGACCGATGGAAGTGGATCTGTTTGCGTCTCGAGAGACGTCCCACTGTCCACTTTGGTTCTCCCTCTCACATCCAGCCCCACTGGGGTTGGATGCCATGGTACAGGCTTGGCCGAGGCTTCGCCTGTATGCTTTCCCCCCGATCGCTCTGCTCCCAGGGGTCCTGGAGAGGGTCCGTCAAGAGGGCATCAGTCTACTTCTGGTTGCCCCGAGATGGCCGACACGAGTATGGTTCTCGGATATAATATCACTCCTCATAGCTCCGCCATGGCCGATTCCTCTGAGGAGGGATCTATTGTCTCAGGCGGAGGGCACAATTTTCCACCCTCGCCCAGAGTTGTGGAAGCTGTGGGTCTGGCCTCTGAGGGGGTTCAGTACCTAAATGCTGGCTTATCAGCTGAGGTGGTTGAAACCATACTTAGCTCTAGGGCCCCATCTACCAGGAGATTATATGGCCTCAAGTGGAAGGTGTTTCACACTTGGTGTGGAGAACGAAGGTTGGATCCAGTAAACTGCCCAGTGGCTTCAGTTCTGGAATTCCTTCAGGATCGTTTCTCTGCGGGTCTCTCCCCGTCCACTCTTAAGGTGTACGTGGCTGCCGTTTCGGCTTTCCACGCGCCAGTAGATGGTGGACCTCTGGGGAGGCACCAGTTGGTCATTAGGTTTCTCCGTGGTGCTTGGAGGATGAGGCCGGCGATCAGGTCCAGGGTGCCTGCCTGGGATCTGGCAATAGTTCTGGAAGGGTTGTCCCTCGCTCCCTTCGAACCTTTAGAGTCGGCTTCGCCTAAGGACTTAACGTTGAAAATGGTCTTTCTCTTAGCGATTACCTCTCTTAAGAGGGTGGGAGATCTCCAGGCCCTGGCGGTAACGCCAGCTTGCTTGGAGTTTGCCCCTGGCAAAGTAAAGGCCTTTTTGCACCCGAGTCCGGGCTACGTGCCTAAAGTTCCTTCGAGTACGGCTCGCTCTGTAGTCCTTCAGGCATTCCATCCTCCACCTCATGTGTTGGCGGGAGAAGAGAGGCTTCACTTGCTCTGCCCCGTCAGAGCTTTGAGTGTATACTTGGAAAAGTCTGCTTCTTGGAGAAGATCTGACCAGTTGTTAGTATGCTTTGGGTCACCTAAGAGGGGGCTCCCGGCGACCAAACAAACTATAAGTAACTGGATTGTCCAGGCTATTACTGAGGCTTACAAGGTGCGTGGGGTTCCTTCACCTTTGGCCTTAAGGGCTCACTCGACTAGAGGCATGGCTTCCTCTAGGGCCCTTCTTTCGGGAGTACCTCTGCAGGAGATTTGTGAGGCAGCCGGCTGGGCTACCCCGCATACTTTCATCAGGTTTTACAGTCTCAGCCTTCCCAGTACGCCCGGTGCACACGTACTCGGCCCTTGCTGAGTGCCTAATCAGTTTCACTCTGGGGCAGGTCTGTTCGGTGCGTGGCCTAGTGGGTACTCGTTCCCCAAAGAGTCGATTTTATCGACGCAGTGTTGAGTTCCCTCGATAGGGAACGTCTCGGGTTATGACTATAACCCTTGTTCCCTGAGAAGGGAACGAGACACTGCGTCGTGTTGCCACGCCCCCTTTTCAGACCCTTGAGTGTCTTGCTTCATCGCGAGGCTAGTGTGTGTTGTGACAGCGTCACTTTTATACTTCCGGGTATGCCGTCACATGTTACGTCACGACGCAACACCAATCAGGATTGGATTAGTTTCATTCATACTTCAGAGGCGCACGCTTAGGGAGCGTCCCCAAAGAGTCGATTTTATCGACGCAGTGTCTCGTTCCCTTCTCAGGGAACAAGGGTTATAGTCATAACCCGAGACGTTTTGCCACTTGCATCCTATCTCGTGAAGCTTTGCATTGGGATTCGCGCAGCTCGCGCTTCTGTGAACATCCTGCTTTGATCGTCATCTCAAACATTTTGACATATCACAATTTGATCATTTAATTAATAGTCTATATTTTACTGATACCTTAAACAATGTTAAAATAAATGTTACTCGAATAATTTGAGGAATGTTTAATTTGCATAGAACGTGTTATCTTTCTTACTCGTAAAGTAGAAAATCGATTCCTAAACAATCAATGCCAACTAATTCAGCACCTTCACTTGGGACAGTGCCTTTGTAACGTCGAACGTCAGAGGACCGAGTTAAGAAGCTTCCTAAGGGACACTTCGGGGGAACACACTTAGGAACATATAGAACTTCGGCAAGATATATCTTTTTGATTCTTCTTAGCGCGCTAAGAGTGAGCGTTATCAGGGAACCAGGCCCTGGTTATTTTTTTAATATTTGACTACAAAGAAAGAGTTGAATCAAAGATTACGCCCAGATATCTGATTTTCTGATTTCTGGGATAGATAGCTGCAGATGTTTAAGGTTTTTTTTTTTTTTTTAGAATGTTAGGGGTGGAAATGAGAATAGCTTCTGTCTTATCTTGATTAAGTTTGAGAAAGTTTTGAATCATCCAGTTGTTAATGGCATTCAAGCAGCTAACCAGATTGGATAATGACAATGTGTCAGTGGGATTGGTGTGAATGTAAATCTGAGTGTCGTCTGCATAACAATGGTAATTGATACCATAATGTTCTATTATCTGGCCAATAGACGCTTTCAGCAGTGACAACATAAACAAACGGTACTGCGCATGTGCATTAATTTGGCCCAAACTTAACTTCCGGCAGACTTGCGGAGACAATCCAGAACAAGTAAATAACCTAGTAGCTGGTATTTCTTGCCAGTCAAAGAAAATAAATGTTACCTGGCCAAACTGAAATGTGACACTACCAGACCCGTTGAATAAAAATTGGAGACAAGATGTTTTTCTACCGCCGAGTCTGAGTTACCGCAGTGTTAAAAAAAAACTGTGGCGAGCGCGACGGCGGGGTTTGATAAGGTTAACATAGCTCCTTATTAGCTAGGCTACTTACATGCCTGCTAACCTTTTTTTAAGGTGGGTCTCCACATTGACAGCATGTTGGATGGATCTGTGCAGCGCTGTTTATGATACAATACACAGACTGGTCCGCTGTCAATGTGTGTGCGAGAGAGAGAGAGAAAGAGTGAGAGCGTGCGAATATGCGCTGCACGCAACTCTGTAGTCAATTACAACTTTTCCCATCTTAAATTGTTAAAAACACGGAAATCAATATGTGGCGGTCAGCGCTGATAATGTGGTGGGCTGCCACTAATAAATGTATGGGAAACAAACACTGTACCGGTTATCACTCAGATAAACATAGGCTATTTTTAATTCCGCCGTCTCCCTCATAGGAAACCTTGACATTTTTATTTTTAAAAATTGCGTTTGCTCCCAAGGTCAGGTTGCACCCCACAGCTCAACAACCTGCTCATCACCTTAACTTTCACTGCATTTGTAGTCAATGCCATATTATCCAGTAAACACTAATAAACGAACAGAACGGAAGTTAACTTTGGGCCAGCTCATCACCATGGCAACGCGTCTGATGAAAGCGTCTATAGGAAGGATGTAAATTATGAACAGTAGGGGACCTAGGACAGAACCCTGGGGGACACCATGTAAGAGGGGTGAATTTGGAGATCTGAAATTCTCAATTGAAACAAACTGTTGTCTATCAGTGATATATGATTTGAACCAGGACAGTGGAACACCAGTGATACCAAGCAAGGTCTCCAAATGAGAAAGTAAGTGGTTGTGGCAAACTGTGTCAAAGGCAGCTGTAAGATCGAGAAGAATGAGAATACTAACATGGCTTGAGTCAGCGGCCAATAGGAGGTCGTTGACGACGTTTACCAGGGCATTCTCAGTACTGTGCATGGCTCTTAAACCAGACTGAAACTTTTCCCAAAAGCCATGACAATTAAGGTACTCTTGGAGCTGTTTGGCAATTGTACGTTCAAGGAGCTTAGCAATGAACGGAAGGTTTGAGATGGGCCGATAGTTCTTATAATCCTCTGCAGCTACCCCAGGCTTTTTCAAAACAGGAGTAATAGCTGCTGTTTGAGAGACAAAGAAACAGAGCCCAGAGTGAGGGAAGAGTTTATTATTTGAACCAAGAGAGGACAGAGGACAGATAGGCAGACCTTAACCAGTGGGGTGGGCATAGGGTCAAGGAGGCAAGTGGTAGGCCTAGACTTACTGATAAGGTAAAAAAAAACATCCTGTTCATCAACAGGTGAAAAGCCAGAAAAGGATCTGAACCTATTTTAGCAACCTTACTTTGGACTTAAATTTATGGCAAAAAACAAAACAAAACATCAGCTGTGGTTCCCTGTATTTTACCTGTCATTTTACGCACGGGAAACAGTAGATCCAGTTGCAGTATTTGTTGGGTAAATCTGTAATACATGATCCAGTACAGGCAAGGGTCAAATTCCATACAAGTCAGTCCAAGAACAAGAATAAAACAAGAAACAAGCAGACAGACCTTCGGAAGTGTGGAGACAAATAACAACGACTCAAAAAGCACTGAAACGAATGGGGTATTTACACACACACACACACACAGACACAGATACTAACACTGTGATAGGAAACAGCTGTGTTCAATGATCAATGAGTGACAGAACAGGATGATGGCAATAGTAATAATGAGTGAATGACACCATGGGAGAAGAGGACCTCTGGGAAGCACAAACCAGACATTCCACGACACTACAAACAAAACAATAGTCCAGGATGGGGGGCCAGGTCCATGGAGGGGAACAGAGGAACGGGGAGTGACGGCTTAGCCGGCGGCCAGGGAGAATCAGACAGTCCATTAGGCAGCTAAAGTGAAGCAGATGACCCTTCGGGCGGCCAGAGTGGAGACGACAGTCCATCAGGCGGCCAGGATGGATACTTATCCTCGGGCGGCCAGGGCGAAGCAGGCTGTGCAGATGGCCAGGGCAGAGACCTCCCCTCGGGCGGAGATGACAGTCGATCTGGCGGCCAGGGTGAAGACTTATCCTTGGGCAGCCAGTGCAAAGCAGGCTGTGCAGACGGCCAGGGCGGAGACCTCCCCTTGGGTGGAGACACCAGTCCATCTGGCGGCCAGGGCTGAGACGACAGTCCATCTGGCGGCAAGGGTGGAGACTCTCCCTCGGGCGGCCAGGGTGGAGATGACCCCTCGGGAGGCCAGGGCTCAGGAACAGACACCGGCTCAGGAACAGACACGATGGCCATCTTGTCCAAAGACAATGGATCGGCTGATGTGCTGTGAATAGTCTTTGGATCAGCAGACGTGACGTGAATGGTCTCTGTATCAGCAGAGATGACGTGAACAGTGTCTGAATCGGCAGAAACCATATACTTCCTCCATGCATGTAGAACAGCCGTGTCAGACATGATTCGAACAGTCTCTGAATCGGCAGACGCGACGTGAACAGTGTCTGAACCGGCAGACGTAATGTGAACAGTCTCTGGATGCTTCCGGGATGACAGCAGACTGTTCGGGAATGACCACCGGGATGACAGCGGGCTGCAAGGGGAAGCCCTCCTAGTTGACAGCGGGCTGCACTGGGACGTTGGAGAGGCAGGAAGTCGTCCTCCTCCTCCGCCATCCTTGATGGGGAGGTGCAGGCTCTGTGCTGGACAGGACCAGAATCAACGTCGAAATGGAGGATGGTGTCGGGGTCCATCTCGAACACCTCCACCCCTGCAGCCTCCATGAGTCCCATAAAACTTTGCCAGATGGGTTCCCTGAAAAAATCATCTATGGAGGGGTGTGTCGGTTGACCAGGCGTCAGCTGGGCTGCGGGAAGGGAGCTTAGGGAAGTTGAACGCCCTGTTCTCCTCAGTCTGACGAGCACACAAGGCAAAACACTCAAATAAAGTAATGCACGGCTCTGGCTCTTCAGACCAAGAGTTCCCCCTCTGCTGCCTCCTCTTGGTCTCGGTGGCTGGGGAAGAGACATGAAAATCAAAACCGCTGGATCTTTGCATGAAGGAGTCATTCTGTCAAGATACACAAACAGATTAGTTTTTTTTATGTCTGCTGTAACTCTGTGCTCATGAAACACATTGATTATGGCAAGAAAATCAGAGACGAAACGAGTCAGGTGATGTTGACTGTGTATCGATCAGTATATAATTATCATCTAGTTGCCTTATTCACTGAGTTCATTTAGAGTTTTATCTTTGATAATGTTGGTACATTATTGATTGAAGTAGCTCTATACTTTTACTCCATGAGATCCATCATTGTTATGATCTTGAGACTTCTGCACACAATATAGATTTGAACTACTGTATCTTTCAGACACACTCAGACATCAAGAATCAGTGTATGAATCTCAACAATGGTGATGATAAAAGTGCAACTTTTTAGTTGCTTGTTTTGTGATGTTCAGAGTTTTATCTGATTATTTTGTTGATTGTCACCATTGTTGAGATTCATAAGCTGATTCTTGATGTTGGTGTTGGTCTAGAGCAGTGGTTCTCAAAACTGTCCTGTAGGACCCCCAACACTGCACGTTTTTTGTTGTTGGTTTTGTTGTCTCCCTAATCAAACACACCTGATTCAACTCATCAGCTCATTAACCCATGTGATGAGTTGAATCAGGTGTGTTTGATTAGGGAGACAAAGAAAATGTGCAGTGTTGAGGTTCCTACAGGACAGGTTTAAGAACCACAGGTCTAGAGCATGCAGTTTAAGTTTAAAATCTTTTTTGTACATCATGTGGTTTTTAAAGTTCTTCAGATTGTCGCTGATAGCTTGCATGCATACTGTCAAAGAACTATTCTACTCAATAATGTGAAATATATTGATATTTAACTTTCCTCATACAATGAAAGAGAAGACTCTTTGAGATCAGTAAATTAACCCCCTGAGGACCAAAAACGCACCCCCGCGTTTTGATCGTTTTTTTTTTTTCACATAGCTGCAACATAGTCTTGTTAATGGACAAGATGGCCGATTCAGAGACTGTTCACGTTACTTCTGCCAATCCAGAGACTGTTCATGTCACCGCCTCCGAGCCAGTGTCTAAGGACAAGATGGCCGACTCCAAACCAGTGTCTACGGACAAGATGGCTGATTCAGAGACTGTTCATGTTACTTCTGCCAATTCAAAGACTGTTCACGTCACCGCCTCCAAGCCAGTGTCTAAGGACAAGATGGCCGCCTCCTACCCAGTGTCTCTGGAAAAGATGGCCGACCCAGTGTCTCCGGACAAGGTGGCCGATCCAGTGTCTCCGGAAAAGGTGGCCGATCCAGTGACTCCGGACAAGGTGGCCGATCCAGTGTCTCCGGACAAGATGGCTGATCCAGTGTCTCTAGACAAGATGGCCGATCCAGTGTCTCCGGACAAGATGGCCGATCCAGTGTCTGCTCCCGATCCAGTGTTTGTTTCTGTGTTTGTCTTTGTGACCATTTCTGTTCTAGTGTCTGTTCCTGAGCCGGTGTCTGTTCCTGAGCCGGCGTCTGGTCCCGAGCCGGTGTCTGGTCCTGAGAGGGCATCACTGCCCTGGCCGCCCGAGGGGTCTTCACCGCCATGGCTGCCCGAGGGGTCTTCACCGCCGTGGCCGCCCGAGGGGTCTTCACCGCCGTGGGCGCCCATTCATCCTGCTCCGCCTTGTGCGACCACTCTGCCTGCTCCGCCCTGGTCGCCCACACAGCCTGCTCTGCCCTATTCAACCGCACAGCCTGCTCCACCCTGGTCCCCTGAGGGGTCGTTTCTGCCCTGGCCATCCATTCTGCCGCAGTCTGCAGGTCCTTTTCCGCTCCACAGACCTGGCCCTCCATCCCTCCCCCGGATCCGCCTCCGCTCCACCTCCCTCCTGGACTGTTTTTTTTTTGTTGTTGAGCGTCTGGAAGTCGCTCTTTGGGGTGGGGCTATGTAATGGTCACCAGGTGGAGTGCCCTTGAAGTCACCAGAGGGCACTCCACACTAGTGTTAATTTTACCAGCCATTTTTAAATTTAGTTTCAGTTTTAGTCCAGTTTCAGCATCGCTTGTTAGTTTTTATCACATTTAGTCGACATCATCCCATTTTTATTTAGTCTAGTTTTAGTCGACTATAAGTCGAGCATTTTAGTCTTTATTTTAGTCCAAGAAAACATAATTTTATTCGTTTAGTTTTAGTCAAAAAAAAACTGTCAACATTTTAGTCTAGTTTTAGTCAGGACATCATTTTAACCTTTTACTTTTTTGTCAGCAGATAATATTTAACATTTCCTAAAATTATTTCACATTTCAACATTTTCTCTCATCTTTTTGATAAAAAAACACAATTTTAAGGAACACATGCAGACATGGAAGATGTTCTGACAATATTTGCATATTTATTTTGAACATTGTTAAGGTTCAAAGACACAAACACAAATGCTTGCATTAAAACAAATAAAATACACCTGACAAAGGAAACAAATAAATAAAATAAATTGTATTATGAACTTAACACAAGTGCTGGCTGTTTAAAGCTAGTTCACATAGAATAATAAAATAAATAGATTTGAGGTCAATGTTGTGAAAAAAAAAAAAACTCCAACTGATACAACAAAAGTGCTTTCCTGCCAGCTAGTTCACATGGTATATAAAGGTACAGTATTTAAGGTGAAACAAGGCATAGATTGCTAGAACGTATGAAATCTTTTTAACTAATCTTTTTAAAGCGTCTGTCTGCTTTAATCAAATGTAACTGAAACTATAGTTGCCCGGCTAGTATAACATATCTAAGTTAGCATAAATTTAACTTCACATACAATTCTATCAACAACTGGCTACGGTCGCTACGTGCTAAGAAGCTAACGCAACATACATAGCCAGCCTGGATACTAAATGCTATGAAAGTTAGCCATCATTAGTTAGTTTATCATCAAAATGTGTCCATATATCACGTCTCTTCTTTCTCCCGAGCCCCGTGCAAAGCATGTTTTACTTTTAACCTGTCGCCGCCGCCTCACCGTGAATCCAGCTCCTGTCTGCTCCATGTGTTGTGTAGGCTACTCTGACTGTGCCCGCCCGCTCCAGGTTTGAACGTGGGTGTGTGTGGCGGAAGAGCTGACGAGGAGGAGGCGGAGGAGGAGACAGGATTTGACAAAACCATATCATATAATAATATGTAATTTTCGTCTCGTCTTTGTTCGTGAACTAAAATGTCCATAGATTTTAGCCCAGTCTTTATTTACCGAACTGCATTTTCGTCTCGTCTTTATTAGTCTACGAAAATTATTTCTGATTTAGTCCCAGTTATTGTTTATTAGTCGGGATTTTAGTCTCGTCTCGTCTAGTTTTCGTTCGGTGAAAAATGTGCGTTGACGAAAATATTTTCGTTTAGTTTTCGTTAACGAAATTAACACTACTCCACACCCGATGTTCATGTTTCACTCACAACTACATTTCCCAGAACTCACTGCCCGGACTCATCATCACTGATCACATTCACCTGTACCTCATTCACTGATTGCATTCACCTGTGTCTCATCCTGTTAGTGTGTCTATATATACCTTCTGTTCACATTCAGTGTTTGCGAAGTCTTGTTGTACTGTGTGTCTGCATTTCTGAGCGTTTTCCGTGTTTGTTTTCTGGTTTTTGATATTTGGATTGTTCTTGGATTCTGATTATTGCTGCCTGCCCTGACCTCTGCCTGTTTCTTGGATTCCCACTGTGTATTCTCCATTGTCCTGTCTGCTGATTCTCGACTCTGCCTGTACGACTATTCTTAAATTAAAGCTGCATTTGGATCTTCATCTCCAAGTCTCGGAGCAGTTCATAACAATAAGCAACTGAAAAAAGTACAAATGTCAGGGCATGTCAGAACATCTCAAGGACCCCAAATACACCTTGGTAGACCACTATATAATTATTTTCATCAATAAATATCATCAATAAATAGCTAACAACACCAGAACACATTTTCTCTCTGATTTATGTGCTATAACAAATGTGTTCTACATACAACATTTTTTTAAATTACAGGCAGCCACAGCTGACAGTTAGACCCCATTTACACCTGGTATTAAAATGCGATCTGTATCCAGATAAGTTATCCGGATAAAAAGTACCGATTCCATTTACACCTGGCCACATAAATGTGTTTTTGCAAAACGGATATAAATCCGATTTTCAACTCCCGCGTTATATGCAGATTTAATGGATTGCACGCCACCAAAAGCAACAGATAGCTGCATTTTGTTGATCATCAGCTAATTTCCAAATCAAAGTCATCAATAAGAGAGTGGCAACAGCGCTGGTAAGATAATTTCGTTTCTTTACTAGAAGATGATTGTGTGTTAAGCGTCTGTGACTTACTTTCACATTTATTTGCGATGTTTGCATGTTGGCTTGATGAATAGACGTTCAGCTGCTCATCTGCGGTGATGCGTGTCGCAGTAGCGCCGTCATATCTGACTCTAACATGACATATAGCCTATAACACGCTCTCACTCGTTTATTTTTTTGCATTTTTGGCAGGAGTAAAATATACATATGTGGTTTCAACAACCAGATTGCGTTTACACCTAGTAAAGATCCGGACACAATGCGAGCCAGACTACCTCCAGATGTGGTCAGGCAGATCCGATCACGATCCGATCACAACGCATTTACACCTTGCATTAACATGCGTTTTTTTATTATCCGGATAACTTATCTGGATACAGATCGCATTTTAATACCAGGTGTAAATGGGGTCTTACATATTACTACCGTATTTTATATGGTAAAGCACTTGCAACCAGTTGCCATTTTTTTACTGTAAACTTTAGTTCAGTGCTTTGAAGATGAAAATATTTCTACCATATATTTTATGGTAAAGTACTGGAAACCACAGCTGCCAGTTTTTTTACTGTAATATTTAAATCCCTGCTGTAAAACCTAAAATATTACTACCATTTTTTTTATGGTAAATCACGTTAAACTAGCTGGCAGTTATTTACAGTTAACTTTAGTTCAATGCCGTAAAACATACATATTTGTACCGGGTTTGAAAATTGAACTTATTCCATTTTGACATCACTAAAAAATATCGTAAATAAAAAGATTTCCACTGGATCAGCAACTACACAGTCACTGCCTGTTAAATAAAGCAACACGCAGCATATCATCAATATTTCTTGATCTTCTCCTGGACAGAAGCACAGGCTCTAGTCTTCAGCACAACGGTTACCCAAAAATGTTTTTATTTTACAGTAAACTACTGAAAACAACAGTGTTGCCTGTATAAACCTTTTTTATAACTCAGTTTATTACTGTTAAAATACATTTCTTGTATTTTTATCTCACACTGTTAACCCTTTCAACCCCACAGGGAAATCTACACTACAAAGAATAAAATGTAACATTGACGCAGTGTTGCAGTGAGATAATTAAGTGAATATGTAAGTGATTGTTGAGCATTAGGATGAACACCTGCTGTTAACAAGCAGAATCACGGAAAGAAACAGGAACACACTAACAGAAAATAGAAAAACACAAGATCTACAACTGACTTCCAGCTATCGCACATTTTCACACTTATTATTATTATCTGTCATACATCTATAGAAGATGTTGTTGAGATGTTTAATTGATGTAAAATGAGATGTAAAATGTTTGGTTTGAAGTTATGATGAAAAATGTAGCTTGTTCATTCACAAATCTCATTCAGTTTAATTCTCTGTCAAAAGTGTGACATTACCATCACTGTGAAACTACAGTAATGAGATACAGTTCAATGACTTTTTTTAACACATAAGCACAATCAAAAAAAAGAAAAAAAAAAACAGAACTACACTGTCTTGTAAAAACACAAAGATATCAAACATGCACACATAATTATTTATTCATTCATGCAGCTGTGCATGCTGGGAGTTTTATACTATCCTAGAACCCAGAATGCACTATATGATTAATATATTCTTCAGAAGGCCTGATTTCATAAATCTAGCTGGATTTATTTTTGAAGATTTACAGATATATGAACTTACCATACATTTAATGCTTATACACAGGATGAAATCAAAGACATGTCCAGGATGATTGTCACACCAGTCAAAAACACCTGATCAACTTCCTCTTGATTTTCTATTTTGTTTTATATATCAAATGTGTTTTATAAACTCACAGTTACAGCAGCTAGAGACAAACTAATGTTATAAAGTCAAGGGTCAAGAGACCAACTAAAGCAAATACTGATCTCCATCATGGTGACATCGGCGCGTCGTCAGACATGGGCAACGTTCCATTGCAACACCAGCGCCCAGCAGCAGCCCTATGCTTCCGCCATTTCGGGGTGAAAGCGACTCGGCAGTCATATAATATATATATATATATTTAGTCCAGTGCAGAGATCATTTTTAGGTTGAAATAATTAGGCTAGGTGATTATTTATAGACCTGACCTGCACCCGCCCCTCTAGACCCGCACCACCCTTGGGGAGCCTGACGGAGGACGGAGCAAGGAGGACAAACAAGAAGAGAACAGTTAAAACCAGGTTTTTATTAACAAAGATATAATGTCTAAACGAATACAGGGTCAGGGCAGCTCTGTTGTCCACTTCTCCGGTAGTCTCTCAAGCCCCTTTTCCACCAAAGTATTTTAAGAGCCGGTAATGACGTCGTTCCCTGGGCGCTCTAGTCAGTGGAAAAACAAACAGGTTCTGAACGGGTTCACAAGTTGAACCAACTCCGAATCAACTTTGAACCAGCACCAGTTCCGAACCAGTTCTTTTTTCGGTGGAAAAGGGGTATCAGGGGGGAATTTAAAGCACTTATTCATTTCGGTTGCAGGGTGGAGGTGTCACTGCGAAGCAGACAGGTGAGTATACAGGCACGTCATCCTCTTCACTGCAGGGCCTACAGACACAGAGCTTACAGCGGAGGAACTTCACTGCAAAGCAGACAGGTGAGTATACAGGTAGGTAATCCTCTGGCATACAAACACACAATCCTCGTCTTAGCACATAATCCTCTTCTTCTCCCTGGACAGACAGAGAACTTACGGCTGGAGGTCTCCACTGCAAAGCAGTCAGGTGTGAGTATACAGGCACGTAGTCCTCTTCACTGCAAAGCAGTCGGTTACACATTCACTAGGTGTCTCTTCAGAGCGGGCTTCCAGATAAATACACTCAATGGTCTTTGGAGTACAACAGTGTTAGCCTCTTCTAATGCAGTCAGAATGTGATAGAAAACTCAGGTAAGAAATAGACATCCAGCGGGTTTAGGTTCACACTTCACATAGCAAGCAGTGCATCACATCACTTCATCTCAGCAATTCAGCACTCAGTGGGAAAATACACATATGTATGGCCGTTGCCCATCTTCTGATCTGGCTTTCACATCAAGGTGTCCCACAGACACAAGAGAGGAGGATGGAAATTGATTTGGAACTACTCACTTCTCTCACAAACGATCTTCAGCCAGCCCCATGTTTACTTCTTTCTCCCAACTCACAGCCCCACGCCCGTCTGTCGGCCCCACTTCATCTTCACCATGGCTCACTCTTCCCACGGGAACATTGTTCCCAAAATCAACGCACCGCTTAGTCTCTACTTCCTCCTTTTATATTCCTTTGTCCCATGACGTGTCCCAATCGCGAGGCTTTATTTCCCTGTGCGCAGCTACCAGCGATCTTCAGCTGATTATCCCGTTCACGGGGATTCTTCTTTCTTCTTTTGTTTTATTGGCAACCGCACTTATCAGTGCATTACTGCCATCACCTGGTAGCTTGGATCAAAACCACTTCCTCTATTTCTTAACATTTGATTTCTACCCTTCCCCACCCCTAAAAAAAAAGAAAGAAATTAAACCCACTGCCGCTGCGTGTTCAGCTCCTCCAGTTT
The DNA here is from genome assembly GCF_988280905.1 of Pimephales promelas. Taxonomy (NCBI): domain Eukaryota; kingdom Metazoa; phylum Chordata; class Actinopteri; order Cypriniformes; family Leuciscidae; genus Pimephales; species Pimephales promelas. The sequence goes on from NC_142788.1 coordinate 5,830,095, forward strand.
CTGCCCCACCTCACTTTATCTCACCATAATCTTCACCTTCAAATTAACTTTCCTTACTTAAGCCTATATATTAATCCTACAATCGCTTCATTAAACCTGTATTGTTCAGAAACTGAAACAACACATCAACTGTACTATTTCCTATATTTGACTCTAATATATTTTTCAATGTTATTCCTTCCCTTCACTCCTCCATACTGCTTCTCTTAGCACTTTCCTTTCTTCTTCATAACCCTCACAAATAATAATCACATGTTCCACAGTTTCACTCTGTCCACATTTTTCACATAATCCTGTTGGATGCTTAGATATTAAATGCAATGTTTTATTCAAACCTGTGTGTCCCACTCTTAGTCTTGTAATTATACTTTCCTCCCTTCTATTTCTCCCTTTTTTCCTTCCTTCTCCCACTTTCTTTTGTATTGCATATAAATATCTCCCTTTACTTTCATTATCCCAATATGGTTGCCACTTTTTAATCACTTTTATTACTGATTTTATTTCTTTTATACTATGTGGTATCTCAATTTCTACCATTTCCTCATCTACTGCTTGTTTGGCTAATTTATCAGCTTCTTCATTTCCTTTAATTCCCACATGGGCTGGCACCTACATAAAATGTACTTCTATTTTACTTGGTTTCAACTCAAAGAGATTTTGCAGGATTTCCATCATTAAATCTGGTCTTGATTCTGATTTTTGAATATCAATACTGGCTTTTTCTGAATATGAATTTGAACATATGACCGCATCATTAATTCTCCTTTCTTTAATTAATTGAACTGCTAACAATATAGCCATCAGCTCCCCTGTATATACTGATAATTCATCACTAATTCTAGCTTTTCTCCTCACTTGTAATTTTGGTGCATAGACTGCCACTCCTATTCTCCCTCCTTTTTTGGAAGCATCCGTGTATATCCGTATATGATCTCCATACCTACTTCTTAAATACTCGTTTGTGTTTACTACTTCCATCTCATTACTTCCTTCTCTCTGTCTTATCTTCAACAAGGTTAAATCTATTTCTGGTTGAGAAAAAATCCATATAGGATTATTCGGATATATTACTCTTGGCACACATCTATAATTGTCTATCCCCATCTCTTTAATATCATCTTCTACCACCCCTCCAAAACTCTTGTATTTCTTCCTCCCTTGTTCCCAACATACTCCTAATATTTTCCTTGTTGGAAGCATCTCATCCTGACTAATTAGATTTGTCTAATAAACAGCCATTAACTGTTGCCTTCTCATATTAAGCGGCATTTCATTTATCTCCACTTGCATTGCTGTTATAGGTGTAGTTGGATATGCTCCACAGCAAATTCTCAATGCCTGTGCTTGAATTCTGTCTAGTTTCGCCAACTGTGATTTTGCAGCCAACTCATATGCCATGCTTCCATAATCTAGCACAGATCGTATCATTGCTACATATACTGTTTGAAGCGCCCCTCTATCTGCTCCCCACTCTTGTCCTGCCATACATTTCATTACATTTAGAACTCTTTTACATCTTATCAATATGCTCTTTCCATGTAAGTCTAGTATCCAGCCATACCCCCAAGAATCGAACTGATGCCACTCGTGCCACTTCATTGTTGTATATGTTTATCTTACAATCATTATCTACTTTCTTGTTGGTAAATATAATACTTTGTGACTTCTCCACAGATAACTTAAATCCCCACTTATACGACCATTTTACTACCTCATCCACCGCCTTCTGCATTTTCTCCATAATAAACTGTTTATTTCTTCCTCTGAACCACAAAGCCCCATCATCTGCAAACAATGACCTACCAACACTCCTATCCACCTTACTAAATATATCATCTATCATTATTATAAAAAGAACTGTTCGCGGGGATTGTTTGCGCTACCCCGGAACTAGCCCGGTGTCCCGTTGTTATGGGTCAGGCAAAACTCTGAGAACTCAGTTCCGCCTGCACTCTTTAAAAAAAATAAAATTTGTCACCCCGTGACAAATATATATTTAGAACATTTATAAGTATACAGTATATTTGTATGGTCCTCGAATGTGTTCGAATATTTCACCAGTATCAGCCTTTTCACCGTTTTGTATCACTCCGCTTGTTAGTGTTTGCCCAACTTGCATTATTAAGCCAGTAGGTGGCGACAAGTGACTGTCTTTATGAGTGACTTAACTTAACTGATTAACTTAGTGCCAAAAATATTGATTAGCTAACCTTAGAAAGAAACAAGTTGCTGAAACCAATCTTTAATGCTAATATATGAATTGCTTATTTTCCTCTGGACACAAAAAGATTGCACTGGTGTTTGAATGAAATAACATATATGCAAAATAATCCTTGAAAGATTTCTCAATAAGGCCATTCCTGTTAGGAATATGTGATTGTGGATTGTCAACAATAAGCAGAAACATTCTGCATTTGCATCCAAGCGTGGATCATTCATTTCAACATTTATCCTCATTGTCATATTTAAGAATCTGTAATCTTTTATGCTACTGCACACTGACATGCTTTTAAAGCTATTGTTATACCATTTTTATGACCTTCAAACACCTTAAAATGCACACATGTAGGTCTGAGAAATTTTCTCGGGGGAGGATGCCCCCAAACCCCCCTAACTTCCTCACCTTTGAATGTGCGTGAATGTCTGTGGTAATGTGGGCTGGTATGGTTACAGTGCCAGGGATGTTTTTTTTTTTTCTTAACCAGTCTGCCCCACATATAGGCCTGCAATATGCATTATTCTCTGTATCGAATCATGCTATCTTATTCCCCCACCCCAGCCCCTAATGTTTCGGGTTCAGCCCCTGATGTTTTTAAAACCTAGAAACGCCCCTGGTGACAACAAACTTTATTATTAACTAAATCTCTTAATTCTTAATTCTCAACAAAAACTTGTGTACATGTATGAAAGAAATAATGTTACACTGGTTTGTAAATGGTTTTCACACTCAGTGTTGCTGGAAGTCAGGTGTAGTTCTTGTCTTTCTCTTTTTTTTCTGTACTTGTTTTTCTGTCTTTCAGTGTTTATCGGTTTCTCAATTTACTCACTTCTTTTCAGTCAAGTGGACTATATTAGTGAACAAATGTAATGAAGAGTGAATGAGGGTATAGGGTTCGATTTGGAACACAGCCTCTGAGTCTCAACTTTGAGCCGCTGTTAATTCACAGTATATTCCTGTAGGCTACTTTATCGAAAATGCAAATATAACCCAGAATGCATTGTTTTCTGTGGTTTATTACTGTTATAATGGAAAATGGTGTGATACAGTTACTTTTTTTACGGCAAGGGTTAACAGTGTACACATCTCAGATGACAACAGATTAGACAAAGATCTCTTCAATTGTTTCTCTTATAGACAGCAATTGGCAAATATTAACTTTGTTAACGCCTCCTGCTTTATTAATATTGTTATTAATATGCTCAAGATATAACATTTACTATCAAATGTCAAATGAGGTAGTCAAACATCAAATGAGGTCCTCTTACAATCTCATCAAATTCTTCCAAGATCAAATAAGATTTGAGATGCAATTCATTGCTTTTTTATGCATACCACTGTATATAAAAAATTTGGATGACGTTTCTTGAAACACTAAAGAAACATAAATTAACTCCATTTAGTCTCCTATGAAAGAGCAAAAATATGTTCCTACAACAACCCGAGTGGATGAGAGCACTATCAAAATCTAAAATAGATACTGTAGTCAATCTAAATAATGACCATTGGTGCAAGATACCCTGATTATCAATATATTTGTTTAAAGTTAAAATATTCTGCATGTATTATTATTATTATTTTTTAGCCCTTTTCTACTGTAGATAAATACCTATGGGTCAACTCGGCAAATTAATACAGCACTTACATGGAAAAATTCACACATAAACACATTTACAGCTTAAATAAACAGCTTTATAGAAAGAAAAAAAAATCTTTTTTCCAGATCTGGGTCCACAGCAGTGCATGACGAATCATTCGGTTTCAGATTTAGTGTGTGCATTAAGCGATAAGGATTAGCGAGTTTGCTTGCTGGCAGCTTTCCCATAGCGATCTCACTATTTATGGCACTGTTTCTATACTTTAAATAATCTCACCTTAGTCAAGAAAAGTCTGTGAAAATGGATTTGTAGTGTTTTGAATGTCTTTCAGAAAACCGTAGGACTGCTACAGGTCTATTCAGCGGCAAAATTGATGATATTAAACAGAAGAATTTATTTTACAAATGTTACATAACCAGGCCTTAAACAGGCATTAGCATAACTCCGGTTCTTTTAAATATGAATCACCAACATTTATTGATGGCTTTACAAAAAAAAAAAAAAAAAAAAGAAATCACACACACACACACACACACACAAGTGTCAATCCGTTGGCCAAAAACAAACAGTCCAATACTATCTCACACCCAATTCGTACAAATTCGACGAATGATTAAAAAGTGTCTAATTCGTACGACCTCACTCGTACGAATTTGTACGATTTGTCTAAACCCACGTGATGGTTAGGTTTAGGGGCGGGGTAAGGGGTAGGTCATTTGTATGAATTCATACGAATTGGCCAATTCGTTAAATATGTACGATTTAGCAAAATTGTACTAATTGATACGAGTGAGGCTGTATGAATTGTTACGAATTAGCCACTTTTTAATCATTCGTCGAATTCGTACAACTTGGTCGTGAGATCGGGTTGAACAGTCCTACCATTATCATCTGATCTTTATACTTGGCTAACCCCCGTGATTCATTCATTTACTTTCATTTACTCTGTTCCACAAGTTATTTATTTAGTCTTCCTTTTCACAAATGCATAAATGAAATCTAAATGAAACATAAATGGAAAATAAAAAACATCAAAGACAGAATGACGTTTTAGGCAGAAAATGGGAGGTTGAGTTGCTTGGTGATGCTCCAGGGTGGTGTCTTCGGAAATCTGCTGAGAAATATAATAATAAATGCATTTACCACAGTGAAGCATGGAGTAAGAATGTCATTTTGTAGAAGCGGTTCTGGTTTATTTGGTGCCAAAGGCCAACTCAAACAGTTTAAGCACTTAACTCTATTAAATGATAAAATAAATAACCAGAGAACTATAATATGCGTGAAAATGCTACCTCGTGAAACACTTTCATTGGCCAAGTCTATGTCCACCTTATTTTGCAGTGCGGAATGAAACTATTTTCTGTGAATGTACGAGCCGATTCAATAGCCGCAATAGTTAAATAACTAAAAGAACAACAAAATGCAGTAAACTGTAAAACTATTTGTGCTTCAAAACAGTGCATTTATGATTAGGGTAATGAAATTAAAATAATATGACTGCAAATGACAGTTTGCAATAACCCTAACCTAAGTTGCCAGTAGCTTACAGGAAAATCAAGAAAAAACACAAGTCAAATTTACTAAATGAAATAAGTTAATTCACTCACAAAGTCCCTTGCAGAAGTTCCTAGTAGAAAAAAAGGTAGTGTAAACTCAATAAAAGGAGAATAAATGTTGAAATGAAATGTTATTTGATTTTTTTTTATCATAATGATATAGAAGAAATCTGTTAGTGTTGTATGTTCTGTTGAGATTTAAAGGGTTTATGTTGCTTTATTTAAAGGCAGTAATTGTAGTTGTGGATTCAGTGAAAATCTCCAAGTTAATTCCTTTTGCACCGACATTATTCAGAAGAGATTTAAGTTATCTTGATGATTCTAGTTCTGATGGTTTTGTTTTTGTTTGATTAAGTTATTTTCACTTTAATAACTATTTTTAGTGGACTTCACAGTTCACAGCAATAATGGCAGTTAAATTAAATGACAGTTGGCTAATTTAAGGCAGCCAGTTTCTGCAAATTAAGTCAATTAAATCAAGTTTTAATTTAGTGCATTTGTTTCTACAGAAACACACTGTCAATTATGGTAAATAACTGTAAAATTAGCAATTACTGGCAACTTTTTTTTTGCAAGTATTTCACCGTTACTTTACAGGACAATTTTTTTACAATGCTGCTCATAGTCCAGATTTGAACCCTATTGTGAATATTTGGTCCCACATTAAACTTTTCTAGACAATTTTCAACTACTCATGAACAGTTTAGAGCCATCAACATTTATGTTGTCTGTGATTATCAAATATGATCCATCAGGCCTTTGAGAAATGTGTATTTGTTGTTCTCTTAGTAATCATTGTATTGCATTGCATAATTTTGCCCAGCTCCCTGTAAATTTGGCTCAAACGGTATGATGCTGTATGAAAATGAAACTGCTGTCAATGCTCTCGAATTCAGTTACTTCTCTGTAGTGCAGATATGCCTCGGGACAATAAGATCATTGTTTTGTGGGACTTCTTAGGACATGAGAGAAAACATTTTAATCAAATAAAATGAAAATGTTACATTTTTATTAAAATAGATTGCATACAATATAATAGTGTACGCCTTCATTTCTATGGCTACTTCTCTGGTTCATCAGCAGAGGTAGCTGTTGCTTCAAGATGATGTGCTGTTTAGCATTCTGTCAGCGTTCCCATTCCTCTTAATAGCATAACCTTTATCAGCTCAGCTGGCAAAGGACCACTCAGAAGTAGACTACTGTAGAACGAGTACAAAAATATTTTGAACATGTAAACTGCTGTCGGGATAAACCAGACTCAGAGATCCAAAATGTGGGTGTTTATTGAGTATCACCACAGAACCGAGAAAGCAGGTAATGCACTACTGTTAAAGCTGAATTAAACTGATAATAAATGATGCAGCAACCAACATCTCAACATTGTATTTTCAAAATTGAATCGCAAACCCTTATCTTGCTCACTTTCTGTCCTCTTTTTGAACCAAATCAATAGTGCTGCCTCTTCATTTTCAAACGTTAACACTGACACTGTTGTGTAGTGTTAACACTGACACTTGTAATGTAACAACTTGTTGAGGTTCCAGTTGATCTTTGCTTGTTGGCCTTGATGAGAGATAACCAGTGGTAGTCAGAGGATCTTTGGTGAATGGAAAGACAAGGCCACAGCCTGCGGGCACAAGCTTGGTAGTCCTTGAGGGGCTTCTAGCTCAGCCTATGGTGAATGTACGGTGAAGACGTTAGGACTTCTCAAGAAAGACCAAGAGAGTCAGAGAACAAGAGGCTAAGAGGACCAGAGAGAAGAAGCTAAGAGGACAAGAGAATTAATCTTGATGATCAGTGATTTTAAAGCATGAAGATGTTACACCCTCTGGAGGTGTGTGAGCCAATGCGAAGCTGCCCCTTTGGAGGGAGTTTTTACGATCCCTTTTATGACCCTAGCAGGGCATTTGAATGTTTCATTTCATTGGGTGTTAACGAAAAGAATCAACAAGATTATAAGAATGATGCGTCATAAAGTTATGTAAATTAACAAATGGGGGGATGAATATTGGAGTTTATAGAGACTAAACATGCTACACATATGATTTTGGTTAATCATAGTATGCAATTCATGATTCACACCAAAATAGTTTAGAAGAAAAAATAAAGACATAGGCCAAACCACATAAAAGAAAAATTATGAGATGGAAAATTAGATACATGTTAAGACATTTATCACATGGTTATATATATATATATATATATATATATATATATATATATATATATATAGAATATTTAGGATTAAAAAGCTTCATTTTTTCTTCTCAGCAAGAATTAGGAGATTAGGAGTACCCTGCACATTCTTTTAGGTCATAAAACTGTTATCAGTCTTAAGGCCCGTACAGCGCCAGCGTTTTTCAACGCATTTTTTTGTGTTCACACCCAAGCGATTTTCGCTGACGATGAGCCGAATGAACATGCAAATTCATTCCCTGACATTAGATGGCGACCATTTGCTCTGCAATACCTAAGGGGGTAATCCATCGACCGGAAGTTGAAGCCTCGCGGGAGCTGCCATCTTGTAGCAGAACTTCACCTGCGTTAGCATTCCCATTGACTCCCATTCATTTTGGCGTCACTTTGACAGTGAATAACTTTACATTTGAGGCGTTTGAAGACCCCATTTGTCCTTTATTTATTTCTAAAGAAACACTACAATGTATAAAATGCTCCATTACCTTGTAGCTTATGTTATGGCGCCGTAGAAGCAGTTTTAGTGAAAGTAGGCTAACGATTGCGTCATACCCGCGTAGAGAGATTACCGTATGGACATGAGAAGAAGCTTGCACGCAATCGGGGAAACGTGGAGGCAAAATGACAAAATAATTAATCAGAATACCTAGCAAAATTGTCTCCTTCTCCTAGCTCATGGACGCACACTCTCCGCCTCTGCATGTTTCGGAAGGGAATGATTCAGATTTCTCATGCTACAGCACTAGAAGAAAGATCGGTAGCTCTCGTCACAATTACGTAGTCTGCGCGTCAGGGACGGAAGTGCTAAAAAATCGCCAAAAAACGGGCTTCAATTGTCTCAGTGGAGTTCCAATGAGATCGCTCTGTCCATTTCTTTTACTGTCTATGGCAATACCACTCCATAACATTTGTCCAAAGTCCAATGTCACTAACATAGTGTAAACAGGAGGAAGGGGAATTCATAGACAATTTTATGATTGAGAGAAAAAGCAGCAGCTTGTGATCAGGGTGCATTGAAGGATGAAATGATTCATGACAAAATTGTACTGCACATTACAGATAAAGGCACCCGACACAGGTTGTAAAGTGAAAAAAAAATGTAACACTGCTCACAGCCACTGATATGTGTCACACAGCTGAACAGAACGCTAACCATAATGAGAGGAATGGATGCAGCATGCATGCTACCAGATGAAACGATTCACACTGTTGCTAGGAAACCATTCAAGTCTAACTAGCAGGAAGCAGAGTAATTCACCATGACCAGAGCCGGCTTCAGACCGCTTTTAGCAGGGGGGCATTTATTTTCAATGGGTGGGCACTAGGTAGGTATGGGGACTTTTTTTCCGATATTCGATATCCTATATTTATTATTGCTACTGCCTTTTCTGTTAGCTATTAACATGAAGTAATGCAACCCACACAATAAACACATAAAAAACATTACACATTGTTGCAAGACGGGCGACTCTTAAGAAATTTGATCAAGGGTTAAATAGGCCTATACAAAAAAGAATTGCAAGACCGACTCTGACCACAGCTTTATAATAGCAAAGCTAACGAACATGTACACAGTCTCTCACTGACAGAATAGCCGTTTATATGCTATCTCAATGGCGGAAGTGAGAAAAAAAAGCTAAGTTACTCATCTTTATTCTGCTATGTTCTAACATAAGCATTTACATTCATAGCCTTAAAAAAGCATCATGTAGTTACCTTTATCAAATAAAACCTTTAACACCCTTAACAAATAAAAACACCCACAACATACACAGATTATTCTACAATTTCCATTTACAAGAAAATATAGGCTTAAACACCTGTTTCTCCACGGCGGGAGTGAGTGACATTTCAGGACAATGGGCAGCGCAAAAACTAGGCCAACTAAACTATTAGTTTCATCACGTGACAACACATAGTGAACATTACAGTACATGCCAGTTAGATAAATAGCTACACTTACGACTCGGACTCGACTGTCTTTGGTCTCGGTCTCGACTACAACACTGCACGGTAGAAGCACCAAATACCAAAGCCGGGCTGTCGTTGTCTTGCTGTATGGGGTAATCGATGTGTAAGGAGAAACTGTACTGAACCATTTTCTAATTTCCATTTTTGGAGAGTTTTCATCTGTTTGCTTTGTTTTGTTTTGAATGCAGGAAGCTCGCGCGGTCGCGCCAACTGAAAATCATTTCATTCAAGTATTAACGTGCGTGATTGGGGGGGGGCGGCAGGGGGGTTTCCTCACAGCGTCACACTGGTTTTTATGTTGGCTTTATTGTATTTTCAGCTAATGAGCCGTTTGTAGACATATATTTGTACTATTTCTCACTGAAATGTGAATTAAATTAAACTGATATTATTTTGTAAATTATATCATAATTCAATTTGGGGGGGCACAAAATACATTTGGGGGGGCATTGCCCCCTAATGCCCCCCCATAGCGCCGGCACTGACCATGACTCTTAGACACAAGCAGGACATGGTGATGCAATATACATTCAAGAGGCAGGGATCATATGTCCAGCATACGTTAAAAATGTAGACTCTGTGGAACTGACAATCACTTTGCTAAAGTGTGCCTTAAAGCAGATCCACAGAGGGGATGCTTCATTCCATTGAAGATTCCAAGGAGCCGGTTGGGCACAGTGATGATGATATTGACACAGTCGAGTCCATTAGCACTGTGCACATGAAAGGGTAAAAAAATGTTTTGCTGTGATTTCATGGCAAGTCACTGTGTTGTCAGTTAGATTCAGGGGCTTCATCCAATGCGATGAGCAACACAGATAAAGTAAAGGAGGCACCACACACACCACTCCGCCCCAGTAACGTCAAACTACGGCTGTACTCAGAGGTGAGTCACTGGACTCCTCGGGTGTTTATAAGACAGACTGTTTGGTCAAAGGAGAGAGATACCAACTGTCATTTGAGATGTATCAATGGAAACAGCATGTTAGCAGGTCTAAACAGGATTGAGCCCATCGCAGATTATATCCTTGACGTTGGCTGCGGTGACACAGACCACAAGCTGAAAATGATCATGATCTCTAGCTACAGCTTAGCTTGAAAAAAATTACACTTCAAATCACCTAAGTGAAGGCCTGACCCAGAGAAGGGTTTACAAGCAGAAATCAACGACTTGGGTATGAGTAACTATCCAAAATGAATTTGTGCACAACCAACAGAAAAAAAACATGCTATCTCACAACATCTTCAACAGGCCATGTTAACTAATGTGTTTAGCAAACACACTGTCACAGAAGCCAAAAAATAACAAAATATATAATAACAGTTAAGTGCCCAACTAATGGAAACACTAATCACTGTTATGGTGACTTCAAATAAAACACATTTTAGTTAAACTTCAATAACAACTTCAGTAGACTTCTAACAGAAGTAAAGTCAATTAGGGGCGTGTTTACCGAAAGCATCGTTAGCCAACTTTGGTCGCAAGTTCAGTCGTTATCAGTAGTTCAACAAGTGTTTCCCGAAACCATTGTTCCAACGAACATTCGCTAAACAGCATCGCAGAGTTGTGTGTTTGGAGCGATAGCTCTTGAGCTGTGGTCAGAAGCAGAGTTTCTTGTTTGTATGACATGTAGACTTAATAAATCCGTATCTTGAGCAAAATAAGCAGCTGATATTCAGAACAAACTGTGTCTTTTATTTAGAATATATACAAATGTCATTTACATCTTTGAGTTTGTCAAAAGATTTAAAGGACCGTTTTTGAAGAGTGTGCATGTGTGAACGTGCTCTAATATGTAAGAACGAGTCTATGATTGAATCTGGAAATAAAGCAAAATAACTGTCTCGTAAATTTTAAATTTAAAAAAATAAATAAATTTTTAAATATTCCTCAGATGCATGTCTGTAATTTATATCAAAACATCTAGCATTAATTTGATCTCAAACAGTTTCATTAAAGGGGGGGTCTACTGCTTTTTTTCTTTGCATGATTCTGTTTATGCGGTGCAATATAACATGTATTCGTGGTTTTTCTTTTTTAAAAAGTCTTAAAAAGTTTTTCATAAACTTCACCTTTTTTTGTAAGCTGCTCTGTCCTAGAACGTGCGGTTGACTTCCTGAGTCTATGAAACCACTCCCTCAGAAACAGGCAGTGGGCTCAGATTGGTTTGGGCTGGTGTGTGGTGATTGGCTAAACTGTCGCTCATGTTGTCCGGAAGGTTAACCCCCATTACCTTTACGGGCGAAACGTGCCTGCGCTCTGGTCCAGATGTAAATAAATAATAGTGTCGAACTGCAGTATCAGTTTGAGGCAGAATCAGACCAAGAAAGCGGCGATGAAGAGAGTCAAGCAGAACGTCACCACACACATGGCTCTTACTAAACATTTCTGAATGATAATTTGCTAAATTTTTTTTAACTTTATACACGTTTGTTTAACACAATAGCATCTGACTGGCAACAATAGCAACTGACTGGCTACTAATGTTATACTCGTTATACTGTTATACTGGCTACTAATGTTATAATGTTATAGAGTTGGCATTAGTTTACGTTCTTGATCAAATCGAAAATAACATCATAAGCATATATACATGAAAAAAAAAACGTTTAAAACATTAGTACTTATACAAAATTCAGGTCCATAATGTTTGTACGCTTTTGTCGTAGACACAAAACAGCATAACTAGTAACCTAGTGGCCAGCGCTGGCATTTGAAAAAACTAAAACACAAGGCTGCGTCTGGAATTTTACATGCAAATACATTTAAAATGATTAAGTCTTAGCCTACTTACAGGTTGTGGCCCCAAAACTGCTGCCTCTGGTTTTAGAGTTGGAACTGCTTCATGTTTCAGTAACAGTTTCTTGTTGAATCCGGCATTGAATTGGTGGAGATTCTGGAAGCTGTCTTCCGTAAATGCGCAGCACAGAGAGCTAAATTACGATCATCATTTTCAGGTACATAATCAAACATAAATTGTATCCATTGTTGACGAAGTACAACATTCAGAACAAACTTCCGTGGGAAGCTTGAACACAGAAGACCTGACAGCTGGATGAACATAACACACTCGACGAGCCGCAGAAATATGGTCATGCCCTTTTCTGCATATTCCGGAGGGAGGGTTGATGTAAATGTCTGGGATAGTGACGTCTAAAACCCAGCTGTAGTCCCAATTGAGTCGTTTTTGTAGGCATTAAACTTCCTGATTTTTAAAAGACGATATCTCTGCTTACACTGAACTTTCAGCGCTGCAACTTTGCAGATACTGTTCATGCACCATCAGCACCATTACACACTATTTAAAATGAAAAAAGTGAAATCGCAGTCAACCCCCCCTTTAAAATAAATGACTCCACCACGTGCGTGACGTCATAAACCAACGTGGTTGAACGACTATAATATTCAATTTTTTTTTCTCTCATGAAATGATTTTTTGCCATCAGTGTGACAACTTTTTCCTCCCAAACTTTTTTTCTCAGATCATTTATTTTCTTGCATGTAATAAAGACACAATCCTAGCTCCATAGGCTTGGCTCTCAAAAGTGTAGTACCTGCATTGTGTGTGATTGTATGCATTTATTGCTCTGCATGTCTTTCACTCATATCTCAACACTTATCTGCTCTGTCAGTGATGCAGATGGGTGGAACGTTTTTAGAGAATAAGGAAGCAGAAATGAGAGAGACATAAAGAAGATATGCATATGCCTAAGTATTTTATGACTGTTATCTGACACAACTGTTTCTTTGAATATCCTTGGACTGAAGTCAATCTAGAATTAGAGCTGCCTTCATCATCATCATCATCATCATCATCACTCTCTGCCTGATCTCAGGTCAGTTCTTTACTGGTCTGTTTAGGTCAAATAACATATTATTGCATTTTACGACCCAGCTTGATCATATTTAACAGCCCACACAGTAAAAAAACAAACAAAAAAACAACGTAAATTTACAGGTAACTTGTTGTTGTTGTTTTTTGTTGTTTTTTTACAGATATTTGCTGTAATTTAAAGGTCCACTATATTTACAGGTAATTGCTTGTATTTTGGTTTTAGATAAATTTTATGGTTTTTTAAATGAAATTGTCTGTATTTTTGCAGGGTTATGTGTAATTTTACATAAAATATTCCGTAATATTTTACAGATTCTTTCTGTGAAATTACACTGTAAAAACAAATCCTAATTTTACAGAAAAGAGCTGTAATTTTTTGATGATCATTTTCTTTAATTTTAAAATGTATTTATTTACAGTATTCAAAACACTGTAAAATTACAAATAATATCTGTAAAATAAAAAATCTGCTGTTATTTTGGGTATTGTGTCAAATACAAATAAAATCTGTATTAAACAGTAACAAAACAGTTAAATGATAAAACGGTTAAACGACTGACAGCCCCCCCCCCCCCCCAAAAAAAAACAAACAAAACAAAAACAAAACTGTAGCATTAAAGTAAAACATCCTATAAATTAAATAAACTAAATTTAATCAATTAAATAAATCTTCATTGTAAAAAAATATATTAAGAAAGGGTCACTGGCAGCTATGTAAGGAAGAGGATTAGGGCCAAGCAATTATAAAAATAATAAAAATCATCTCGAGATTAAAGTCATTAAAATGCGAGATTAAACTCATTAAATTTCGAAAAAAAGTCGAAATACAATCTTGAGAATAAACTCATTAAATATCGACAATAAAGTCGTTATGTTTCATGAAAAAAACGTGATAAATTTCGAGAAAAAAACTTGAAATACAATCTTAAAAATAAACTCTTTAAATTTCGAGAATAAAGTCCTGTTTCAAAAAAATGTCTCCATGGTTACTTTGGATCTATGCCACACTACCATTTTCGGTGCCCATGTCCGCGCGGAGCTCTCGGGACACCCTCCTATGTCAGTGACTGTTCAGAGTTCAGACTGCACGATTTTCAAAGTACTCGGGTCACTGTTCTTTTCACACTGCATGACTATCTTGGCCAGCATTCAGTCGCTGCTGTGTTCACAGGACAGAACACAGAAGGTTTCACACTACATGGATTTACAATAATCGCCGACAACTCTGTCTAGCACGCTGAGCTCAAAATTACGTTTCACAACAAACACACGTGAGATGTGACAAGGAAACAACGCGACACCACACGTGCAAGACCCGAGTTCTCACGTGAGACTTTTTCTTTTTCGACCCGGTTGTGGTACAGCTCAGATGAAACGTCAAACAGACACGAGTGCTCTTGCCAAATTTCTACACATTTTTCTTCAATTTATTGTGTCCAAATAGAAGAAGCCTTTTTCTAAAACAATGTCATATTGATATGTGATCTATAACTCCTCCCCGAACTCCCTACTGCTCTGTGTCTTGCTCTCTCACTGGCTGTCGGTAATAACTGATGTAGTTTTCAGTCAGAACACTTCTCTCACAGCAGGATTTTGAATCGCGACAGGTCCAGATATTTATCATGCCAAACATCTCACGGGCGTCAGCGATTGTGTAGGCTAGATATGGTTTTAATTGATCATAGCTGTCCATATGCCAGAGTGCATTTGAGCCAGCGCTGTTTGTTGTTCAAGTGACGGCTCAAACTGTCACAGTCCTTCGTCTGCACCAGTCTGTCTTTGTCATCTGCACTACACGTCCCAGGATCCTCTTGTCTCCATACCTGAATTCACTCCCGCAATCAGCCACCTGTTCATCGTCTTGTTCATCTGTATCACCTGTTTTCACCTTGTTCTGTTTGATTCATGATTGTATTTAGCTGGCTTCTGTTCAGTCTGTCTTTGTCGGTCTATGTCAAATGTTACCCTGTGATTGCGTCTGTCTGTACCTTTACCTGTTGGGATTTAAAGTAAACCTTTCTATTGGAGCTTTTGGACTCAGCCTGTTCTTCTGCCTGCACCCACACCGTGACAGATAGACCAACCTACAAAAATTATGGATTTTGCATCAGTACAAATCCTTCTCCTGGACCCGGAGGATCTATTCCTCGAGGCCCACACACAGAGGTATTTAGACCTGGTACCTCTTGTACATTACGATGATACCAGCCTCAGTCTGTTCTTCCGGGCAGGCCTAAATGCTGAAACCAAGGCACGCCTGCCCGGAGAGGGGCCTCGAGGAAACTTTGTGGCCTTTGTGGAGTGGGTGCTGGAATCCTGTGGATCGTCCTTCACCGTCGATGACGTCACCAGACCCACTCCAACGCCCGAGCCCTCCTCACCGCTGGTTCCGTCCAGCCCCGCCGAGCCTGAACCCTCCTCATCGCTGGTTCCGTCCAGCCCCGCCGAGCCTGAACCCTCCTCACTGCTGGTTCCGTCCAGCCCCGCCGAGCCTGAACCCTCCTCACCGCTGGTTCCATCCAGCCCCGCTGAGCCTGAACCCTCCTCATCGCTAGTTCCGTCCAGCCCCGCCGAGCCTGAACCCTCCTCATCGCTGGTTCCGTCCAGCCTCGCCGAGCCTGAACCCTCCTCATCGCTGGTTCCGTCCAGCCCAGCTCCAGCCGGAGACCGTCCAGCCCGAGACCGTCCAGCCCGAGACCGTCCAGCCAGAGCTCGAGACCAGGATCCCACCCAGCCTCCCTCTCCTGCCACCTCTCATCTGTCACCTGTCAGCCCTTCTGTCTTCCAGCCCTCCTGACCCAGCCTGGTCGGTGGATCCCCTGTCTCTTCCTCCAACCTCCTCTCCCTGGACACTTCTTCGGCCCCTTGTCCCATCTGCTCCCCCTTGCCTCCTACCTCCCTCAGCTCCACCATGGCCCCTCAGTCCACCAGTTCCACCAGGCTCCCTCGTCCCCCCGGATTCACTTTGATCCTTCGTCGTCCTTCCCTCACCTATGGACTTCCATCCTCCGTCAGTCAGTCAGCCCCCTGGTGTCATCACTCCCGCCTCCGTCTCGGCTCCCCCCTACATCGGCTCCACCATGGGTCCTCCCTCCATCTTTCCACCTTTCTATTGGAGCTTTTGGACTCAGCCTGTTCTTCTGCCTGCACCCACACCGTGACAGATAGACCGACCTACAACAATTATGGATTTTGCATCAGTACAAATCCTTCTCCTGGACGAGGAGGATCTATTCCTCGAGGCCCACACACAGAGGTATTTAGACCTGGTACCTCTTGTACATTACGATGATACCAGCCTCTGTCTGTTCTTCCGGGCCCCTCGTCCCATCTGCTCCCCCTTGGCTCCTACCTCCCTCAGCTCCACATGTCCCTCATCATCAGCCTGTCTCGTCGGCCCTACAGCTTCACCCTGGTCTTCTCTCCCACTTGCTCTGCCTCTCTCAGTCAGCCCCCTGGTGTCATCACTCCCGCCTCCGTCTCGGCTCCCTCCTACATCAGCTCCACCATGGGTCCTCCCTCCATCTGCTCCGCCCTGGTCTCGCCTTCAGCCTGCTCCGCCCTGGCCACGCCCTCAGCCTGTTCCGTCACGCCCCCAGCCTGCTCCGCCCTGGCCTTGCCCTCAGCCTGCTCCGCCCTGGTCTCGCCTTCAGCCTGCTCCGCCCTGGCCACGCCCTTGTCGTGCTCCGCCCTGGCCACGCCCTCAGCCTGCTCCACCCTGGTCACGCCCTCATCCTGCTCCACTCTGGAGGCTTTCTCCTCCAGACCACGCCCTCCACAGCCTCCAGGGCGCCCCCCCCCACCCCATTGATGTTACGGCGTGAGGTCATGCCTACTGGGAGGGGGGAGTGATGTCACAGTCCTTCGTCTGCACCAGTCTGTCTTTGTCATCTGCACTACCCGTCCCAGGATCCTCTTGTCTCCATACCTGAACTCACTCCCGCAATCAGCAACCTGTTCATCGTCTTCACCTGTTTTCACCTTGTTCTGTTTGATTCATGCTTGTATTTAGTTGGCTTCTGTTCAGTCTGTCTTTGTCGGTCTATGTCAAATGTTACCCTGTGATTGCGTCTGTCTGTACCTTGACCTGTTTGGAGTTAAAGTAAACCTTTCTATTGGAGCTTTTGGACTCAGCCTGTTCTTCTGCCTGCACCCACACCGTGATACAAACGTCTTTTATCAGTAAAGTTCTGCACGGGCGAATTCAGTGACACTTTTATTGCAATATGTTACTGCTAAAGTTGATAGTATTTCTTTGTTACTGAAATAAAGTCTAAAATAGCTTGACTATAGTGATCCAACTCTGCCATGTTCTCTGCAACTAACACTGATCGGATGCATTATTCTCTACATTTCAGTTCAACTTTTATTCTCTAAACACAGCGATTTTATTCTCTATATTTAATGAGTTTATTCTCAAGAGCATTATAATGACTTTAATCTCAAGATGGTTTTATTTATTTTTTTTATTATTGCTTGGCCCTAATCCTCTTCCGTAGCTATGGCTGCCAAACAAAAACCATACAATTGAAGTAAATTATGCTAATTTAAATAAAGTGCAAAAAACTTTAAAGGTGCCATATGGGATAATTGAGGTTATGAGCTACACACATCAAAAGAATGAGAAGAAATAAGTGCAATGATGTCATTAAAAAACTGACAAGTTATAGTGCTGCCGAGATATAAACCTAAATTAGCATGCTAAATTACTAGCCCCGGCCCGGCAGGTGTCGTAATACCAGTTTCGGCCATGGGAGGTGGTATGCGGAGAGGCAACATTACCATCAGCCAAACTGATGTACACGAGTGAGTCGCGCTCGGGCCGGCTTGTGTGTACTTGAACCTGATGTCAGTCATGTGGAAATACAGCCCACTACTAAATTTCAGTTCAGGGATGAGTTCAAAAAATGATTGGTCGATATTATGCATGAGGAATACATTTTGGTAAGTTGTAACATATCTTTCAACAGTGTTCTTGTTCTTTTACCATTAGCTAGTAGAGATGATCGGTTCACGTGTGCAAGGGATCTGTCGTCTAACATTTATAAGCGCCAAAACTGCATTTATTGTTTGAATTGCGTAATAAAATTAACAGAATCTGAGAGCTGAGATCGGTCTCTGTGTCCTTTTCTGTGCATGAAAAATTGGATGTGTGGCATGAGAGTGTGTGAAAAGTTGTGTGACTCACAGTGAATTTGTGAGAGTTGGCAGCTCTGAAAGGCGCTAGCTTGGTCCACATCAGGGAATGCTGTTTGTCAAATTAATTCAAACTAATGATAACAATGTAACATGAACAAAACGAATACCATAAACTAGAAATGCCTGGGCTTTAATTTTCCCATATCGCCGAAATGCACCGGCTTGTCTATGAGATGGCCTTTATAATTTAGTATTGAGATGTTGTTCATTTAGTCTCTAATCTCTGAAAATCTCCAAATGATCCACATGAAACTGCGGTCTTCTAACCTTTTACTATCGTATCAATTGATTTGATTAATATGCACGCGGGAGACAACAGCGCTCGCCCGTGTTGTTTGAAGACATGAGTGCGCGCGGCCACAGAGGTATTTTTCTGGAGGTATACTGCCCCCATTTGGTATGGAATATGGCGTATGATTTGATTTTTTATCCCAGAGGGCACCTTTAACAGAAATTTGATGTCACCATGATTGAGATCAGTGTTTGCTTTAGTTGGGCTAGATTTAAATCTTGATAGTTTAACTGTTTTGATACATATTTGTTACGATAATAAATGCAGGCAAAAATCTCATTCCTCTTTGGGGGATATCAATAAAACAGGCAACTACATGATTACTATCATCACTGATAAGTGATCAATATCTACAGCTCTAAGTTTCTCCTAGATTCCTACAACAACCAATATGTATCAGAAACACACAGTTAAAGCAGCCAGAGAAAAGACTAAAGTTAAAAAATAGAGGGTCAGGAGTCCAACAAAAGCAAACACTGATCCCCATCATGGTGACTTTATTATTTTCAATAAAATATCAACCTGTAAACCTCTGTCAATTCTCAATAAGACTGTTTGTATGATATTAATAAAGTCTGGATTGTAATAAGTGAGGATGCACAGATCTTGAGAGACCTGTTAGTGTGTAATGTTCTGTTGGGAAAGTTTGTTTAAAGTGTTTCTGCTAAGAGTAGAGTATGTGCTTTAGACCAGGATGAGTAAAGAAACACTGATTCTATGCTGTGTTGCTTTATTAACAGGCAGTAACTGTGCTTTAGTCAAGGATGAGCAGAGTAACACTGATGTTATGCTGTGTGTTGCTTTATTTAACAGACAGTAATTGTATAGTTGCTGATGCAGTGATGTTTAGTCACACTGTTAGACCTTACCAGGTTTTTTACAGTAAAATACTGACAACAGGCCAAATTCTGACACTATCATACCATTTTCCATTAAAACAGTAGTATACCGTAGAAAACAAAACTAGCCTACAGGAATATACTGTGAATTAACAGCTCTCAAAGTCAACACTCAGAGACTGTGTTCCTAATCACACCCTATACCCTCATTCACTATTCCCTACATTAGTTCACTAATAATGAAAAGAAGTGAGTGAATTGAGACACTGATGAACACCTGATAAGCAGAATCACTGAAGGACAGAGAAACATGAACTGAAAAATAGAAACACAAGATCTACAACTGACTTCCAGCAACACTGAGTGTGAAAACAGTTTACAAACCAGTTTAACATTATTTATTTCATACATGTACAAAAGTTCTTGTTGAGAATTAACAGAGATTGAATTAATAATAAAGTTTTTTGTCACCATAATAGAGATCAGTATTTGCTTTAGTAGGCCTCTTATCCCTGGACTTGTTACATTTATCTCTCTCTGACTGCTGTAACAGTGAGTTTTAAAACACATTTTTTGTAGCTAGAAAAAAATCAAAGGAAGTTGATCCAATGTAATTGGCTTCTGTGATGATGTCATGATCATTCTGGATATGTCTGATTTTCAGATCTTTCCTGTTTATACTCTGTGAATATGTGGGTATTTAATATGAAACTTACATTAAGTTATGATTATAAAATAAATCTGTGACTGTACAACATGAAATCAATATGTTGGTTAATCATGTCGTCTGAATAATATTGTAATCATATAAAACATTTAAATAATATCATGCTTGAGTCAGACACACACAGACATCAACAATTATAATATTCATCTCAACAACGGTAACATTCAAAAGTTTCATGCAGCAGTGCATGCTGGGTTCCAGGATTTTATAAAATTCCCAGCATGCACTGCTGCATGAATAAAAAAAATTGCCACCATTGTTGAGATTAATGTGCTAAATTTTGATATCTTGGTGTTTCTACAAGACTGTAGCGCTGTTTTGGTTTTGTATGATATGTTAAAAAAAATGTTGTAATTAATTGCTGTGGTTTCACAGTGGTGGTAATGTAACATTTTTGGTTGAGGATTAAACTCTGAATGACTGAGAATGAATTATTTAGTAAATGAACAGACAGTATGATGATTGTCATGTTTTGACAAATCAAATCATTACTAAACTGTGTGTCTGCACAAGTGTGACTTGCACAAACACAGCTCACAGCATCAAAAGAAAATCTCATGTTACAGCATCAGCATACCAACTAAAGCAAACGCTGATCTCTATAATGCTAACTTCAAACCAAACATTTTTATTTAAACATCTCAACAACATATATAGTTGTATGACAGAAATAAAACCATACTGGTTAATAATAAGTGTAATAATGTGTAATGGCTGAAGTCAGTTGTAGTTCTTGTTTTTCTCTATTTTCTGTTCTTGTTGTTCCTCTTTCCTTCAGTGATTCTGCTTGTTAACAGCAGGTGTTCATCACTAATGCTCAACAATCACTTACATATTCCCTTAATTATCTCACTGCAACACTGCATCAATGTTACTTTTTACTCTTTGTAGTGTGGATTTTCCTGTGGAGTTGAAATGGTTAACAGTGTAAGATAAAAAGACACTCCCACAAAATGTATTTTAACAGTAATAAACTGTAAGTTATAAAACAGGTTTATACTGGCAACACTGTTGCCAGTAGTTTACTGTAAAATCTTGTTTTTTGGGTCACCGTTGTGCTGAAGATTAGAGCCTGTGCTTCAGTCCAGGAGAAGATCTACAAATATTGATGATACACTGCATTTTGCTTTATTTCAAAGGCACTGATTGTGTAGTTGCTGATCTGGTGGAAATCTCTTTATTTACAAAAATTAATTTTTGTTGTTCCTAATTAAATAAGTTCACAAGCTCACCTTGCTCACATTATTAATGCATTATACATTTAGTTGATTCTTTTAAGTTGGTTTCTGCAAGTGAAGTTAGTTAACTTAACTTGAGTTTTAGTCAATTTTTACAGTAAATAACTGGCAACACTGTTGCCAGTTATTTACTGTAAAAATGCACTAAAACTAATAAGTTGTATTTTTTTAGTAAACTCAAGTTTTAGTGCATTTCTACAGTAAATAACTGGCAACAGTGTTGCCAGTATTTTACTGTAAAAAAATCTGGTAAGGTCTAACAGTGTGACCTAAAAACCCTACATGATGTATGGAAAAGATGGATGGATGCAATACTATGAAGGTTATACTTCTCCTTCTGTTTGAAATGTTTGAAACAAACATTTTGTTAATAATAATAATTATTTTATTTAATTCTAAATATTTTTCTTATATTTCATATTTTAAAGGGGGGGTTGACTGCTTTTTTTCTTTGCATGATTGTGTTTATGGGGTGCAATATAACATCTATTTGTGGTTTTTCTTTTTTAAAAAGTCTTATTTTTCATAAACTTCACCTTTATTGTCAGCCGTGCTCTCCTCTGTCCCTGAACGAGCGGTTGACTTCCTGATTCTATGAAACCACTCCCTCAGAAACAGGCAGTGGGCTCAGATTGGTTAGTTTGGACTGGTGTGTTGTGATTGGCTAAACTGTCGCTCACATTGTCCGGAAGGTTAACGCCCATTACCATTACGGACGAAACGTGCCTGCGCTCCGATCCATTCATGTCGATACTACAGTATCAGTTTGAGGCAGAAGTAGACAGAGAAAGCGGCGAGAAAGCCGCGATAAAGAGAGACCAGCAGAACCTCACCACACGCGGCTCTTACTAAACGTCTCTGAATGATAATTTGCTACATTTTTTAGCTTTATACACGTTTGTTTAACACAATCTGACTGGCAACAATAGCAACTGACTGGCTACTAATGTTATACTCAAACAGTGTGGCATTAGATTACGTTCTTGATCAAATCGAAAATAACGTCATGAAGCATATATACATGTAATATGTTTAAAACGTTAGTACTACAAAATTCAGGTCCATAATGTTTGTACGCGTTTGTCGTAGACACAAAATAGCATAATTAGTAGCCTAGTGGCTATAAAGCCAGCGCTGGCATTTGATAAAACTAAAACACAAGGCAATGTCTGGAATTATACATGCAAATACATTTAAAATGATTAAGTCTTAGCCTACTTACAGGTTGTGGCCCAACAACTGCTGCCTCTGGTTTTAAAGTTGGAACTGCTTCATGTTTTAGTAACAGTTTCTTGTTGAATTCGTGGAGATTCTGGATTCTTCCGTAGATTCTGCTGTCTTCCGTAAAATGCACAGCGCAGAGAGCTAAATTACAATCATCATTTTCAGGAAGTCAAGTCAAGTCACATTTATTTATATAGCGCTTTTCACAATACAGATTGTATCAAAGCAGCTTCACAGTGATAACATGAAAGTAGTACAACACAGATCAATAATATTGTTAAATATTAAATAACCCCAACTAAGCAAGCCAAAAGCAAGGCGACAGTGGCAAGGAACCAAAACTCCATCAGATTGGATGGAGAAAAAAACCTTGGGAGAACTCAGGCTCAGTCGGGGGCCAGTTCTCCTCTGGCTTACATTCATATTGTTTAAATATAAATATAAATATTGAACATAGTCATAATCAAACATAATCAAACATAAATTGTATCCATTGTTGACGAAGTACAGCGTCCGTGGGAAGCTCGAACACAGACAACCTGACAGCTGGGTGAACATAACACACTGGAAGAGCAGCAGAAATATGATCATGCCCTTTTTTGCATATTCCAGAGGGAGGGGTTGATGCAAATGTGTGGGTTAGTGACGTCTAAAACCCTGTAGTCCCAATCGAGTCGTTTTTGTAGGCAATATACTTCCTGATTTTTAAAAGACGATATCTCTGCTTACACTGAACTTTCAGCGCTGCAACTTTGCAGATACTGTTCATGCACCATCAGCACCATTACACACTATTTAAAATGAAAAAAGTGAAATCGCAATCAACCCCCGCTTTAATATAATTACTGAAAAAATGTGCAAAGTTTGCCATCATTCTGATTTGAAAGAGCTTTTATCAGTATGTTAGCATTTAAAGAATGTGCTGCAAATATATAGTGTTTTGCCGATGGTGAAGTATGAATGACAAAAGTGTTCATGAATTTGAGAAAATGTGGTCATTGAATGCATTTTGGTCACAGTTTGGTCTGCAGATAGACTTTTGGTCTATCATTACTGAAAAAAAAGAAGAAAAAAGCTGTTACTGACTAAAAATAGTTTTGGTGTGGGAAATCAAACCTAAGAAACTTTCAGTTTCTCTTCTTTCTTTCTTTCTTTCTTTCTTTCTTTTTTTTTTTTTTTACGATTGCTCACATGCATTGGTCAAACCTGAAGTCACAAACTCTTCACAAATAAAATCTTTTAAAAAATGGCCAATGACTGTCAGCTACGCCTGCCAAACAAAGAACGTTAAAAAATATAATATCCTAATTTAAATTAAGTGTAACAACCTTTACAGAAAATTTTCTATTTTACTGAAATTATCTGAATTATTAAAGTCAAACACCCTAAATGTAAAAACAATCACATAAAAAAACATAACATTTATGTAAAATATCTTAATTCAAATAAGTGCAAAATATTTTTTACAGAAATCTTCATTAAAGGAGCTAAACGCAAGTCTCTGAGTTTTTGCAGAACTACGCCCCCTCTGGCGACAAGCGAAACTGCAACCAGAGCTGTGCGCGTTCATGGAGGAACACACACACACATACGCACGTTTGCACGAGCTGTTCATAACTAAGGAGCATCAGCCGCACACTGTGCGGCACACATCTTTTGTTACAGTCATAATGAGGTAATACAGTAATAAATCTGCAAGTCATTTAAAATATATGAAAGGAAAGGCATTCGAGTAAATTACACACTTATGTGTGTGAGAGGGGGAAACGGGGGTAGTAGAAAACTTCGGTTTTTGTTTCCATCTATCTCCCTGTGCTTACTGTATCCACTTATGATTGAATTATTATGGAAACACGTTCAGTTATCACTTTGTATAGGCTATGACCCGTTTGAGCCCTAGAGACGACCGGAGATCTCTCCGTTTGTTGAAAGCTTCCCGATGTTGACTCTCGTCTTATTCCGACGCATGGCACTGGACAGACAGAAGTTTTATTTTCTGTCTCACGTGGAGTTTGCGTTGGGGTTTGTAATGAGCTACAAGCCGGTCTCTTTCCGCGCCATATACAGATTTAATGAAGTGCACGTCACCGAAAGCAACAGATATGAGCTGGATTTTATTAATCATCGGCTAATTTCAAAATCAGCAAAGACAGCAATAAGAGAGATCGGCAACAGAACTGGTAAGATCATTTCATTTCTTTACTTTTAATGAAGATGGTAGTGTTAAGCGTCTGCGACTTACTTTCACTTTGATTTGCGATAGATTGCGGCGCTTGATGAAGGGGCTCAGCTCAGCTGCTCAGGTGATGCGCGTCGTCATATATGACTAATATCATGACATATAGCTTGGTTTCAACAACCAGATGCATTTACACTTGTCCAGTTTCGTCTGGAATACGGCACAGACCACGTCCTCAAGTGGTTTGAGCGATCGAATTCAAATCCGTCTCGAATGCGTTTCGGAGGGCATTTACACCCTGGTCTTTTCACGATCGAATAGCTATCCGATCACAGAAGACACATGAAGTGACCAGGTGTAAACAGCCCCTTTGAATCCATCGTCTACTTTTGTGGAAAGCTGACTAGAGTTGTGTCGCTCGAGTTGTCTTCTCTGATACGGAGAACGGCGGCGAATAGCTACACGAACCTGCCAGACATAGCCAGGCGAGCGTGAACGCGCATGACGTCACGCCCAGTCTCAGATTCGAGCCCGAATCCCTCTTATATATTTCACTGTACAGGGTTATAGAGGCGATCGCAGTGATCAAAGAAGGGCTCATTCAGCCCATCAGGCGATTGTTTAAGCATGTATGGGTTAGAAAACGGCTATTTTTAACATGAAAAGTTGCGCAATGCACCTTTAAGTGTTTTAACAGAAACAGTAATTTCACATATATTTCCTGATTTTTGTTACTAAAACATTTTACTATGCATCACTGCAACAACTACACAGTTATTGTCTGTTAACCAAGCAACACACAGCATATCAGTGTTTCTCTGCTCATCCTGGACTAAAGCACAGTTATGGAGCTTTTCCATTACCAGTACCAGCTCGACTCGACTTGCCTAGGCTCGCTTTTCGCTCTGTTTTCCATTGCAGACAGTACCGCCACAAATAGTACCCAGTCATCATAGCGACGCCTTTCGTTCCTCGTTGCCCCATCAAGCTCCCGCTGGATCCTCTCTTCAGCAACCAAACAAAGAAAAGTCTACACCTCCTCGTTTGACCACGGCGTATTCTTCTGAGTTGCCATAATAATAAGTTTAGTAACTATCTCTGGCCAAACTATTTAAAAATGGCGGGGATATTCGGGATACTCCATCTGGCGTGTGCAATGATGACGCAGTGAATGGTGACGATTCTCTCTGACCAATCAGCAGTCAGCAGGGGCGGACTGGGACCAAAAAGTGGCCCTGGACTTTCTGGCCCACAGCACCCACCATACGGTGGCCGAGAAAGCCCAACGTGCTGCAACTGAAGCAAACACTTGCAAATAGAAAAAAAAACCACATGCAAATTAAAAAAAAACATCATCATCAGTTTCACAACACGTGTGCTCAAATACAGAAACGCACTGCAAATAACACAGACCACAACGGAAATGTTTCCAGGTAAACCAAATAGGCCTACGTGACGAAGCGCTAAAATATGTGTGCATGTGTGTCTCAAATTTAAAACTTTGAACCCTACATTACCTAATATTTCTTATGAAACTTTTCTTTATGAAAAAATTAAACATAACATAAAACAATTTTTACAGTGTAACAGATTAAAGATAAATATCTTTCCTTCATGTTCTTCTTCTCTATCTTTATTTATTTAGTTAAGTTTTCAGCTCATTGTTCTTTTCTCATTTGTTTTCTGATGACATTGAACATGTTGTTAATACATTTTGAATATTGTATACAAGTTGTATGTCATAAAAATGTAATCTATGTACGTTTTGCAAAAATAAATAAATACATAAAGTAGAATTTTAAGCTGTAAGGGTTAGTCACTTATTTGGTTCCCCTGAAAAGATTTCCATTGTGGTCTGTGTTATTTGCACGTTTCTGTATTTGGGTGGTGTTGCGAGTATTTGGTGCACACGTGTGTTGTGAAACTGATGAAGATGTTTTCATACCGTACCACCACATCCCACATCATAACAAATTGGCTCATTAATGTGCAGAATATTTTTAACACCACTTATAACATAAAAATATAACACAATACAAAACTATATGCTATTTAAACATTTATTTTAAAGGATTAGTTCACTTTTGAAAAAACTTTTGCTGATAATTTACTCACCCCCATGTCATCCAAGATCCAAGTCCATGTCTTTCTTTCCTCAGTCGAAAAGAAATTAAGGTTTTTGATGAAAACATTCCAGGATTTTTCTCCTTATAATGGA
The DNA here is from genome assembly GCF_988280905.1 of Pimephales promelas. Lineage (NCBI taxonomy): Eukaryota > Metazoa > Chordata > Actinopteri > Cypriniformes > Leuciscidae > Pimephales > Pimephales promelas. Next base: position 5,857,386 of record NC_142788.1, read on the forward strand.
CTTCCATGGGGACCAGGTCCAACCGAGGTCCAAACGACAGTTAATAACAGTTTCAGATGCAGCTTCAAATGTCTTTAAACGACACCAGACGATGAATAAGGGTCTTATCGTGCGAAACGATCGGTTATTTCAAAGCTTGTTCCAAAAATGTAACTTTTCTAAGGACAAATGCTAGCCTTTCTCCATTCTGTGAGGCGCGTTTGCAACGTCACGTAATACGTAATTATGTTCAAAAGGTCACGGGCGACGTAGCCAGAAGTACAGAGTCAGTGTTTACAAGTTGAACGCATAGGTTGAACGTGAAAACTAACTCAAACGCCGTTTACAAAAAAGGAATTAAAAGGTAAAACAACGATGTCGGACGATTTTGATTCTGTACTTCCGCCTACGTCGCCCATGACCTTTTGAACGTAATTACGTATTATGTGACGTTGCAAACGCGCCTCACAATATATTACAAGGCTAGCATTTGTCCTTAGAAAAGTTACATTTTTGGAATAAGCTTTGAAATAACCGATCGTTTCGCATGATAAGACCCTGTCGTTTAAAGACATTTGAAGCTGCATCTGTAACTGTTATAACTGTCGTTTGGACCTCGGTTGGACCTGGTTCCCATTGAAGTCCATTATAAGGAGAAAAATCCTGGAATGTTTTCATCAAAAACATTAATTTCTTTTCGACTGAGGAAAGAAAGACATGGACATCTTGGATGACATGGGGGTGAGTAAATTATCAGCAAAAGTTTTTTCAAAAGTGAACTAATCCTTTAAATAACACAACGCTAGTCAGGGGGAGCTAACTTTCGCCTTCAGAGTGTACCTGTTGAACTGCTACTCTTCGCGCCAAATGTATAATCTGTTAATTTGAAGCATTTCACACATAGATTTCACAGCATCTACCTCTAGCTAACAGTTGGCTGTAGTTCTCTTGGTGTTCAAATGGAGCTCTTTTTTCCGCGACACGGGTGACGACGCGAGGGAGTCGTACACGAAACGCACACCTTGTTGGCCGTGCGATCGATTCCCTTATCCATTTGCGTAGAAAATAAATGTAATATTATGATTTCCGTCATTGTTCTATATATACATTTTGATACTTGATATTTTTACCGGGCCAACCCACATTGGCCAGCGGCCCACCGGAAAAATTCCCGGTGCTCCAGATGGCCAGTCCGCCCCTGGCAGTCGGCATTGTTTTCATGTCACATTTTAGTATCGCCTTAGCTCGCTCAGAACCTTGCTGGAGGTGGTACAAAAAAAGTACCTGAAAGCAGGTCCAACTTTTACACAGTGGAAAACCAAACAAAGGCGAGCTGAGTCGAGTCTAGTCAAGCTAGTACTGTGTAGTGGAAAAGTGCTGACTGTGAGACCAGGTCAGGGTGCTCTTCTTAATTGTTGTTTTCTCTTTTTTTTCAGCAACTCAAGGTGCAGCAGTAAACTTAGGCCATGGAGGACAACAACAGAGATTCTATCAATGGCATCTATTGTGATTCCGATTACCATCACACTGATTACAATGAAATACTTAGGCCTACTTATCCACACTCTGATTATTTTTTTGAAATCAGACTGTCCATCTTCTTCATCGCTGCTCTGTGTGTGGGCGTTCCGTGTCTGATTTGGGCTTTTTATTTTGTGCATCTTCAGAGAAGGACCAGAAGCCGGATCTCAGCCTTCATCATCCTCCTCCTCCTCTGTGACCTGTTGCAACTGCTCCTGTATATATATATAGTGTCAAAACTTCTTTCTTTCAATTTTTTCCATGGCTTTAACCTATTTATTTTAGTGCATGGATATTTTTGTCTGAAAGTCTGTGGCGTTCACCTGCAACAGCTGGTGGCTCTGGAGGGGGTTCTAACACTGAAATATCCACTGATCTCTGCTCGTATTTTCTCAACCCCGTGTTACGTAATAATCTCCATCATTATACTTATTTTTCCTGTAATGTGTGAAATATTGTTGGCTTTCGGTGTCCCTGGTAAGGGTTTTTATCTCGGTGTTGGCTCAATTCTGGCACCTGTGTGTTTATTGGTTGTCACAGGAATAATCACATGCAAAGCCCCGTCCAATCCTGCCAGAACACCTGACAGTGACAACAGACCACGCGCATCGTTGTTTCTTGTTACCATGGTTACCTTAGTTGTTCTCTATTTACCATGTGTGTTGCTTCACTATGTGCAAATGCTCGTCTTTCGCGTGACAGACTCTTGGTTCGTGATGTCTCACTGCTTGTTGAGTTTGACAGTGATTTCAGAGCCTCTCCAGTGTGTGCTGGTCTGTAGAGAGAATCTCAGGGCTCAGACTAAAACACACAACAGCTGTGTCCCAATATGAAGGCTGCATCCTCACAGCGGCGCGACGAAGGACGTTCCAATTTAAAGGCTGCACCCTCCGAAGGTCGCATTTGAAGGCCTATTGCGTCATCACGGTGGGATGAAGGCTGTCCCAATTCAGTTATGCATCTCCCAAAGGTCGTATTCGAAGGACCATTGCGTCATTTTTTATTTTATTTTTGGGTTTTTTTTTTTTCTTATTCATCTTAACTCATTCGTCAGCATTGCATGCTTTTGTCAAGTGGAAACACAAAAACGGCATTATAGCCTTGTATTGTATTTTTTGTACATTGTATTTCTTTATTATTCATTATTTTATGCAACTTTAAATGTGTACACAAAAGAGAATTCATGGCTCTGGATATTTGTTTATTTTTGTAAGGGTCTCTGAGTGTTTGCAAGGTTGATACATTTAAACTATACTTTTGTGTAGTTTAATGTAAAATGTGTAGTGTTGCTGTCCTCTGAGGGAAAAAGTAGGCTACTTCACATTTGTACATGAATACTAACACAGTATGAAGTTCCTTACATTCTCCCACTGGTTATTTTAAAAATTAAAGTAACAAAGTGTTGGTCCATTGTCACAATATTAACAAATTGTTGCTAATTACAACTGCGTCCCATATCAAAGTGCGCACCTGAGATGCTCTGTCCGGTCTAGCCTGTGGAGGATTGTTCTTGTCGCCTAGCAACTGTGACTGACAGCTGCTGACGACAAGCGGGAGTAATCGCGTTTGCACTGGACTTTTTATATCCATCTGGTTTAAAATATTCAAATTGGATTCACAGCCTGTATAAATATATTCACCATGGTCCATTTCTGTAGACAATAAAAAGAAAACCCTACAAAATCGCCCACAAAATCGCATCAAGGTACGATTAACATTTGAATATAGGCTATATATATGCCTATGTTTTATCATTATTATTTTTTTTTAGGCTATTTCATTACAATATTTACGTAGGTTAACACCCGATATTTGAACAGTTTAGAGTGTAATCTGGCTATTCAGGAAGCAGCCTCTAGCTACGCATTAAAGGGTCCTTTTTACGAGATGTAATATTGATCTCGGGTGTCCCCAGAATGTTTTTTTTTTTATTTGTGAAGTTTCAGCACAAAATACCCCACAGTTAATTCATTATAAACATTTTAAAATGTCATTTTTGGGGCCTGTTTTAAAAAGAGCTGTTTTGGTGTGTACGTCCTTAAATGCAAATAAGCTGCATATTCCTGCCCTGCCTTTGGATGAGGGCGTCACGTGCATACCTATGGCAGTCGCTCTAAGCAGAATGGCTGAGAGTGAGAGACCCGCTGTCATTCAGCCGTACATGTTTGAATCGGAATATATAAATAGTCTCTGATCAGTCCAAGATGACGAAGAGACTCCGGTAGAATAAACACAAATGAGAATGGACCAGTACCTCTCGGTATGGTTATTTGATGCATTTATGTTTATAGAGTTGTAATCACGTCCCCTTTGAAATTATGGATGTGAAACACACACACACACAGACACACAAACACTAACGTTGGTGCAATTTTTTGAAACTACAAACACATACTGCGATAAAGTTCGCTACGTACAGGCGAAATTACATTTATGTGAGGGACCTGTTGCCGACAACATCTTTAGACGCATTTGTTGTTGAATTGTGTAACGACTTGAGGCGAACCAAACACAAATGAATCTAATTAATTTCTCATGGGATTCATCCACATGTGATTCAGCACTCCAAAGAGACTGGAGTCACATTTCATTAACACAGAATGGCCCTCAGAGAAGACTTTTTATGGCCCTGCAGGCACCAACAGAATGACATAGGGAAGGGGGCCCTTTGACCTTGGACAGAGACCCTTTTTTGTAACACAGATATCAGCAATAAACTTTGCCTGACCTCAGACTTACACACTTTACATATAAAATTATATAAACTCATCCCACAATTTTCAATGGACTCAAAATGAAACTACATAAGTTTATGTGTTCCTACAATTCATGTGTTTGTGTATTCTGCTCAGATCACATATAGATCATGTAATTGTTTATAACTATTAGTTTTCTACTAGTGTGTGAATGTGAAAGTATCGTACTTCCTATCAAAAGATGCGTACGCTCTTAATTCCAAAAATGGCTTGATTGAAATCTGTGTAAAATGTTTTGTATGATTATAATAATCTATAATGTTTAAACTGTGGTCTCTTGTTTCTCTGCTAAGTGCTGGAAAACCAGGCAGATCACAGATAATGATAAGCAGAAGATAGATCCACCTCCCAAATGATGCCATTGTCTCATTGGTCAGAATTCTCCAAAAGAGGTTGGACTAACTTTTAATCCACTGAGACCGACGGCATCGTCGGGGACGCCACAGGCCACCTCCGATAAATGTTTACATAACTCGGATTTATCGATTTTCTTACCTTTTTTTTTCCAGCAGAAAGCTAACGAGCTAGCCATCACGGGGGTGTCTTTGGTGTTTTTCTAGCCTTTACAGAAGGTTTTCTATCCACCCTGGAACTTGTGCATCCTTTCAGAGGTTTTCAGCAATAAATCCAATCGCGTATATCAAACTTTGATACTCTTGAAGTCCATAATTTATAAATATTCCATCGTTTTTGCCGCTAGCTCGATGCTAGCTGCCATTTTGGATATCACGTGATGTTTTCACGTGATGGTTTTTGACCAATTACAGGCTGATCCGTCGTAAACATTGGTGTGCGTCATTACGCATGAACCAAGCGCTGATATAGTGGAGAGAGATAGAGACGCACGGAGACGCGCGATTCACAGAGAAATGGACGTAAATAAAGCGCTGGTCTATTTTGGTGCATTGCAGGATGATGGATTTTCAGGAGAACAGAGCTTTTTGACAGATGAGAAACTAGATTACCAGGATTGACCCAGCTGAAGTGCCATTTATTTATTTACTGTAAAAAAGTATTAGTAGAATAAAAGTAGGCTAGTGTAAAAGTAATAAATAAAATAGAAATGCAAAGCCTGTGAAGTGGCCCTCTGTGTGATTGCTAATAGGAACTGTTTTGAGGCTTCCCAGATAGCAAACTGACATTGAATCAACGTGGAAATATGACATCGAAACAACGTTGATCTGACATTGTTTTGCTCATCGAATTAACGTTGAACCAACGTCAGACGCGTCATTCTTTCAAAACTAATGGAAAATCAACTTGAAATCAACGCGTTGTTTCAACGTTATGAAAGCAAACCAATTTTCGATTTTCATTTAGCTTTGAAGAATGCCGCGTCTGACGTTGGTTCAACGTTAATTCGATGAGCAAAATCAACGTTGTTTCAATGTCATGAGAGACGTCGTTTCCACGTTGATTCAATGTCAGTTTGCTGTCTGGGTTGGCACCAGTGAATTTCATAAGGCCCAAAACGCCTGACTTCTTTTGGAAAAATGTAAATAGTTTTTGTTCTGTACAAGTTATAATGTTTATTCCTGTGCTCCAGGAATTTTTTCCAGAAATTTGCTTAGCTTTTATTTATTTGTGTGTGATTTCAATAAATATTTGAGTTATTTCCGATTTATTTTTTCATTTGTCTTTATGGTCCCATAACTTATTTTACATTCAGGTGACATCAATGCAACACAAATATGCTGAAAGTTCAATTTGTCCTGAAAAAAAGAGGTGTGTCAATTGTCTGTGCACCAAAGGGTTGATATTTTACAAGTTTTTTTATTAAATAACACCAGACGGAAAATGTATTGTAAAAATACCCTTAGGTCTAAGTTAAAGACCCGAACAAAGGAGCAAGACCTCAGTTCGGTAGTGTGTTAAGTTCGCGCCTCTCTCTAAACCAGCAAGAGAGTGTTCTGTTCGCGCTCCTCTCTGAAAACAACAATAGAGCATGCTAGCGCGCTTCTCTAAACCTCATGGGTGAGGTCGTCTAGAAACTCATCAAGAAACCAATACAACATCGGGCTGACCAAATTAGACCAGCAGACAAATAACCCATCAAGATCGGGGTTAAAACAGCTCATTCAAGCCATCTAACTCGTCTTACTTTCATTTCTTTCCTTTGTTTTCTTTTTCGTAAAAGTCTCGTTTCAAAGTTGAGTTTGCTCCAACGTTTCATTTTAAACGTCTCTCCTGCAACACGCTTTGAACTCCAAAGACTCTCATTCGCCTGCCAACAACACGTGACCGGCAGCTCACCAACCACGCAACAGACCCGGGAAACCACATTCTACGAAACACGACAAAAGGGAACTACCAAAGCCACGCGTGAACTTGCAAGTAACACTTCTGACTCTTAGACTCAGCTGCTCCCGACGAGCTGGCTGGCGCCTTGCATGGCTGACACCGCCGTCAGTGTGTGAATGAGTGTGTGAATGGGTGAATGTGAGGCAAATGTAAAGCGCTTTGGTGGCCATTAGGTCTATGAAGGCGCTATATAAATTAGGGCTGAACGATTTTGGAAAATAATCTAATTGCGATTTTTTTAACCAATATTGCGATTGCGATTTAATATGCGATTTTAAAAAAAAGTTATTTACCTTCTGTATTAGTCAACAAAGACAAGCAATAAATCATTGTACAGTAGGGATGGGAATCTTTAGATAGCTCATGATCCGATCTACTTTTTTTCTTATTAATTAATCTTAATAACTCTTAAAATATGTATTTAATTACATGTGTAAAAGCACATACTTTAAAAAAAAACATTTAATTAAACCAATTACATGTTAAGAATTTTAAATAGGCTATATAAAATAATATAGGTTCAAAATATAAAAGCTAGTAAATAAAGAGAAAAAAAAACATTACAAGCAATAAAAAAGAGTGGTCTCAGTATTTAAAAGTAGGCTGTCTGAATGTTTTTCATTCAAGAGCTGGAGTGATTTCCCCTCAGTTTATATGCTGCATTCACACTAATGCATATATCTCTTTTCAAATTGTAAATGTGGTTTGTCCTGTTGGTTTAAGATATAACTGACCGTGTTTACATCAATTTCGCGTCATAAAAGCATTTTGACATGCAAGTACATTTACCAATGAGTCGCTCACGGCCGCATGCACGAGCGCTCTTCACAAAGCACGCGTTAGTATTTTAAAATGAAAGCAGCCTTCACAGTGATTTTGATGGTTTTAATATATAAGCCAACTGCACTCCAAAAGACATAAATAATGCCTCTGTGAAGCGTTTGTAAGGAAATTTCCCGCGGGAGAGAACGCACTGCAAGTGTAACGTTATAACATCAAGCAAAGCGGCAAAACCTGTTCAATGAAGCCCGCGAATGTCCTTGTAATTCGGTTCAGTCCCGAACTTTATGAAATAACGTTAGCTACTATGTTTTGTAAGGTTCGAGCGGTGTCGTGTGTGTGTGAGTGAGGAAGAGAGAGAGCGAGAAAATAGAAGCAAGCAGATTCAGAACCCGGTTCGTTTCTAAAGCACGCGCAGCGTCATCACGCTGTGTTTAAAAACTATAAGCTCATACTCGATTCTGAAATTCTCTGAATCGATCCAGGATTGTTGGGGAGAGAATAAATAACACAATATACATTAAAAATAAACTGTTCTTTTCTGAACGCCTGAACGCCTGACTGGCAAGTTGATGCTTTATCTCGCAGACTGCTTTTCTCTCGCGTGTCACGTGACCAGTGTAATCGCAGCTCTTGCGATTACGAAATCGCGTTTCATCATATCGCGATTTTATCGCAAATGCAATTAATCGTTCAGCCCTAATATAAATGCAGTCCATTTACCATTTAGCTGAACTGGTGCTTTAATGTAAATTGAGTAACCTGTCTAAGAAACGAAGGTTTAAATTAATGATTGCTGGTTCGTTCAGGTCATTTCTCACGTGCATATAGAGAAACTTTCTCTCTCATTCCCGTTCCAACTCACTCCTTCTCTCTCCCTTTCTCTCTGCAACTAGTATGAATGTGTGTGTGCATGTGATAGACATTAGTTTTATGTGTTTAGAATAGTTAATAAAGTCTTGCTTATATTTAAAAAGATAATTTTCTTGTGTCATGTTTGCACATTTAATGTCTTGTACTGTCAATCTAAAGTTACCTTGCTAATACATAGTGTTTCACTATAGATTGGATATTTATATCTGTTGCAAAGGTTATAATTACGGCCCGTTCAAATGAACTCTAAACGAGTCATTTGCTCGGTTCCATAGTGATTCGGTCAAGATTCATTGTAAAGCTAAATTGGCCTTCTGGCCCCCCTTAAATACATTTTATGTATATTATTATTGTGTAATCGTTACAATTGTCTGACATCGACTGAAATGACTATTTGCTCAAAAATCATAAAATACACTTACTGGAGGTGACGTTGGATCGCAGTCGTCAGTCAGAAAAATGATTTGCTCAAACATAAACTTATTTACGAAGGAAAGGCACCACTTAAACTTTCAAAATATAATACATCCACTGTGTTTTCAGTGACTCTGATGTCGAAAGTAAGTGAAAACTACTATGTATGTCATTATTATATACCAACCCACAACAGAACACTTATGATTCTAGGAGACATTACCAGCTGTCATTGAAACAATGGAGGATGGTGTACAGATCACAGAGGGCGGGGTCTATGCCACAACCACACTGTCAATCAAAGCCCTTGCTCAATTCTACGTCACAAAGCGCTGAATCTTAGAACAGCTCGTTCTGAGACAGTGCATATGATTTATTGAGATTGTAAAAAAAACACTGGGATGATTTTTATCATTCTAGGGTGGTTTTGCTTACACACTGCCAACACACATTTATGTTCAAACTTTTATAAAGCAGCAAATAAAGTGTCTGATAGAAGTAGGCAAAAGGGGCTGCAATATGCGTTCGAAGGCTATATTCAAGACATACAGCTGAAACGCAAGAAACAACAAGGCATCCAAAATAGAGGCAAAAGCATAAAGTTAACGTGACTGGTCACAGTCAAAAAATGAACCACCGCGGTTTTGGGAAGGGAAAAACGGACACCCCCCTCCAACCTCTCAGGGAAATGCGTATCTGTGTTACAAATGCCCGAGGCACAACATTTAACCATATTTTGGATAAAACTACGACGGTAATAGCCTGCCGAGACCAAAAATATGAGACGCCTGTGTTGAAAGTCAATGGAGCGCTGTGAAAAAGTGACCGACCTCTGTGGGAGCTCGTTCTTTGCTGCGCTGTGATTGGTCAATCTACATTCTAGGGCGTGGCTTAGCCAAAGGTGAATTCTTGCTGAGAAGAAGAAATGAACCCTTATAATCCTATATACTCTATATATGTATCTTGGGGTGTATTCACACATGCCTTGTTTGGTTCGATTGAATCGAACTCTAGTTCGTTTCCCCCCTTGGTGCGGACCTTTTTGGGCAGGTGTGAATACAGCAATCAAACTCGGGTGCGGACCAAACAACCGAACCGAGACCCAGCTGAAGAGGTGGCCTCAACGAGACCGGTTCCAAACGAATGCGGTTCCAAACGAACTCTAGTACGGTTTGTTTACGGTGTGAACATGAACCGACCCAATTGCAAGGAAGCACTGCGTCGAAAGAGATCGAAAATTTTCCCCATTGACTTTTGGAATATCGCAAAAAATAAGACATATCTGTGTTTAACAAAGAGTTGTGTGACCCTTACACGTTTTGTCTATCAAGATAATCTTTACAAGTTAATCCAAAATGTATACATTTTGAAGCCTTAATATAGTTTTTTAAAAAACACAAGCAGACACAATAAAGTTTAAAAAAACCACAAGCAGGATATAACTGTGTGTTCTATGTCAAAGATGAAAACGTGAAAATATTTAGAGGCTTTGTTCACCACAGACCTTATTTCAGGTGATTTACCAAAAACCCATTCAAAAATCCCATAGACTTTAGAGCGAGGGACCCGATAGTGCTAAAATGCTAACTCACTTCCGCGTTTTGGCCTACAGAATGCCGTTGTAATTTCGGCACTCTATAGACCATTTCACAAGATGTAAACAACACTGGTCCAGAAGCACTTCCTGTTTCAGTTTTTTAACACTACATAAAAGCTGGGATAAAATACAACCAACAGAACATTTAAAACTGAATCAAAAAGTTAAACAAACATCTTTAAGATGTTTTCTTTACATGTGAAATAAAGAAAACAGTTACAAACTGAAACAGGAAGTGTTTCTGGACCAGTGTTGTTTACATCTTGTGAAATGGTCTATATTCCAGCGCGGTGTCTGGCCACACGATACTGTTGATATTGTTGCGTCTTTCTGCGCGTCGTGTGTGCATCATTGGAATGGAATGAATGAATGAGTGTGTGCATCAGGACATTCACATACAGAGCGTTCTCTTTAGTCTAATTGCACATAGATTAAAAAAAAATCATTTGGAGTTCAAAAAGAATTTGCAGTTCCCGTTCAGGGAACTTCGAGCTGCGTGTAATCGCAATGGGAACGCCCCTGCGTGAGTGCGTATAAAGCACATATGAAATCAGTCCAATGGCGAGAAGGAACGTCATAGGCGGGGTGACGTATCGACCAGGAAACTATAAAGCACACCACAAACACAAGCGCGACAGCTTCTGAAGTCTTCAGCAAGCGCTCTCTGTGTGATCTCTATATCAGTCTGTGTCCATTTGGTGTTTTTGTCTGTCCTTAGTGATTGCTAGGCAGGAGTTTTCACAAATAAAAAGAAAAAAGCCATATTATGGCGAGCGAGCAGCAGTTTAGGAAGTGTGTTCCTCCCTGCCCACGATACATCACGGGTGGGGATACACACGACCTGTGTGTTGCTTGTCTGGGAGTGCATCATGCCCAGTCAGCTCTCGAGGGGGCTGGCTGTGAGCATTGCGAGCGTCTGCCCATGAGGACGCTCCGCTCCCGCCGGGCTCTCTTTGAGGAGAGTGGCTCGGTTCGCGCTCCCCGCGGTTCGGGTCCCGCTGCTGCCGAGGCACAGCGAAGGCTCGCATCGTGGGGTTCGCAGATGGATCTGTCAGCGGGGATGGAGACGAGTTCCGAAGGGACTCTATCTCTGCCCTTACCTGACAGATCCGGCGCCTCGGATCGAGCGGGGGTCCGCGTTGCGGTTTCTCCCGCTCGGGACGAGGCGCCGTCGCTGCAGCTATGTTGTGAGTGTGGACACTATGGAGACAGAGGACTCGCCATCCCAGTCTCCAGCAAATGAGGAGCTTATGGATGTTCTAACTCGTGCGGTGCAGAAGTTAAGCATTGAGTGGCCAGCAGAGAAACGTGAATCGAAAGTAAAAAGTAAATTAGACGAGCGCTTTCTCTCATCTCATTCAGTACTTCCACGCCGGCAGTTACCGTTCTTTCCAGATCTACACACTGAGGTGTCGAGATCTTGGAACAGACCTGTTTCTGCTAGGATTTTCACCCAGCAAACATCTTTATACTCTAACGTCAAGTCAAGTCAAGTCACATTTATTTATATAGCGCTTTTCACAATACAGATTGTATCAAAGCAGCTTCACAGTGATAACATGAAAGTAGCACAACACAGATCAACAACATTGCTAAACACTAAATAACCCCAACTGAGCAAGCTCAAAGCAAGCCAAAAGCAAGGTGACAGTGGCAAGGAACCAAACTCCATCAGATTGGATGGAGAAAAAACCTTGGGAGAACCCAGGCTCAGTCGGGGGCCAGTTCTCCTCTGGCTTACATTCATATTGTTTAAATATAAATATTAAATATAAATATTGTTTATGAATCAAACGGCGCCATAACATATCGCAGGCGTTGAGTCGTCTCATCACAGGCGCTGAGTCGTCTCATCACAGGCGTTGGGGCATCCGAAATCCCCGTGAGAGGCTGGACACAAAACTGGACCTGACGAACGCCATTTTTCTCGGGACAAGCGTCCCGAGATAACAGCAGAAAGGCAGATGGGAAATAATTAGCATAGCTGATGTTCATAATGATTTCCGTTATAACTCACAAACTCTCCGTAACCCGAACTCTCCGCAACCCAACCATACGCGCCGACCCGTTTGTCTAAAAGGCTGTCGAGCCCCACTGGTGCGTTAAGCAGTTTCAGTGGCAAACGGTTCCGTATGGCATAACAGAGGACTAGAAGGTAAGCATTATGTGAATGCTTGACTAAAGAGATGCGTCTTTAATCTAATTTTGAACTGTGTCAGCGAGTCAGAGGCTCGGACCGTATCGGGAAGGCCATTCCAGAGTTTTGGAGCTAAATGCGAGAACGCCCTCCCTCCTTTACTGGACTTCGATATCCTAGGAATGACCAGAAGCCTTGAATTTAGTGATCTTAAGGAACGCGGTGGATTGTAGGGCGAAAGAAGGTCCGTTAAGTACATAGGTGCTAAACCATTTAGGGCTTTATAGGTCAGTAGTAGTATTTTGTAGTTGATGCGGAACTTAATAGGTAACCAGTGTAGAGATGATAAAATCGGTGTTATATGATCATATTTTCTTGACCTAGTAAGAACTCTAGCAGCTGCATTTTGTACTAACTGTAGCTTGTTTATTGAGGATGCAGGACAACCGGCTAATAAAGCATTACAGTAATCTAGTCTCGAGGTCATGAATGCGTGAACTAATTTTTCTGCATCAGAAATAGATAGCATGTTACGTAGCTTAGCAATGTTTCTAAGGTGGAAAAAGGCTGTTCTTGTAACATATGAAATATGATTTTCGAACGACAAGTTGCGGTCTAGTATAACACCCAGGTCTTTTACTGTTGTGGATAAAGTAACAGGACATCCGTCTATATTAAAGTTGTATTGTGAGAGGTTTTGTGAGTAGTTTTTTGGACCAATAAGTAATACCTCCGTTTTATCTGAATTTAATAGCAGGAAATTACGCATCATCCAGCATTTTATATCTTTGAGACACTCTGTCATTTTAGATGAGTTAGTGTTTTCATCTGGTCGTGATGAAATATATAATTGAGTGTCGTCAGCGTAACAGTGGAAATTAATTCCATGTTTTCTTATAATATTACCAAGTGGCAGCATATATATTGAGAATAGCAGAGGGCCTAAAACTGATCCTTGCGGTACTCCATAGTCTACTGACGTTATCTTTGATTTTTTCCCATTTAAACAGACAAAATGAGAACGGTCCGATAAGTACGATCTAAACCAGCTTAATGCCTGTCCCTGGACACCGGTGAAGTTTTGTAGTCGATCCAAGAGTATTATATGATCTATAGTGTCGAACGCAGCGCTAAGATCAAGTAGGACTAGTATTGAGATACAGCCTTGGTCAGAAGCTAAAAGTAAATCATTTGTAATTTTAACTAGCGCAGTTTCTGTACTATGATGCGGTCTGAATCCTGACTGGAATTTTTCATAGATATCATTTTCTTGCAAAAAAGAGCACAATTGAGCGGACACTACTTTTTCAAGTATTTTGGACATAAATGGAAGATTTGAAATGGGTCTGTAATTTGCCAAGTTATTTGGATCTAATTGCGGTTTCTTAATGAGCGGTTTTATTACAGCCAGCTTGTATATTTTTGGGACATGACCTAAAGATAAAGACGAGATAATAATATTGAGGAGAGGCTCTTCCACTACAGGTAATAGTTCTTTCAGTAGTTTAGTGGGTATTGGATCTAATAAACAAGTTGTTGGTTTAGATGCAATGATAAGTTTATTTAGCTCCTCCTGTCCTATCGTTGTAAAGCGGTTTAGTTGTTCTAGAGGGTCCATAATTGAAGCTGAATCATAAGACACCATAGCGGATTGTACATTTATAATTTTGTTTCGGATGCTTTCTATTTTCGCATTGAAGTAATTCATAAAATCATTACTACTAAACTGTAAAGGTATATTTTGCTCTGGTGATGTCTGTTTATTTGTTAGTCTAGCCACGGTGTTAAATAAAAACCTTGGATTATTTTGGTTATTTTCGATTAGTTTGCGGAGATGCTCAGCCCTGGCTGTTTTTAGTGTCTTTTTATAACGTGACATACTGTCTTTCCACGCGATTCTAAAGACCTCTAAATTAGTTTGTTTCCATGTACGCTCTAAGTTGCGAGTTTCTCTCTTGATAGCATGCGTAGCACTGTTGTACCATGGTGCTTTAATTTTCTCTCGAACCTTTTTTAATCTAATTGGCGCAACAATATCTAATGTACTAGTAAGAATGGTGCTTAAACTGCTAGTCATTTCCTCTAATTCATCTGTTTGTTTGGGTTCACTTTGCAGCTTAGATAGATCAGGTAAGCTATTTGAAAATCCATCTATAGTGGTTGGAAGGATTGTTCTGCCTGGTCTATAACGTGGTGCAACATGACATATTTCAGCAGTACGTATTATGCAAGTCACCATGTAATGATCAGTGACATCATCGCTTTGCGGTATAATATCTATATCAGTTGGATCGGTTCCATATGATATAATTAAATCTAGTGTATGATTTAGACGATGAGTGGGACCACTGACGTTTTGTTTGACCCCAAAGGAGTTTAATAAATCTGTAAACGCAGCCCCTAACGCATCATTTGTATTATCTACGTGTATGTTAAAATCTCCAGCAATTATTGCTTTATCGACATTTACCAATAGATCCGAGAGAAAGTCTGCGAACTCTTTTAGGAATTCAGCATATGGCCCTGGAGGTCTATATACAGTAGCCAGGGCTAGAGATAATATAGATTTTCTTCTTACATCTAAGAGCGTAACATTTAGCACAAGTACTTCAAATGAATTAAACCTGTGACCTGTTTTCTGAGTAATATTAAAAATATCTTTATAGATTGTTGCAACACCGCCGCCACGACCGATCAGACGAGGCTCATGTTTATAACAGTATCCTGGCGGAGTAGATTCGTTTAGACCGAAATACTCATTTGGTTTAAGCCAGTGTAGCAAGTGGCTCAATTTTAGTGACTACGCCACCCCAGGTTAACGGGGAAAATAACCTCGATATAGCACACAAATACGTTCCACCTAGAAAAGGCAAGAGGCATGGGCTTCCGTACAAAAATTGTTTTATTGACGTTAAAAGTTGATCAACAGTGCTTTAAAAACAGGAGTTCACAGGTCATGATTGGCTTAAATACGGTCAAAAAAATAATAAGCAAAAAAAACAAAATTCACAATAAACCTCACAAGGCTTATAATAAGCTCACCAAATTCTCAATACACTTTTACAAAATTAATAACACACTTGACTTAACGTCGGAGACTGAGGCTTCAGCACAGGAGCAGGCTAGTGTGCCAGCAGCAGGTCCACCATAAGAAACACAGCAACCACTCTTACACCCACCCAATTCACTGCAAATAGCCAACGATAGTGACACGGCAATAATGAAACTGCAATAACATTCTCAGTGAACAAAACCTGCTGTAAAACAGACAACCAGCCCGCTCCAGGAGGGCCTCAGCTCCTAAAGGAAAAGAGAAAAAGAAAATACATAAGAAACTGAAAGTAATAAACAAAAAAAAACAATATTCAAAGTCAATTTATTGACTTTAAAATAGCAAGAACAAAAGAAAAACAAAAAAACACTTACACACACCCCAAAAAGACAAACAATATATGGATACTATTAACGAATTAAAGACAGACAATTCAAATAAAATAAAAAAACAATTGAAACAATTTCAAATGACCGCTGCAGGAACACACCCAGCAGTTATTCCAGACAGACAGTCACTCAAACTTACATAACTTGAAAACTGATCAACAAAAGAAAACAATACTAAAGAAAATGCCAACTAATAGCAAAAAAAGCAAATAATCCTCAGGCCCGCATACACGCTTGACTGAAACGTATCGATGTGGAGAAAGCAGCAGCGTGGCTTCAAAGAGAGAGAGAGAGCGTGACGGAGAGGGAGAGCGCACCGTTTAATGCGACTGCTCACTTAATTAGCCCACTTTAGAGTCCACGAAAACCTTCAAAACAGTAAACAAGGAGGATTATAACTAATGAAGTGATCGACCAGTTACCCACCCGATAATGCCACAAAATACTAACCCAGTTTACCTACCAGAGAGTACGATCCAGTTACACGTCAACATATACCAGAGAATCATTTAACAGGCTCGTTGACTGAAACAGCTGGTGCTCCGATCAATTACATTGCGATGCCACAACGATGGAAGCGCTGAAGGCACATCATACTGGAACAAATTGCCACAATCCAAATCAGGGAGAGAAAAAAAAAACTTCCCCCTACGCCCCGGGATGGTACCAAGCCTACCTGGGAGTAAGCAGCAACCCACACGCACAAACCCTCAGCAACGCAGCAGGACACTCAGTCGGTGTTTACAACGGAAGGGGCGGGCTTTCAACCATGACGCACACCAAGATGCCTGAATGAAAGGTTTATATACCCCAAATGGGCAATTACTAATTGGCCACCTACCAAATTGTACTGACGTCACACGACTTCACTACAATCTACCCCCTACTTTTGTGTCGTCGCCCCGACGATAGATACAAAGAGAACATCAGTACCAAGGCCTAAACAACCCAGAACTAATACTAGATACCGTCCCTGAAACAGATACCTCATCCCTTACATTTTCCACTGCTCGCGGAAGATGATGGATGTTAGAATGTTGCCCCGCTGTGGCACGTCTCGTTCGTCGCACAGCCTCAGCACTATCCCTAGACTGGTCTGAGGAAAGAAAGATGGATGTGCCAGGAAGACCCAGATCCACGTCATGCACCAAATTGTTTACAGGAGGCAAGGACTCTACAGAGGGCCCCATGCCTTCCACAGAAGGTGGCACTGGTGCTACTGGAATCATGCAAGGTGCCGGCAGGTCTGACACGGCCGGCAAAGCCTCTTCTACAGCCACCCACAGATCTAAACTGTCGGCGTCCCCTAGTGAGGACGACGGGCTAACTGGGGGGCTAGCAGGGCACTCAACAATTGGGGGGTCTTGCTGTATTCGAGGCTTCATCAGGGAACGATGAACACGCTTAACTTTTCCCAAATCACCAGCGGGTGCAACAGTATACACAGACCCTCCATCTTTTGGTGCCCGCAGTACTTGATGCAACACCGAGCTCCACAGGTCCTGGATTTTATGACGACCTCTCACGCTATGATCACGGAGATAAACCAGTGTACCCTCCCTCAGTGGTGCATCACGAACATGTTGATCGTGCCGTTTCTTACGGTACTCAGCAGCCGCCTTTAAGCGTTCCCTAGCACCCTCAAATGCCACTTGCATCCTTGCTCGATGCTCTACGATCCACTCATGGACCCCGCCCTCCCCAGGTTCCTGAACCCTACCCAAAAGAAAATCAACAGGCAGTCTAGGTTCCTGGCCAAACATCAGGAGATACGGAGACTCACCGGTGGACTGATGGGGGGTGGTATTATAGCAGAACAAGATCTGCGGAAGGCAAGACGCCCAATCCCTTTTCCTAGAAGCTGGCAGAGTGCGAAGGAGGTTATGAAGGGTTCGGTTGAACCGTTCGCACTGGCCATTGCCAGCTGGGTGATAAGGCGTAGTACGGGATTTTTCAATCCCATAAAACCCACAGAGTTGTCTCATAAGGGCCGATTCAAAATTCCGACCCTGGTCGGAATGGATGCGACCTGGGACCCCGAACCGGAAAAACCACTCTGTGACCAAAACTTGTACAACGGTCTCGGCCCGCTGATCTCTGGTCGGAACGGCAAGGGTGTATTTACTGAACACGTCTGTTAACACTAAAACATTCTCATGTCCAGAAGAAGAAGGCTCAAGCATGGTAAAATCAATAGCCAAGATCTCATTTGGCTTAGAGGCTAGGACATGGCCCATAAAACCCCGGCCAAGTGGTTGGGTGTCCTTGGCCAGCTGACATCGCTCGCATTCCCGACACCACTGCGCCACTTCCGCCGACATCCCTGGCCAATAACACCGCTGCCGTATTAATTCTGTAGTGCGTTCAACACCCTGGTGTCCATGGTGCTGGTGCAATTGGGTCAATACATCACGTTTTAACGCTACTGGTAAAACCAACTGTAGCACCCCCTCACCACCATCAGGGCGTGACACACGGCGGTACAATACCCCATTTTTCTTTACGAGACGATCCCCTTGCCGAAGCAAAGTTAACACAGACTTGGAAAGATTTTGGCGCTCTGCAGAGCTGGGAAAAGACCCCTGTTCCCAAAACGCCAAAACTCTCTGAATATCAGGATCCGCCTCCTGTAAGGAGCTCAGGTCTTCGATTGAGAAACTGGGCAAAGCGGTGATCACTGCCTGATTGACCTGTACTACTGGTTCTGCCTCAGCTGCCTGCCTTACCATTGCTGGAATAACGGTCCCTGGTAAGAAATTCTCACGTGTCTCCTGCGAAAACTGGTGCTGTCTAGAAAGAGCATCCGCATTCCGGTTACTTCGCCCAGAGCGATACCGGACCTCAAAGTCGAAGGAAGCCAACTGGGCAGCCCAACGTTGTTCGGTGGCTCCCAATTTAGCAGATGTCAGGTGGCTAAGGGGGTTGTTATCCGTGTAAACAATGCACTTCTGTCCCAGTAAGTACTCCCTAAATTTCTCTGTCATGGCCCACTTGAGCGCCACGAACTCCAATTTCATGGAACTATAGTTGGTCATGTTGCGCTCAGTGGGCCTAAGACTGCGGCTGGCATATGCTATAGGGCGCACCTTATCTCCGTGTTCCTGCGAGAGGACCGCGCCAAGCCCGCTTTGGCTAGCATCCACCTCGAGAATAAAGGGCCGGGAGAAGTCTGCATAAGCTAGCACTGGGGCGGTAGTAAGCCTATTCTTCAATTCCTTGAAGCTCACCTGACACTGCTCCGTCCAATCCCCTTCTGTAAACCCACGAGGAGCCCGCTTCCTAGGTCCCGCACTAGAACACGCCGCCACCAGCTTATGCAGGGGGCCAGCCAATTTGGCAAACCCCTCTACAAAGCGGCGATAATAGCTAGCGAAACCAAGAAAAGAACGCAGCTCCCCCACATTAGATGGACGTCGCCAATCGGCTACAACCTCAATCTTTGCAGGATCGGTTGAAACCCCTTCGGCCGATATGACGTGACCCAAATACTTTACTTCTCTCTGGAAAAACGCGCACTTGCTTAACTTGACCTTGAGTCCTTCACGTTCTAACCGACCCAGGACAACCTCTAAACGCTCCAGATGTTGGGCTACCGAGGTAGAAAATACCACCACATCATCCAGATATAAAAGCAAAGACTGACACTGCTGGTCCCCGAATAGCCGTTCCATCAACCTCTGAAAGGTGCCTGGGGCATTGCACAGGCCAAAGGGCATACGGTTCCACTCAAAGAGTCCAAAAGGTGTACAGAAAGCCGTCTTAAACCGATCTTTCTCAGTGACTGGAACCTGATTATACCCACTGGCCAAGTCAAGTGTCGAAAACCAACAGGCACCACTCAGGGAATCCAAGGACTCATCAATTCGGGGCAGAGGAAACGCGTCTTTTCTAGTTCTGGAATTAAGCTGACGGTAGTCAACGCACATGCGTAGACTACCGTCTTTCTTCTTAACCAGCACGATCGGTGAAGCAAATGGACTACAGCTCTCTCTAATGATCTCAGCCTCAAGTAACTGGTTTATATGGGCTTTTACTACCTCATACTCTGATGGAGGTATCCGACGGAAGCGCTGACGAATAGGGGTCTCATCTACTAAAGGGATATCATGGCAGATTAAGTTTGTACAACCCAAATCTCCCTCCCCGGTGGAAAACACCGACTGAAACTTGTAGAGCAACGCCCTTACCTGACACCGCTCGACCTCTGATAAACTTGACAGATCCAATTCCTCAACCTGCTCGAGCACAGTAGATGCCACTTCTGCATTCTGAGCGCCCACAACAGCCACAATTGACTGAACTTCAGTAACACCTGCGGGCAAACTCACCACATAAACACTACTCAAGGTGCCAATGATGGAACGAGGGTAAAGCATCACATCAGTCACGCCAACATTTACTACAGGTATATAGGCAGTCCCCTGGCTTACCTGAACTACCGCCGGGGAGGCTAGCAACCCAGCAGGCAAACCGGACCCCGGAGGCTCAAAAAGGACAGCTCCATGAGAGTATTCCTCAGAGCAAGTTGCCGGAACAAACTTAACCGTGCCTCCTGGAATACGACAAGGCCTACGGCCTCGAACTCGAACCATACCAATGCGATTCAGGCTATTTGTGGTGTTAACATCACTACAATATTGTAGTGCCTGAAATACGAAATGCGGGGCTTTTGACACGTCTGGCAACTCGAAGAGGGCAGGGCCATGCTGTCCAAAAAGCCCCTGGTAGCATCGCTTCAGAACGTTCATTCCGAGAACGCCCGGAACCTGATCACACAAGCCACCAGGAGGATCTCGGACAACAAGCACCCCGCAATTTGAAACGACTTGGCCACAGAGCTCAATATCTAGCTCAATATAACCAAGATAAGGAATTGACAAACCATTAGCGGCACGAAGCTGTAACCATTGACATGACCGAAGTTGTTCCTGACCCAATGGCTCAAAATGCTGCCGGAAACAGCTCTCTGTAATGGTGGAGACCATGGAGCCGGTATCCACCAAACAGGGCAACAGCACTCCACCTATAGATACAACAAGATGAGGACAGGAGGACATTAAACGAGACGTATGAACTAAACCATTTGTCAACGCGGAGCCATTAGACTCCCCAACCGAGCTGTGGCTCTGCAGCACGGTGGGCACTAGTTTTCCGATTGTGCAGAATTGGAAGGCTGCCTACCCCCAGCGAATGGTAACATGGAATGCGGGGCCCGTTGGGGAGCTCGCTCCCCGTCGCACTCTCGGGCAAAATGGCCTGGCTTTTGACACCTTCTACAAATTACAGGTCCATTACGAGGAACTCGATTACGCACGTCTGGACCTTGCAATCGGGCGAAACTTTGTGTTAGCTGATTTAATTGCTCTTGCTGTACTTTCAGCATTTCTCTTAACTCACCCAATTCGGACGTTTGAAACGAATTATGGGTCCCCACCGGTGTATCCCCACGCACACCATACTGAATCCCATGTGCCAACGGGACAGATAAACTTCGGGCCCTTGCACCACCTGGCATCCCTTCCCGCTCCCATCGAAGGGCCTCGCTCCGCACATCTAACAAAGTGGAATTAGGTTGTCGGCGCACCAGCTGTTTAAGCTCTCGTCTCAAAGTACTATCGTTAACGTGTTCAACAAATTGGTCACGTAGCACTGTTTCAGCGTTTACCAGAGCATGCGGAGACTGTCGCTTTACCTTCTCCAGGAGGCTCATCAAGGCGAGTGAAAACTCCAAAAGCGTTTCCCCCTCCTGCTGCCTCCTAGAGAAGAAAGCTTCTTGCAGGGAAATATACGACAACGAACATCCATACAACTCACGCAGTGCTTTAATAATTTTCTCCGGATCCCCACGTTCCTCGTCCGAACGATATCGTATCTCCTCTCGCGCCTCCCCCTCCAAGTGATCGAACAGAAAGAAGGCCTGATCTGCAGGGGATAAATAACGGGTTCTCATGCATGCCTTGGCTTCCTCAACCCATTCATTAATACTCACTCCAGACCTTCCACTAAATTTTGGGCACCTCCTATCTCGGGGCACAAATACAAACCTATCAGTTGCTGGAGTATTGGTACCAGTCACTGATGAAGGTATAGAGGAAGAGCCTGTGACAGAAGTGCTGGGTACAGGAATGCTAGCCCCCTGGAGATCAGACACTCCCTCCTGTCGCAATCTCTCGTTATCAGCTCGAAGTTGAGCCACAAGCTCTTTAAGTTCCTGTAATTCTCCCTCCATTATAAAAAAAAAAATATATATATATATAGATAGATATATATACACTATACTCAACCTCAAGGAACGTCACTGAAGGTTTCCAGAGCACACGCTGCTGCTTTATTCCTACAAAAAGAAAGAGAAAGAAAAAGAGCAAAAAAAAAACAAAAACAAAACAAAACATACATACAATACAAACTACTATACGGTCCCAAGCCTCTGCCAAAAATCCTGTGGACCCTGCCGACTGCGCCACATGTAGCAAGTGGCTCAATTTTAGTGACTACGCCACCCCAGGTTAACGGGGAAAATAACCTCGATATAGCACACAAATACGTTCCACCTAGAAAAGGCAAGAGGCATGGGCTTCCGTACAAAAATTGTTTTATTGACGTTAAAAGTTGATCAACAGTGCTTTAAAAACAGGAGTTCACAGGTCATGATTGGCTTAAATACGGTCAAAAAAATAATAAGCAAAAAAAACAAAATTCACAATAAACCTCACAAGGCTTATAATAAGCTCACCAAATTCTCAATACACTTTTACAAAATTAATAACACACTTGACTTAACGTCGGAGACTGAGGCTTCAGCACAGGAGCAGGCTAGTGTGCCAGCAGCAGGTCCACCATAAGAAACACAGCAACCACTCTTACACCCACCCAATTCACTGCAAATAGCCAACGATAGTGACACGGCAATAATGAAACTGCAATAACATTCTCAGTGAACAAAACCTGCTGTAAAACAGACAACCAGCCCGCTCCAGGAGGGCCTCAGCTCCTAAAGGAAAAGAGAAAAAGAAAATACATAAGAAACTGAAAGTAATAAACAAAAAAAAACAATATTCAAAGTCAATTTATTGACTTTAAAATAGCAAGAACAAAAGAAAAACAAAAAAACACTTACACACACCCCAAAAAGACAAACAATATATGGATACTATTAACGAATTAAAGACAGACAATTCAAATAAAAATATAGCTGCGAGCAGCGATTGCGGGCCCAAGCCGGTGGCACCGCAACCCTGATGCCTTAGGTTACCCAAAGGCACCGGGATGGTGGTACCGCCGGCTTTGGCCCTTTATCGCTGCTCACAGCTATATTTATATTTAATATAAAGCCGGTGGCACCGCCACCTTGGTGCCTTTAGGTTTATTCTGTACGACGTGTAAAAACGTAACCCCCGCTTTGACTATCAAAAAGAAGTGTATTGTAGAGCTTGCATCAATGCGGACTCGATGCGCTGTGCGCTGTAACTCCATGTGGCTTTAAGCGCATCATTCTCCACTCGGGATGCACATAAGCGTTTTGTGCCACACTGTACTGAGCCTTTCATATTATAATGCAGTGACGCAATGACAGATTATTAATTGCCTTTCTTGTTCTGTTCCATCTATTATATGTTGATAATAGATAGGACAGAGCACTAAAAACCTCAAACAAAGCACTAAAAACTTAAGCTGTTTGCTGTGTAGTCTGAGAATGAGCTGTTTGATTTGCACCCTCTTCCTCTTCACTGTCCTCCATAAAAACCAGCTATCCAGGTCCATGTTGTTCTAGAAAGTTTGTATGTTGCTGCCTCAATTAACATCTCTGCTATACATTTAAAACATGGCTATATCTAAAATAATTTATCTTTTTGATTTTTGTCATCTTGTTTTTCATGAATATTTTACAACAATACAAAGAGCAATGTGTATTTTCCATTAATATAGTTTGTAATGGCTTTTTTTGTCATAGATTATAATCATATATTTTTTGGATTTGTTATTTATCTTTATAATGAAGTTGTCTGTATTAAGTAGATTGTGTTTAACACACAAGAGTGATTTATTAGTTCAACACATAGTTATAGAAATTCTACTTTATCTAAAAAAAAACCCTGCACTTTATACACACACACACACACACACACACACACACACACACACACACACACACACACACACACACACACACACACACACACACACACACATAAATACATGTAAATAAAAATACCAAAAAAAAAACATCAAATGTGTTTTTAGTCAGAGTATTATTTTATACAGAAACAAATATTTGTAAATTCAGATAAGAATGAAGTTAGTGTTTTAAAATCTTAAGGAAAACAAATATATTGAAATATAGCACATGAATTTTAAATTCATTCAACTTCAATTACAAATACAATCTTACTTTTATTTAAAGCAAACTATACATTTAAAAGATGGGGGTTATGTGCCTATTTTGTCATTTAAAAATATTGTTATGCAAATTGTTATGCAAAAAGACAAGGACTTAGAGACAAGGACTTGTAGGAAAAATCACAGCCAGCCACACACACACACACATAAACACAGACAACAGCCCTCCCCTCCCCTCCCCACACAGACACACACACACAGAGAGAGAGAGAGAGAGAGAGAGAGAATCGCAGGGGAAATAAATCCATTCAAACTAAAATATCTGACTTTCTGTTGCTCAGAGCGAATGACTTTAAATTGGAAAGTTGATCGGCTTGACGAGAACAATATACGTGGTGAGTTTTGTAACTGTAGGTAAATTGAGCAAAGTTATAACACACTTTATGTGTCCTTTTTTAGTCATACAATTCATTTCCTCGCCACGGCCAGACCGTTCGAGATATCAAAAATCCGTCCGGAATTGAGCATCCTCAATGTCTTGACTTCATGCACACCGAGTTTGGTTGTGATTGGTAAACACATGCATTGTGATTTGATGTATTTCTCCTAGGACAATTATTCAAACAACCCATAATTCATAATTCATAAATAACTTCCATTTGAACTGTCATAAAACTTAGAGCACGAAAGTTGTTTGGCCTGATGTGATCTATAATTGTACCGAGTTTCATATTAATTCATGCAAGTGTGTTTGATTTATGGTCAAATGTTCGAATCCCAGTCCAGGGGGCGCTGTCGAGCCGCCCTGCCACGCCCGGTTACCAGCTTCAGCCCGGCCCTGATGGCCATGGGTTCTGACCCGTGTGCAAAGTTTCAAGAGTTTTCGAGGATGTTAAGGCCCCCGAAAATGCCAGAGAAGTCGCACACAGCAAATAAAGGGTTAAAATTAACCTGACAGGCGCCCCTCCTCTCACTCACACAGAGGGACACTGAGACACTGGCAAAATTCTGAGATTTTCTCTACATTCAAACAAACATATCTGACTTTCTGTGGGTCCTAGCTAATGAGTGTCAATTAGAAAGTTGTCCGGCTCGAGGAGTACAATATACATACCGATTTTTGTAACTGTAGATAAAACTAACAACCCCACTTTTGTCAAAAGGTGGCGTTACTGAGCCCTCACCACGCCCGTTTCTGCAACTTTGCACATGTCTACTGGCTAATAAATGTGATGTGTCTGTCGAGTTTCATGCAATTTAAAGCATGCTAAGGGTCTCAAAAGCATCCTAAAAGAATGGTAAAGTTTGATGCGTCGCCACGGCAACAGTTTCAAAGATATCAAGAATCCATTCACAGGTCTACATCTGCCCTATGTTTACATTATACAGATGAAGTTTGAAGCAAATCGGGTAAAAATAAAAGGGTGATTTCAAAGCATTTTGAAAGTGACACACTTCCTGCTGCCAGTTGGTGGCGCTATAACTTTGACTCACAATAGTCACATCCATGTGATCGTCCTCTTACAGCGAACACACTGCTGAAGTTTCATCAAGATCAGTTAATGTATGCTGAAGTTATAACACACTTCCTGTTTCACGTTTCTCGCCATGATTTCATTTCCTCGCCACGGACAAACCGTTCGAGATATCAAAAATCCCCTCGCAAACTTTCATCCTCAATGTCTTGACTTCACGCTGAGCGAGTTTTGTCGAATTTGGATCAAAGCTCTAGGAGGAGTATTTCAAATACCATTGCGAGCGTTTTACAAACAAACCTCAATAGCCGACTTCCTGTTGGGCTGGGGTAAAAAGTAAGAGCGCGAGGTATAGATGAAACGATGAGATCAACATGTGTACCGAGTTTCATATTATTACATGCAAGCGTGTTTGAGTTATGGACCGAGTGTTCGGACCCCGTTCCAGGGGGCGCTGACGAGCCCCCCTGCCACGCCCAGGTACCAGCTTCAGCCCGGCTCTGATGGCCGCGGGTTCTGACCCGTGTGCAAAGTTTCAAGAGTTTTTGAGCATGTTAAGGGCTCCAAAAGTGCCAAAAAGGTAGTAAAATAATAATACTAAAGAAAAATAATCCTTAGGAAAACAATAGGGCCTTCGCCCTTTCAGGGCTTGGGCCCTAATAAAAAAACAATTGAAACAATTTCAAATGACCGCTGCAGGAACACACCCAGCAGTTATTCCAGACAGACAGTCACTCAAACTTACATAACTTGAAAACTGATCAACAAAAGAAAACAATACTAAAGAAAATGCCAACTAATAGCAAAAAAAGCAAATAATCCTCAGGCCCGCATACACGCTTGACTGAAACGTATCGATGTGGAGAAAGCAGCAGCGTGGCTTCAAAGAGAGAGAGAGAGCGTGACGGAGAGGGAGAGCGCACCGTTTAATGCGACTGCTCACTTAATTAGCCCACTTTAGAGTCCACGAAAACCTTCAAAACAGTAAACAAGGAGGATTATAACTAATGAAGTGATCGACCAGTTACCCACCCGATAATGCCACAAAATACTAACCCAGTTTACCTACCAGAGAGTACGATCCAGTTACACGTCAACATATACCAGAGAATCATTTAACAGGCTCGTTGACTGAAACAGCTGGTGCTCCGATCAATTACATTGCGATGCCACAACGATGGAAGCGCTGAAGGCACATCATACTGGAACAAATTGCCACAATCCAAATCAGGGAGAGAAAAAAAAAACTTCCCCCTACGCCCCGGGATGGTACCAAGCCTACCTGGGAGTAAGCAGCAACCCACACGCACAAACCCTCAGCAACGCAGCAGGACACTCAGTCGGTGTTTACAACGGAAGGGGCGGGCTTTCAACCATGACGCACACCAAGATGCCTGAATGAAAGGTTTATATACCCCAAATGGGCAATTACTAATTGGCCACCTACCAAATTGTACTGACGTCACACGACTTCACTACACCAGGTTTCAGTAAGGCACAGAACATCGAAGTTATTGTCTGTGACCATTTCATTTACAATAACCGCCTTAGGTGTGAGCGATCTAATGTTTAGGAGACCTAGCTTTAGAAATTGTTTTTGTTGACTGATATTTAGATTTTCTGGTTTAATTACAATAAGATTTTTGCTAGATCCTACTCTAGATTTATTGTTTGGCTTCACTAAACGAGGAATAGACACAGTTTCTATATAATGTTCCACACTATGCTTATTAGTTAAGTTTGGACCGCAAAGGCTGTAATTTGGACTTTGACTCATTAGTCATCTGGTGCGTAATGTCTTGGAAATGTTGTCCGACAGCACAGCCGCTCCGATTCGGCTGGGATGGAGACCATCTGTGCTGTACAGCCTCGGTCTTTCCCAAAACAGATGCCAGTTATTTACAAAGTGCAGCCTCTGTTCATTACACAATGACATTAACCATTCATTTAATGCAAAAAGTCTACTGAACCTTTCCTGTCCTTGTCTGTACGTGGGAAGCGGTC